>NC_064851.1:140721623-141031623 GCF_024139225.1 Suncus etruscus
GAAGATTCAGTTAAGAGTGGTAAGCTCATAGAGAGCATGCAATCTCCAATTTTTTTCCTCTTGATGTAGCAAGCCTGTCTCAAATACGGGGTTGGGGGGAAAAGGGGGGATTAGTGATTGAAAGGTTGCACAGTGATGGGGGTTTTCTTGTTATGACTGAAATCGAACTATAATTATGCTCGTAATCATGGTGTTTAAATAAAAAAAATTATTAAAAAAAAGAATTCTTTAGAGACAAAAAAAATAAAAGAAAAACTAAAAATGAAATAAAAAAGAAAGAAGAAAAAGTTCAGTAGCAAGTAAACTTGTGAAAATTATTGTATAACTAACATACACATTTATAAAAATTATAGGTGAACAAAGGGGCTGGAGCAATAGCACAGAGGTAGGGAATTTGCTTTGTAAGTGGCTGACCCAAGACAGATCTCGGTTAGATCCCCAGCATCCCATATGGTCCCCCAAGCCATGAGCAATTTTTAAGAGCAGAGCCAGGAGTAACTCCTGAGCATCACCAGTGTGGCCCAAAAAACAAACAAAAAATATTATAGGTGAACATAAATGTAAACAATAAAAATTATGTTGTTAAGCTAAATTAGTTATGTTAGTATACATGTCTGTATACATATATTACAAGCACAATTTTATGCTTATTCAAAGAATATGCCATCACACCTTCACATCACCAAAGTTTCAATACTTTCTACCACAGTTTATTGGATTTTTTCCTAGCTTTAAACTTCCCCTCCTCTCTTGTTCTCTGGGAACTATAGCTCTGATGTTTGAGTTCATGGGTGAAAACTTCCTGAGGGACTTTTAAGAATGACAGCAACAACAATAGCAATGCTAGGAGTTTAACACAAGATGGATCAAATAAAGTGATCTGACATAGGTGAAAAATTACAGCTGGTTAGGGATGTAAAGAATATAGGGTGTATCAGGGAGAAAAATTAAATTAATTGTGAGTAGGAGAGCTGTGACTTTAGAGGCCAGAGAGATAGTACAGTGCATAGGGCATTTGCCTTACACATGGCCAATCTGGATTTGATCCCCAGCATTCAAGATGGTCCCCTGAGCACAGCCAAAAGTAATTTCTGAGTGCAGAGCCAGGAGTAACCATTAAACATTGCCAGTGAGGTTTCCCACCCACCTAAAAAAATGCTGTGATCATGTTTTCAAACATGTAAAACATGACATGATAAGCTAAGATATTTTTTTCTTACAGTAAATGTGAAGTTACCAAAAGATATTTAGCAGGAGATGACATAATCAAATTTATAATATGGAGAGAACACTTTGGTGGCAATGCCAAGAATTAATTAGAAGAGGAAGAGAAGTCTATATTAATTATGTTTTCTCATAGCTCTAAAATAACTAGTGCAAAACTTGCCCAAGTGCTCATTGTAAAACCATATTTAATAGAAATAGCAGTGTCAGCACACATTTTCCAAGGCAGACGACAGAAAAGTCACTCTAAGTTTTATCCATTAACTTTTGCTGCCCCAAATTTTTATGTCAGAGTAAAAAATGCAGAGATTTAATAATTTGAGTTATATTCATTTTTGCCAAAAGTTTTCAACCTCATATTCCAATATTTTTATATCTAATATTTCTGAGAAACTTTATGTGCCAAGAACTATATTTTACTTATACCTAGAAGTGAGTTAAAGACTAAGTGGTTAGGGACCAGAGAAATAGTACCATGGGTGTGCTTGTCTTGCACACAGCTGTCCCAGATTTTATCCTTGGCATCCAATATGACCCCCTCTCCCCAAGCCTTCCAGAAGTGACTTCTGAACACAGAGCTAAGAGGAAAACTTGAACTCAGTCAAATATGTACTACCCTTCAATCCACCCCCCACAAAGATTAATTTGTTTGATAAATGTTGAAGGAAAAACCATCACCTTATCTTAGCTTCATATCTTCCCTAGTTTGGGTAAATGTATGTTCAGGTTAAAATTAAATCTATATATGTCTATTATATTAGAGGCTTTTCTTTTTGAACATCATAAATCTAAAAGAAACTCTGGCAGAAAATTTAAAATCTAGACTCAATATTGATCAACTAAAGTAGTTAATTGGCAGGTTTCCCTTTGGACAAATAGTAGTTCTGTCTTGAAGAATCATTTGATTCTCATAGAATGATTAAAAATATGCCTTCCCCAACAAGGAGAACCATACTTTACTGTGAAGATATAATACAGTTAAAAGGACATAGTTTTGGAGTCTGATATTTCCAAACTTAAATCTCTGCACTAATTTCCGAGGAACATTCTCCAATTAATGAGTGAAAAGTATATCATGTCAATTATTTATCTGCTGAGAAAGGATTGAATGACTCTGCCTATAGGAGATAGCTGTTTATTAGAGAGAGAGATATAAGCAAAGAGATCAATCTTGTTTAACACAGAAATGAACTGGGACAGAAGTAGTACAATCAGGAAAGTAGTCAAGGGAAGGAACATAATGAAGGAATACAAGGTACAAAACTGTCAAAGTGTGCCTACAAACGGCAAACTTGGAAACTTCTAGAATGCAGTTTGATTTTCTTGTATAGATCCCCCTGTAAAAACAAAGATTCAGTTTTCATCTTTGTAATCTCTAAGTCAGGGCCTGATACATAGTTGAACAATAATAAATATTTCAATTGGAACACAGTTTCTTGTTGAGTCTGTACTTCAACCAAAAATTTTATTTTTATTCTGTATTTGACAAATTTAACTAAGAATTAGATTTGTCTGGGATCTGCAAGATAACTTGAAGGGTGAGAGTGAATGTCTAGCATGTGTGAGGCCCCAAGTTTGTTCTCTGGATCACAACAGCTGTCCCCACCCAACACTATCTACAGGAGAAGCATGGTATTGGTGTGTCAACCACTGTACTACAGACTCACATAGCAGGAGTGAATATCTGCAGTTCTGGCTATTAGGTCCCCTGAGTCTAGCCAAATAGTCTATCAAAATAGATTCAAAAACAACTGTTAACAATAAAAATTGCAGTGCTTATTCCACAACTGAATGTGATCTTAGAAAGCCTGATAGTATATATTTAGTTACTACTCATGGAATTTTTTTAATTGAACACCTTGATTACATACATGATTTGTTTGGGTTTCAGTCATGTAAAGAACACCACCCACCACCAGTGCAACATTCCCATCACCAATGTCCCAAGTCTCCCTCCTCCCCACCCGACCCCCGTCTGTACTCTAAAAAGGCTCTCCATTTCCATCATACATTTTCAATATCAGGACAGTTCAAAATGTAGTTATTTCTCTAACTAAACTCATCAATTTTTGTGGTGAGCTTCCTGAGGTGAGCTGGAACTTCCAGCTCTTTTCTCTTTTGTGTCTGAAAATTATTATTGCAAGAAAGTCTTTCATTTTTCTTAAAACCCATAGATGAGTGAGACCATTCTGCATTTCTCACTCTCTCTCTCTGAATTATTTCACTCAGCATAATAGATTCCGTATACATCCATGCACAGAAGAATGTCATGACTTCATCTCTCCTGAGAGCTGCATAATATTCCATTGTGTATATGTACCACAGTTTCTATAGCCATTTGTCTGTTGAAGGGCATCTGGGTTTTTTCCAGAGTCTTGCTATGGTAAATAATGCTGCAATGAATATAGGTGTAAGAAAGGGGTTTTTGTATTGTTATTTTTCTGTTCCTAGGGTATATTCCTAGGAGTGGTATAGGTGGATTGTATGGGAGCTCGATTTCCAGTTTTTGGAGGAATCACCATATTGCTTTCCATAAAGGTTGGACTAGACGGCATTCCCACCAGCAGTGGATAAGAGTTTCTTTCTCTCCACATCCCCGCCAACACTGCTTGTTCTCATTCTTAGTGATGTGTGCCATTATCTGTGGTGTGATGTGGTACGTCATAGTTGTTTTGATTTGCATCTACCTGATGATTAGTGATGTGGAGCACTTTTTCATGTGTCTTTTGGCCATTTGTATTTCTTCTTTGTCAAAGTGTCTGTTCATTTCTTCTCCCCATTTTTTGATGGGATTAGATGTTTTTTTCTTGTAAAGTTCTGTCAGTGCCTTGTATATTTTGGAGATTAGCCCCTTATCTGATGTGTATTGGTTGAATAGTTTCTCCCACTCAGTGGGTGGCTCTTGTATCCTGGACACTATTTCCTTTGAGGTGCAGCTTAATATATTCCCATCTGTTAATCTCTGCTTTCACTTGCTTGGAGAGTGCAGTTTACTCCTTGAAGATGCCTGTAGTCTCAATGTCCTGGAGTGTTTTGCCTATGTGTTGTTTTATATATCTTATGGTTTGGGGTTTGATATGGACGTCTTTAATCCATTTGGATTTTACCTTCTTACATGATGTTAGCTGGGGGTCTAAGTTCAATGTTTTGCAAGTGGCTAGCCAGTTGTGCCAACACCACTTGTTGAAGAGGCTTTCTTTGCTCCATTTAGGATTTCTTGCTTATATATCAAAAATTAGGTGATTGTATGTCTGGGGAACATTCTCTGAGTATTCAAGCCTATTCCACTGATCTGAGGGCCTGTCCTTATTCCAATACCATGTTGTCTTGATAACTATTGCTTTGTAGGACATTTTAAAGTTGGGGAAAGTAATTCCTCCCATATTCTTTTTCTCAATGATTGCTTTAGCTATTCGAGGGTGTTTATTGTTCCAAACGAATTTCAAAAGTGCCTGATCCACTTCTTTGAAGAATGTCATGGGTATCTTTAGAAGGATAACATTACATCTGTATAATGCCTTGGGGAGTATTGCAATTTTGATGATGTTAATCCTGCCAATCCATGAGCAGGGTATGTGCTTCCATTTCTGCATCTCCTCTCTTATTTCTTGGAGCAGAGTTTTATAGTTTTCTTTGATAGGTCCTTCACATTTTTAATCAAGTTGATTCCAAGATATTTGAGTTTGTGTGGCACTATTGTGAATGGGGTTGTTTTCTTAATGTCCATTTCTTCCTTATTACTATTGGTGTATAGATAGGCATTTGATTTTTGTGTGTTAATTTTGTAGCCTGCCACCTTGCTATATAAATCTATTGTTTCAAGAAGCTTTTTGGTAGTCTTCAGGGTTTTCTAATTAGAGAATCATGTCATCTGCAAACAGTGAGAGCTTGACTTCTTACTTTCCTATCTGGATTCCCTTGATATCTTTTTCTTGCCTAATCGCTGTAGCAAGTACTTCCAGTGCTATGTTGAATAGGAGTGGTGAGAGAGGACAGACTTGCATTGTGCCAGAATTTAGAGGGAAGGCTTTTCGTTTTTCTCCATTGAGGATAATATTTGCCACTGGCTTGTGGTAGATCGCCTTGAGAAAGATTCCTTCCATTCCCATCTTGCTGAGAGTTTTGATCAAGAATGGGTGTTGGACCTTATCAAAATGCTTTCTCTGCATCTATTGATATGATCATGTGGTTTTTATTTTTCTTGTTGTTGATGTTGTGTATGATGTTGATATATTTATGGATGTTAAAGCATCCTTGCATTCCTGGGATAAAACCTATGTGATCATAGTGGATGGTCTTCATAATGAGGCATTGAATCCTATTTGCCAGGATTTTGTTGAGGATCTTTGCATCTGCATTCATCAGCGATATTGGTCTCTAATTTTCTTTTTTGGTAGCATCTCTATCTGGTTTAGGTATCAGGGTGATGTTGGCTTCATAATAGCTATTTGGAAATGTTTCCATTTGTTCAATTTCATGAAAGAGTTTTGCCAGGATCGGTAGTAGTTCCTCTTGGAAAGTTTGAAAGAATTCATTAGTGAATCCATCTGGTCCTGGGCTTTTGTTTTTGGGCAGACATTTGGTTACCACTTTAATTTCATCAATGGTGATGAGGGTGTTTAGATTGCTACATCCTCTTCCTTCAACCATGGAAGATTATAAGAGTCCAAGAATTTATCCATTTCTTCCAAGTTCTCATTATTAGTGGTGTAGAGTTTTTCAAAGTAGTTTCTTATTACCCTTTGAATCTCTGTCATATCAGTAGTGATCTCTCCTATTTCATTCCTAATACAAGTTATCAAGTTTCTCTCTCTCTCTTTCTTTGTTAGTTTTGCCAGTGGTCTATCAATCTTGTTTATTTTTTTTCAAAGAACCAACTTCTGCTTTTGTTGATCTTTTGGATTGTTTTTTGGGTTTCCACTTCATATATTTCTGCTCTCAGCTTTATTATTTTCTTCTGTCTCCCTATTTTTTGGGTCCTTTTGTTGAGCACTTTCCAGTTCTATTAGCTGTGTCATTAAGCTACTCAGGTAAGCTCCTTTTTCCTTCCTGATGTGTGCTTGCAAAGCTATAAATTTTTCTCTCAGTACTGCTTTTGCTGTGTCTCATAAGTTCTGATAGTTTGTGTCTTTATTGTCATTTGTTTCCAGGAAGGTTATGATTTCCTCCTTGATTTCATCTTGGATCCACTGGTTATTCAGTATGAGGCTGTTTAACTTCCTGGTGTTAAAGTTTTTCTTCTGAGTCCCTTTGGAATTCACAAATAATTTCAGTGTCTTGTTGTCAGCGACGGTAGTCTGCAAAATTTCTATCCTCTTGATATTATGGAGGTATATTTTATGTGCTAGCATGTAGTCTATCCTGGAGAATGTCTTATGTACATTGGAGAAGAATGTGTATCCAGGTTTCTGGGGATGGAGTGTCCTATATGTATATGCACTAGGCCTCTTTCTTCCATTTCTCTCCTCAGGTCTAGTATATTCTTGTTGGATTTCAGTCTGGTTGACCTATCCAGTGTTGACAAAGCGTGTTGACGTCCCCCACAATTATTGTGTTGTTATTGACATTATTTTTCATATTTGTCAACAGTTGTATTAAATATTTTGCTGGCCCCTCATTCGGTGCATATATGTTTAGGAGAGTTATTTCTTCCTGCTCTACATATCCCTTGATTAATATAAAAGGTTGTCTCTTACAACCTTCCTGAGTATAAAGTTTGCATTATTTGATATTAGTATGGCCACTCCAGCTTTTTTATGGGTGTTGTTTGCTTGGATAATTTTTCTCCAGCCTTTTATTTTGAGTCTCTGTTTGTTCTGACTATTCAGGTGCGTTTCTTGTAGGCAGCAGAAGGTTGGATTGAGTTTTTTGATCTATTTAGCCACTCTATGTCTCTTAACTGGTGCATTTAGTCTATTGACATTGAGAGAAGTAATTGTCCTGGGATTTAATGCCATCTTTATATCGGAATTTGGTGTGTCTTTTGGTTAGTCTTGTCTTAAATTTGGTCTTTCAGTTTTTCTCTTAAGACTGGTTTTGAGTCTGTAAAGTTTTTGAGCTGTTTTTTGTCTGTGAAACCATGTATTCTTCCGTCAAACCAAAAAGTGAGTTTTGCTGGGTACAGTATTCTAGGTGAAGCATTCATTTCATTCAGTTTTGTCACAATATCCCACCACTGCTTTCTGGCATTGAGTGTTTCTGGTGACAGGTCTGCTATAAATCTCAAGGATGCTTGCTTGAATGTAATTTCCCCTTTTGATCTTGCTATTTTCAGAATTCTGTCTCTATCTGTGGGATTTGTCATTGTGACTAGGATGTGTTTTGGGGTGGTTTTTCTGGGGTCTCTTTTGGTTGGTACTCTTCGATCATGCAGGATTTGATCACATATATTCTTTAGCTCTGGAAGTTTCTCTTTAATAATGTTCTTGACCATTGATTTTTTCTGGAAATTTTCTTCCTGGGTCTCTGGGACTCCAATGATTCTTAAGTTGTTTCTGTTGATCTTATCATAGACTTCTATTTTCATCTGTTCCCATTCTTTGACTAATTTTTCCATTGTCTGTTCATTTGCTTTAAGTTTTTTTTCCAATCTCTCCTGCTGTATGGAATTGTAATGTATCTCATCTTCCACAGCACCAAGTCTATTCTCAGCTTCTGATACCCTGTCCCAGAGCTTATCCATTTTGTCATTCACTTTGTTTACTGACTTTTTCAGTCCTGTTAATTGACATGTTATTTCAGTTTGGAGTTTTGTGTTTTCTGTCTTCATATTTTCTTGGTTCTTATTAGTGTTCTGTTCAATTCGATCCATGGTTTCTTTGAGTTCATTGAGCATCATCCATATTGATAGTCTAAAGTCCTTATCTGAGAGGTTGATTAGTTGGTTGGTCATTATCTGGTCATCAGAATTGTCATCTTCATTCTCCATGTCTGATGCTGGCCTGCGTTGTTTCCCCATTGTCACACTTGTATTGTGGGTTTTTTTCTACGTGTTGTGGTGGTATTCATTGGCTATATGATGCAGGCAGCACACTCCTCTGGCTCCACCTTTTCTGGATGGGCCAACTTGCTTCTAAGAGAGGGGAGTCCTCTGTGGATGAAGCCTCACAGGATCAAATCTTAGGCCCAAGCACACAGCAGAGAAGACAGTCCGGAGAGAAATGCTTGCTTCTGTGATCCAGCACAGTTCTTAGTGTGATTTTTTCTTCTTGTTGCGATGGTGTTCTTTTCTTAGAAAGAGCGCATGGCCGCGTAGCAAAGCGGAGCCAAAGTGTTCTGCTGGAGACTCTTTTCGGCCCACTCCCAAGAGTTTCACGCAACAGGATAGTAGACAGCTACACACAGGCAGCACTCACAGTTTTTAACAGTCGGGCCCCTTCGGCAAGCGTAGTTTTTACTTGCTCACTGGGCAGCTTCAGAATGCAGTATTCTTGGCATTCGCTTCCCAGGACTCTGAGGAGAGCTTCAAGATTTCAGGAAAGACAGAGAAGCATAGGACAGGGTTCCCTTCAGGTCCTCAGTTTCCTCAGAAGAAGCACAGCAGGGAGGAGACTCTGCAGGTAGAGCAATCAGCACTCTGCCTGGCAACCTGTACAGCCAGCCATTTCTTACTCACTTGCTCGGTGGATAGCTTCAGAATGCAGTATTTTTGGGGTTCTCTTCTCAGGGCTCTCAAGAGAGCTTCAAGAATTCAGGAAATACAAAGAAGCACAGGGCAGAGCTTTCTTCAGGTCCTCAGATTCCTTAGAAGAAGCACAGCAGGACAGAGACTCCCTAGATAGAGCAATCAGCACTCTGCCTGGCAACCCACACAGCCAGCCATTTCTTACTCACTCCTACTCATGGAATTCTATTGATTAAATGTTTGAGGAAACTGGGTGGGTCAGTAAGTCTGAGGCTACCCCAAGATAACAGGGTTAATAGAAAAAATGAGTAAACAAGTATGTTGTGTGTGAATTAATTGATCTGTCTTCATGGAAGAATAATGATGAAAGCATCATTTTGTTTAAGTCGACAAGAAATACAATAATGACAAAAGAAAACACTGTTTGGAGGAAAACATAATGGATTTTTTTTTGCCAAGTTGCATCATAAATGTGTGTTGTAAACTTAGAGGTCAGTTCCAGAGGGTAAAAGAAAAGTAGAATTGGGTCTTAAAGAAAGAGCCAACTTTGAGTTATATAATAAGGACTATGAGAACTTAAAACAATATTATAACTGATTTGCTCTGATTTTACATTAGATCTATATTTTAGGGAATTAGTCATATAATGTAGCTTTAATGATGCCCTGGAAAATAGTTAACAGCTGTTTCTAGTATGAGGGAGAGTCCTTTATATGTAAATTCCAGCATTTAGCAATTATTTTCTGTCATATACACCCTCTGTGGTATATTTTAACACACAACGTATCACTGAAGTCAGATTGAGAGACAATATGCACATCTGGTTCTCACCAAACCAATAGAAGTTGAATCAAGCACACTGTGGTATAGTTTTTTGAATCCTAGAAACTCACTTAAGATGTCCTTTGAGCCACTTTTTACTCCTTACTCTAGGAGAAAAAATCATTCTAGAAATAAACACAGTAATAAGTGAAAAAAAATCAAAGCTAATATATTCAAATAAAATCATTTATTCTCAAATATCCCATCTGTTCTTCACAGTCCTTCCTAGGCTGTTGTACCTTACTCTATGCCAGCTGCATTCCTCAAATGCTGGGTAAAATCATTTCTTATTGTCCAGATGTAGCAAAATTCAGTCACATTTGGCTTATTTTTAATACTTTGGTCTTTACAATTTCTATCAAAGAAAATTGAGTGGTGGTCTAATGATTTGCAACCTAAGTTCTCAGACTGTTGGATGCTGATAGCAAGCTAGGTTCCTCTGATTCATCTCACCTGCATCATTACATTTGAATCTTTATTATGCTGAGAAAATTCCACATCATTCATTCATCTTTCTTTTATTATTTAGTCTCATTCTTTGTGAGCTATTCTGAAGGGTAGGAAAGGAAATTGGGAAAAGACTAAGAGGTTGGTAACACTGCCTGTAATTAGTTCATGGTTTAAAGAAGACTGAAACTTTCTCTGGCCACTCAAAGTACTGATGTTTAATAAAAATCTCACAGCACACTATCTCTTCTTTTAAAATATGAGTTAACAGGCTAACTATTGATTCATTTAAAGTACATTTTTAAAAATGTAAAAAAAAGGGGGGGGTTTCTTTGTCTTTGTTTCAGCCATCTTATGATGAACCTCTGTGCCATTTTCTCAGTATTTATTTTACTTGTGGCTCAAAACATTTCTATGACTTGACTTTAATCATTTTTAGAAAATTTCCAGCTGTTTTCTGTTCAAGTAATACTTATATCCAAATATAGAAATCAATTATATTTTTATAAAACTATTTTTCTATAACACTTATTGCTTATCCACATTTTACAATTTTCAGTGCTTTATTTCCTCTATGATTTAGTCTTGACATTTTTCTTGTGATCATTTTTCCAGTTTTCTAATTCATTCTTCAGCTATATCAAATCTGGTGTTAAACTTTTCAGTTAAAAACTTAGATTTTTCTGGGCCCAGAGAGATAGCCCCCCCCAAAAAAACATAAAACAAATTCTGATATACTATTTTTGAATTTCATTGTATCAATTGCTGGATTTTTTTAATATCTTCCTGTTCTATGCTGAAATTCTTTTTTGAATTTCTCAAGGACCCATTCAGTGCTAGGAATAAAACTAGGGCCACCTGCATGCAAAGTATGTGTTCAGCTCATTATACTATTTCTTTAGGTCTACATTCTTCAATTTAAATATTTTTCTTGAAATAATTATAACTTTTAGCATATTTGATAACTAATGATTGAGTCAACAATTTGGTCTGTTTATGTTTTAGATTTGATTACCTTGCCTTGCTAATAATTTTTCAGTTAATTGAATGCATGTTATTTTCTTTATTTTGATGGGGCTGGGGATTTGGGGACACCTTAGGAGACTAAGGAGATATTCCTGGCTTTGTGCTCAGAAAAAGTCCCCGTTGAACTTTTTAACACACTCCACCATTGGAAGCCATAACAGCCCCACCTATTGCCTCCATCTTCCTAGCAGGAAAACAACCCAATTTAGCCACCATATTCCAGAAGAGAATAATGTCTGCTGACACTTCCCAGGTAGTCTTGTTAGGGCTGATGGCTTTGTGACCTTCTCAGAAAGAAGTGGTGGCAGATTCGCCTTTCTGCATAAACTACAGTGGCCCAACGCCATCCCAAACACACTGATAGAAAGGACACAACTCCATGCCTTGGCCTTGACAAATGTCCAAAGCACTCAAATTGTTTTAGATATATAAATCTCAGCAGCAGAGTGACACCTTAATATTCTTTAGTGTCAGCTCAGTAGTATTGTAGAAAATCTGATGAGAAAATTACATAGCATTCTACCAGTCTCCAAAAGCCTAACCAGTTATATATAAGGCTTACCTAGCAGCAAACAGTCCAGTAAATTTTCAGACACTAACTTTAGTAATACCTTGGGAGGTACAACTTGATCTGTGTGGATCTAAGGTTTAATAATCCTAGATGCCTTTGTGTTGTAAAAAGCAATATGAAGTAAATTTGCTTGTTCCTGCATGGGGGCAGGCTATGGCAATGGGTGGATAACTGGGGACACTAGAAGGATATCCAGTCACACTGGTGGCAAGACTGGTATTTGAACATTTAATGCCTGAAACGACTATATTGTGAACTATTTGGTAAATCACGGTGTTATAAAAATTAGAGACAAAAACAAAAGGAAGTATTTCCCAGCAGTGCTTGAAAGACCATATGCAGTGCTAGTGTTGGGATCAACTGCATGTAAGCAAATACTTTAACACTGGTCCTTTTTTTTTAGTCCTGAATATGCGTTATTATTGCATTTATTGAATGGCATTGTGGCAGAAAATACAGTGGGGAAAAATTAAAAATTGTGGAGGTTGTTGGTTCTTCCAAGGAGATTTTATGTTAACATTTTTAAAAAGTTGATGTGAAATTTCCGAATTCTACAATATTGACTGCCAAGCAAGAGCACAAAAAATTAGATTGGAAAGTAGTAGAAATCAAAAATAATAACACAGAAGGCTCAACTGGCAACGAACAACTCATTAAATCTTCTGACAATACTTTTAATAACCCCACTTTGCTATAGAACAATGTTCACACACTCCTTTTTACTGAGACTTTTTAAATAACTCTACCTACCATTTTATTGTAACAATCAATATAAAATAAATTAATTTGTAGATGTCTTGGGAAGTGGGTAAAAACCTGGGGACAATGATGGAGGGAAGGTCACACTGGTGGTGAGATTGGTGTTGGAACACTGAATGCTTAAAATACTGTATTATGAATAACATTGTGAACCAGTGTTTAAAGTTTTTTTTTTAAGCTGAACTGATATGTTAGTAAATCTCTCAAAGCTGACTTTTGGTCTTTGGCAAAATTTATCTATTTGAAGTTTTCTTTTATTTAAAAAAATGTGGATTTTCAGGGATTTAATTAAAGGTTGATATGTTCAGAAGTACTTTGAGCTCCAAATATTGTCTCCCTAGTACTATAATGTTAGGATATATATATCCTATATATATATAACATATATATATATAAACCTTCATTTTTTGACTCAGGCTTTGAAACCTTATGAGCAGATAATTGCTTTTGTGTGTATAGGGGGACAGTGAAGAGTTTCAGACTACTCTTATTAGTTTCTCTTGGTTTTGAAACATCAAATTTTTCATCCCTAAAATTTAATAGTTGAAGTTGATGAAAACTCTAATCATTTTATACTTTGCATAGACCTCTTTTATGATATTCTTATCTTCTGACACAATTTTATGCTTATCTTCTTACACAATTAAGCATATGGACTACAAATAATAATGAGGAGGACAGAAAATACAGTGGGCAGGGCACATACCTTGCACATGACTAAACTGGATTTCTTCTCTTGCATTCTATGTGGTTCCTTAAGTACTGCCAGGGTATCCCTGAGTACAAAGCCAGGAACAAACCCAGAACACTTTTGAGAAGCTTCTCCCACCCCCGCAAAAACATGATAAAACAAAACAGAAAAATAAAAAAGAAGGGGCCGGGCGGTGGCGCTAAAGGTAAGGTGCCTGCCTTGCTTGCGCTAGCCTTGGATGGACCGCGGTTCGATCCCCCCCCCCCCCCCGGTGTCCCATATGGTCCCCCAAGCCAGGAGCAACTTCTGAGCACATAGCCAGGAGTAACCCCTGAGCGTTACTGGGTGTGGCCCAAAAACCAAAAAAAAAAAAAAAAACAAAAAACAAAAAACCAAAAACAAAAAAAGAAGAAGAGTGAAGGCCCTTTTTTTTTTTTTTTTTTTTTTTTTTTTACTCCTGGCTGTCTGCTCAGAAATAGCTCCTGGCAGGCACGGGGGACCATATGGGACACCGGGATTCGAACCAACCACCTTAGGTCCTGGATCGGCTGCTTGCAAGGCAAACACCGCTGTGCTATCTCTCCGGGCCCATCTAAGATTTTGTATTTGCTTCAATAAATTTTCTAATATACTTGAGATATCAAGACGTGGATATATTGAGATCTCTCTAGTGTCTTCAAGCTCATTTTCTTCAGTTCTATGGATATCTAGTTGTTCTATGAAGAATTGTAGTAATAAACTAGTTCATCATAATCGGAAACAAAAGTCTCAGAACAAAAACAAATTGTTGATCTGTCATACGATGTGAGGTATAAGGATGAATTAAGGGTTAGACAAAGGCCTTTGGCTTGATCTGCTAGACGGAATAAGTTGTAATTTATGGATATGGAAGGAGCATATGAAAAAGTTTTGAATAAAGAATGTTAAGTGTAAATGTTTGAGATTACTGTTAAACAATAGATAGATGTTGTAAGGCATTTTTATTAGAAAAAGCATATAATCTAGAGCTATATTTGAAGATCATAAACATATGGATAGCATTTAAAGCCAATGGTAGAATAGAGGTAAATGTAAATAAATGAACTACATTACATTAAAAATATTCAGCACCAAAAAAGAAATGAGGGGCCAGATGGGTTACACAGTGGTAGGATGCTTGCCTTGCACATGGCTGACCCAGGACAGACACGGGTTCGATCGCTGGCATCCCATATAGTCCCCCAAGCCAGGAGCAATTTCTGAGAGTAGAGCCAGGAGTAGCCCCTGAGAGCCGCCGGGTGTGACCCCCACAAAAAAGAAACGATAAGTAGAATAAAAAGACACTTCCCCCTAATGGAGAAAATATGTGTCTACTAACTCACACAAACTCAACTGACCCAGTAAAATTTGATAACAACAGCAAAAAAAAAAAAAAAAAAAAAGACCCAAAACATTATACAATGGGGGGAAGTGATGAAAACTCACTTCCTTACAGAAGACAAACAGCATTGATATATGAAATAGGTATATGGAAAATAGTTCTGCATCACTTATTACTAGGGAATATGGAACAATACAACAATAATATGTCACCTCATATCAGTAATATTGACGTACATCTAAAGATCAAAAACTATTGTTGCTGACATAGATATGGGAACAAAGAAACTACTGTTTCATCCTTTTTAGAAAAAATTCAGACACTTTTCATAAAACTAGGTATTGAGCTTCCATATAATCCAGTTATTTTACTTTCACCATCTACCACAAAGGCCCCAAAACACAATTTGAAAAGACATTTGTGACCTTATGTTCACTGCACTATTCAAAGTAGCCAGGTCTGGAAATAAGAACAAACAAATGAATAAAGAAATTATATATATGTATATATAAGCACAGCAATATACTACTCAGCTATATGAAAAAAATTTAATCATGCAATTTGCCACAACTGTGATGGAACAGGAAAGTATGCTATTTTTATGGGTGCATGAAAACCCCTCAGGAAAAATATTGGAAAAAGAGTGTCTAAAAGGGGGAGGGAGAGAGAGAGGGAGAGAAAGGGAGAGAGGGAGAGAGAGAAAGAGAGAGAGAGAGAAAGAGAGAGAGAGAGAGAGAGAGAGAGAGAGAGAGAGAGAGAGAGAAATGGCACAGAGGCAGAGGCACAGGTTGACAGGGAGGAAAGTGGAAAGAAAACTGGGACATTGGAGGCTGAAAATGTGCACTGCTAAAGGGACATTGTATGACTGAGACTCAATCTTGAATAAATTATTGTGTATCTTATGGTGATTCAATTAAATAATTTATTTATTAAGAAAAAAAGAAAATTTATTAGAAATCAGCCAGAAGAGAAGATACAGAAAGACCTTTCTTTTTTGTTTGTTTTTTCTTTTTGGCCACATCCGGTGATGCTCAGGGTTATTCCTGGCTATGCACTCAGAAATCACTCTTCGCTTTGGGGCCATATGGGATGCCAGGGATCAAACCGAAGTGTAGGTCCTGGGTCAGCCATGTACAAGGCAAATGCCCTACACTATGCTATCGCTCGGCTCCCTGAAAGACCTTTCTTAAGTGAGATATTAAGAACATCATGGAGAGATATGACAAGTATTTGTCATATAGATAGAACAGCAGTTAGATGCTTGCCTTACAAGTGACCAACTTGGATTTAATTCCTGACATCTATATGAAGTTACATCTAGGAGTGATCCTGAGCATAGAGCCAGGGATAAACAATAAGCACTTCCAAGTATGTCCCAAAACAAACAAACAAAAACTTGAAAGATTTTATATGGCCTCACACTTGTCGTATCTATGCACTAGTTTTGTTCAGCTTTACTCCAATTGTGTGGTCTCATCCTTTGACTCTGGACCCTAACAATTTGGAGTGGTAATTTCATTGATCTAATATTCAGCCTCTTAAATTCTAAAGGATCACAGGATTAAGATAAACTCCCAGCATTGAACTCCTTCTAAATATCTGACTTATTATTTTGAACCAAATCAGGTTCCATACCACTAGCATTGAACTCCTTCTAAATATCAGACTCAATATTTTTATCCAATTCAGAGTTGAAGCTCATTCTACAGAACTGAGAGAATGTTTTCCATTCTCTCTAATAGTAAGCAAGCCATTTTCATTGGTCAGTCTTCTTTATCACAAAATAAAGTGTACCCTGTTACTTAAAATATACTAACTTCAGGAATTATCACCAGAAGATTAAAGTGACTAAACTTCATCAAAGTGTTTTTGTCTTATTTTCTGTTTTGTATAATTTTGTTTTATTCATATAAATACTAAAGTGAACTTTTCTTGTCAGTGATTCTCTGGATCAGCTTTTTCACAAATTGTTCCTCAGTAAGTTCATCTCTGGTTCCATTTTAGAATTTCAAGTGATACCTGAAATTTTTAATGAGTAAATAAAAGGAAGAAACTATGTAGATTTACACAAAATACCCTTTAGAATCTTTTCTTTAATAAAATCTTTATTTAAGCACCATGATTACAAGCATGATTGTAGTTGAGTTTCAGTCATAAATAGAACACCCCCTCTTCATCAGTGCAACATTCCCACCACCAAGTGTCCCCCCTTCCTCCTTCCCAATCCCTGCCTGTATTCAAGACATGTCCTGGGAACTGTATGCATCACTTATAGGACACTAACCAAATGTTGGTCCATGACTTTAATTTAACTTCAAAGGAAATAAAGAAGTGCATTAATCTTGTCTGCTCAGGAAAAGAAAATATAATCACTAACCATTTAGTCAGTCTTTGCCATCAACTTCCTTCTGGCCACTAAATTTGTGGCTCAGTTTTCCTCCTACATGTACAGTATCCTTTTGCTAATGAGGACAACCCAAGTCACAGTCAATCATTATATCTAGTTCAGGGTTCAGAATTTCCAGGTGACACGCAGTCCTTCCACTTGAGATAGTTATGGTTCCTTCTGTATGGCAACTTATGAATTAAAAAGTAAGTTTTGCCAACACTATTGAAAGAGGAAAACTCAGTTTCTCCTCACAGTTGCTACTAATAGTTCAATTATAGTTGTCTCCATTCTACATTTTAAACATTTTTGCAAATTCCTAAACTCTCTCTGAAACTGAGGAAGTTTATAGTTTCCCAAGGTCATAAATTCTGGCCTAGATCTTATCCTTATCTCATAGGAGACTAAGAGATAAAGGGCAATATCTGGGCAGATGGTCACATACATAACCTAAAAGTTCTGAAATAAACAAGAGAGTTCCTATCAACCAAGTAGGAATGCACAATGTTAAATCTTATGTTAACAACACAAATGGTTTCAAAATTAAGAAGACATCTTTGAGAAACTAATAGGAATCCTCTGATAATTTGATAAGAAACATGACCAACTTTCCTATAAAATCTCTACAAATCAAGTCAAAATTTGACTTAGTCCTAAACTAAATTTCTTCGTGGTTGGGAAAAATATTTTGCTCCAACATTTTAATAATTTTTATTGTATATTTCTACCTTTGAGCATATTTGTAACTCAATATTTTCATTTGTAAAAATATTGAAGAACCTGAAAACAGTGAACCAACACAGAGACCTACTGTGACTGATCCTGTATTACTACCTCCACCACACAATAATAATACTATGCAATGGTAGGTCAATAATAATAATATATGTTCTTATTTATAAAAGAAACAAAAGGGAAAACGGAAAAATTTCAGAGTCAATGGTATACAGAAATTCTAAAATTCTTTGGGGTAGTAACAGACCCTGAAATGATGGCAGGCAAAGTCATTGTTAAGAATTTTTTTGTAAGCATCTAGAAACAATAGATTCATATACAAAGGTGGCAGGCTACAAAATTAACACACAAAAATCAATGGCCTTTCTATACACCAATAGTAATAAGGAAGAAATGGACATTAAGAAAACAACCCCATTCACAATAGTGCCACACAAACTCAAATATCTTGGAATCAACTTGATTAAAAATGTGAAGGACCTATACAAAGAAAACTATAAAACTCTGCTCCAAGAAATAAGAGAGGAAACGCAGAAATGGAAACACATACCCTGCTCATGGATTGGCAGGATTAACATCATCAAAATGGCAATACTCCCCAAGGCATTACACAGATTTAATGCCATCCCTCTAAAGATACCCATGACATTCTTCAAAAAAGAGGACCAGGCACTTTTGAAATTCGTTTGGAAAAATAAACACCCTCGAATAGCTAAAGCAATCATTGAGAAAAAGAATATGGGAGGAATTACTTTCCCCAATTTTAAACTGTACTACAAAGCAATAGTTATCAAGACAACATGGTATTGGAATAAGGACAGGCCCTCAGATCAGTGGAATAGGCTTGAATACTCAGAGAATGTTCCCCAGACATACAATCACCTAATTTTTGATAAATAAGCAAGAAATCCTAAATGGAGCAAAGTGGTGTTGGCACAACTGGCTAGCCACTTGCAAAACATTGAACTTAGACCCCCAGCTAACATCATGTACGAAGGTAAAATCCAAATGGAATAAAGACCTCGATATCAAACCCAAAACCATAAGATATATAGAACAACACATAGGCAAAACACTCCAGCACATTGAGACTACAGGCATCTTCAAGAAGGAAACTACACTCTCCAAGCAAGTGAAAGCAGAGATTAACAGATGGAAATATATTAAACTGAGAAGCTTCTGCACCTCAAAGGAAATAGTGCCCAGGATACAAGAGCCACCCACTGAGTGGGAGAAACTATTCACCCAATACCCATCAGATAAGGGGCTGATCTCCAAAATATACAAGGCACTGACAGAAATTTACAAGAAAAAAACATCTAACCCCATCAAAAAATGGGGAGAAGAAATGGACAGACACTTTGACAAAGAAGAAATTCAAATGGCCAAAAGACACATGAAAAAAATTTTCCACATCACTAATCATCAGGGAGATGCACATCAAAACAACTATGAGGTACCACCTCACACCACAGAGAATGGCACACATCACAAAGAATGAGAATAAACAGTGTTGGTGGGGATGTGGAGAGAAAGGAACTCTTATCCACTGCTGGTGGGAATGCCGTCTAGTCCAACCTTTATGGAAAGCAATATGGAGATTCCTCCAAAAACTAGAAATCGAGCTCCCAAACGATCCAGCTATACCACTCCTAGGAATATATCCTAGGAACACAAAAATACAATACAAAAAACCCCTTTCTTACACCTATATTTATTGCAGCACTATTTACCATAGCAAGACTCTGGAAACAACCAAGATGCCCTTCAACAGACGAATGGCTAAAGAAACTGTGGTACATATACACAATGGAATATTATGCAGCTCTCAGGAGAAATGAAGTCATGACATTTTTCTATACATGGATGTACATGGAATCTATTATGCTGAGTGAAATAAGTCAGAGAGGGAGAGAAAAACGCAGAATGGTCTCAGTCACATATGGGTTTTAAGAAAAATGAAAGACATTCTTGCAATAATAATTTTCAGACACAAAAGAGAAAAGATCTGGAAGTTACAGCTCACCTCAGGAAGCTCACACAAAGAGTGATGAGTTTAGTTAGAGAAATAACTACATTTTGAACTGTCCTAATAATGAGAATGTATGAGGGAAATGGGGAGCCTGTCTAGAATACAGGCGGGGGTTGGTTGGGGAGGAGGGAGATTTGGAATATTGGTGATGGGAATGTTGCACTGGTGATGGGTGGTGTTCTTTACATGACTAAAACCCAAACACAATCAAGTACGTAATCAAGGTGTTTAAATAAAATATATATTAAAAATAATAGAAAAAATAAAAAGGAACAAAAGAACAAAAAAAAAGAATTTTTTGTGGGGCTGGAGAGATAGTATGGAGTTAAGATGTTTGCCTTGCATACAGAAGAACAGTGGTTCGAATCCCAGCATCCCATATAGTCCTGCGAGGCAGCCAGGAGCAATTTCTGAGCATAGAGCCAGGAATAAGCCCTGAGCATTGCTGGGTGTGACTCTTCATCCTTCTCTGTGACCCTGGCTTCTTTTTTTGTTTGCCCCCCTCATACTTTATTCTCCATGGTCTCATGAGAAGAGGGAGAGATGAAAAATTCTCTAGAAGAGAATTTTTAAAGATTTGGGTTCCCAATAGTTTATAATTTGAAATGATCAAGCAAATTTATATTTGTTTGTCTATTCAGATTATGAATTACTTGTAAATCAAAATTCCTCTAAAACTTAGTAGGCCTCTGACCAGTTTGATTCTTGGCAGATGTATGTGAAACAAACCACATTTAACAATCTTTCCTAGAGATAATTCTCATAACTGATTTATCCCTCTGCTTTCTTACCACCATACAAATCCTTCTCGATTTAATATAACTACTTTAAGTCTCTAACTTTTGGATACCAATAGCCTATCATTAAACTAATGTATTCTGGGAATAATTTTAAACACTATTGTCCTATAAACCTCTTAAGTGACTAAAGTAGTTAAAGTTTCGTGTGTGTGTGTGTGTGTGTGTGTGTATGTGTGTGTGTGTGTGTTTAAAGAAATGGCTGTCTTATTTAAGTCTGCAAAACTGAATTTCGGACTCTGTTCCCTTTCATTTTTGCTTGCAAACAAGCCAATTCCTTCTTAAATTTTTTTCTTAGCTAAATACAGACAATAAAAACCACTCACCACCAAAGTTATGTTTCTCATTTCTTCTCCTAGAGCTCAGTTTCTACTTTCCAAATGTTCACAGAAAAAAGTCTTACCAAACATCTTGCCACTACGTAATAAGATTACCATTTTTTTTAGTTACCAGTTATAGTTTCCTCATTGATTTTATCCAATTGCAAGGCCAATTCCATGTATTTCCAATTTTTATGAGCAAAAAGTTCCATTTTAACACACCGATTTCTTTGTTTAAGTAGGCTAACTGCAATAACAAAGAAACCAAAATCTTGGGTCTCTGGGACTCCAATGATTCTTAAGTTGTTTCTGTTGATCTTATCATAGACTTCTATTTTCGTCTGTTCCCATTCTTTGACTAATTTTTCCATTGTCTGCTCATTTGCTTTAAGTTTTTTGTCCAATCTCTCCTGCTGTATGGAATTGTTATGTATCTCATCTTCCACAGCACCAAGTCTATTCTCAGCTTCTGATACCCTGTCCCAGAGCTTATCCATTTTGTCATTCACTTCGTTTACTGACTTTTTCAGTCCTGTTAGTTGACATGTTATTTCAGTTTGGAGTTTTGTGATTTCTGCCTTCATATTTTCTTGGTTCTTATTAGTGTTCTGTTCAACTCGATCCATGGTTTCTTGGAGTCTGTTGAGCATCTTCCATATTGCTAGTCTAAAGTCCTTATCTGAGAGGTTGATTAGTTGGTCAGTCATTATCTGGTCCTCAGAATTGTCATCTTCATTCTCTATGTCTGATGCTGGCCTGCGTTGTTTCCCCATTGTCACACTTGTATTGTGGGTTTTTCTACGTGTTGTGGTGGTATTCATTGTCTATATGATGTAGGCAGCACACCCCTCTGGCTCCTCCCTTTCTGGATGGGCTGACTTGCCTCTAAGGGAGGGGAGTCCTTCGTGGATGAAGCCTCACACTGGGTCAAATCTTAGGCCCGAGCATGCAACAGAGAAGACAGTCCAGAGAGAAATGTTTGCTTCTGTGATATAGCGCCGTTCTTAGTGTGATTTTTCCTTCTTGTTGCAATGGAGTTCTTTCCTTAGAAAGAGCGCATGGCCGCGTAGCGAAGCGAAGCGGCCGTGCTCCTCTGGAGCCTCTTTTTGCCCCACTCGCAAGAGTTTCACGCAAGAGGACAGTAGACAGACATAGACAGGTCACACTCACAGTCTTTCACAGTTGAGCCCCACTGGGCCGGTGTACTTTCGCGGATTTTCCCCGCCTGGTGTCACACACAGGGAGCCGGCTTTTGCAAAGCTTAGCCGGTTTTTATGCTCTGAAGTCCCTCCCTGAAAATGGCGTCTGGGCGAGCGAGGTTTCTGGAGCCTCTCCTTGCCCCACTCGCAAGAGTTTCACGCAAGAGGACAGTAGACAGACATAGACAGGTCACACTCACAGTCTTTCACAGTTGAGCCCCACTGGGCCGGTGTACTTTCGCGGATTTTCCCCGCCTGGTGTCACACACAGGGAGCCAGAAACCAAAATCTTATTAGCTTAATGTAATAAAAATTAATTTTAGTTTCAAATATAATGCAAATATTCCTGATCTGGTGGTCTTTTGCATGATTCCTTATAATATGTGACTTAATTATGCAAGTGCTCCTTTCAGTGATTTTATCATTTTACAAATTAAAGATAGTCTTAGAATAAACCAATCTTAAAATAAGAGATGCAAAAGATGTATAACAAGAATTATGATCAAGTGTGTGTATTCTGTATTTGCTTATCTTTCCTAAAGCTCAACCCTATAGTCCTACAAAATATCAAAGAACATTCAAAAATAGAAATGGAGTACAATTTTGGAGTAAAAGTAATTAAAACCATGGTATATCTTAATATTGGCAAGCAAAAGTTTAAAAGTGTTTAAATTTGCAACAAAGGTATATGAAAAACCCAGGCTGAAACCTGAAAATGTTCTTTATTAATATAATATTCTGAATTTATTTAGAATTTACTACTGGCCAGACATTTCTTTTGTTTGATAGTTATGAAATCATTAAGCTATTTTAGTCCCTAATATAATACTATGTGGTTGTTACTCTTATTAAAATACTTATTGAGTAAATGAGGAAACTGAAACACAGGTGAGATTACAATGAATCAAAGACAGAGGTGGAGGGATACTGGCACTTGGTGATGGATATAATGTAGTTACATTTTATAATTAAATATTGATACTATTTTAACCATCATACCTCAAAAAACATAACTAAAGAAAGAGAGGATATGGAAGTTAGCTTCCTGACTTTCCCTCTTGGACACAAAGGGATAACATTCATTCTCTTGACACCAACAAGAGATTTCAGTTACAAATAATGTTAGAAGAAACTCTTCAAGCATAGCTCAAGTGACAAAGGATGATTTAGAACTACAAAAGCAAATG
The DNA here is from genome assembly GCF_024139225.1 of Suncus etruscus. Lineage (NCBI taxonomy): Eukaryota > Metazoa > Chordata > Mammalia > Eulipotyphla > Soricidae > Suncus > Suncus etruscus. The sequence continues at coordinate 140,744,804 of NC_064851.1, forward strand.
AATAATGGCAGATGAAAATTTTTAATTTATAATTCTTTTAATTTTTAAGATATTAATAGTTTATTATTTAAAGCTACACTATGATGACTACTATAATCACTATTAAAATTATGATAACTACAATAACAACAAATAATGATTTCAAAACAACAAATATTATCAAAAATAAAAAGAAATATTTATAATAATAAAAGGCACTAATTCATCCATGCATAACAACTTTAATCTTAATGCACATAATTACTAAAGTTTCGCTGTACATTAAACAATTAGTTCTAAATGTAAAACTTAAAAGGAAAATATACAAATCAACAATGATTATTTTGAAAAGATACAAAAATCAAAATTATAATTGCAGATTACAAAACTCCTCTATCAGAAACTGATAAGAAAATAGACAGAATATCAACAAAAATATAAAGTACTTGAATAATCATTTCAACCAACTTGACCTGACTGACATTTAAGAAACCCTCCACATGGCAGCAAAATACACATTCCTTTCCAGCACACATTAATATTTGCCAAAATAAACCATCTGCCAGATCATAAAATAAGTTTCAAAAAAATTAAAGAAATAAAAATCATGCAGTATTCTCTGGGCATAACAGAATTAAACTAAAAATCAGTAACAAAGGAATTTCTGGAAAATTTCCCATGACATAGAAACTAGACAATAGATTGCATGCAACCAATGCAGCATTTAGAGTCCTTTAACATTAAATCTTTAAATAAGTAAAGAATATTTGTCAAATCAATAGCCAAAGATTCTCTTTTTAAAACTATAAAAATATTGCTCATGAAATAGGAGAAGTCAGAATCTGACACAAATATTTTTGTGCATGTCAATGAACATTTTACAGAGATGACAAAGTTCAAGTCAGAAAAATATAGGCTTTTTTTTACCAGATCAAACAGGAACAATTGGATACCTGTATACTAAAAAACATAAAAATTCCAACTAAACTGATTCATAGATCGAAACGTTAATTGTAAAGCTACAACAGTGCTAGAAATATATGAAGAAAAAAATCTTGTATTGAGAATTTTTAGGAACTCTTAAAAATAACATAAAAGGTGAAAACCATGTAATAAAAAAATATTAGACAGTAGGAATCTCCAGGCTCATCTGACTAGAGTTCATGTTTTCTATTCAGAAGATCCATGTTAGGCTCCCAGCTCAATATGGTCTCTCAAGTACCACCAGAAAAAACTACTGAGCACTGAGCCAGGAGTACATTAAAAGACAAAATCATTATAATGGAAGATTGTTTTCAAGGAATATATAAGGGTAGATAGAAAAATTTATTACAAAAACACACAAATATTTGAGAGGATAATGGAATACTCCATATTATGAATGTAGTAGCAGTTTCAACTCTATCTCTCAAACTTATCAAGTTGTACTTGATAATTAATGCTATTTTATGTATATCATCTCAATCACACTGCTGTTTTTCAATGTGAGGTTAAGCCCAGAGCAGGGATCCTTATGTGTGAATCTAAAAAGAATAATTGAAACAAAAACTAGTAAATAAAACTAAGAATGTGTACTTTGTAAGAAGGAAGGATAAGGATCCTTTTATTTTGTTAATAGAAGCCTAGAAATTATAACCAGTGCCACACATCAGCAACATCTAGCATTTAATATGATTTTCTATTGTATTACTCTTAGAAATGGTCAATCAGGTACAGTCACAAGAATAAAAAGAGAAGAGACTTAGATAAGCAATGTATGCCTTACTCATAGAGCTAGAGATAGGGCTAGAGATGAGAAATACTGCTCCCCAGAGTCAACAATATATCATGGTAATCAGAAGACAGACGCAGAAATAAGGCCATGAATTTCATTGGGGTTTCTGCAGAAAAGGTAAATAAGTTTTAAGTAAACAATTCAGGATTTGTGGATCTGAATCATTTCATTGGCCTTTGCCCTGTAAGAGTAACTAGTAGCTAGGTATTTGACCCTGAAGTAATTGAGGCAGAGAAACGTTGCTCTTTGGGGAGCATGAACCAAAAATAAGGAAAATTGTCTCTCTATTAGTTGATTTCTATGTCAATGTTGTGCTCCTATCTTGGACTTCAGTTATCTCTAACAACTGGCTAGCCCCAGAAGAGGCAGTCTCTATCAAACAAGAAAGGAATTTTTAAGAGGTCAAAAATAGCAGAGCATACAGCTATGAGTTTATATGGATATGTGAGCTTTCACACACACAGACTAGTTTCCTCTGTGTAGTGGTGACGTCTGAAATTCTTAGAGTAATTCTTTCTTGTAAAAGCAGCATTAATAATCAGTTAAACTCTTTAAAAAAATTTAAAGCGCTAAAAGTTATCGACAGGATAAAGAGCAGAACTTGGTTTTGTGCTAATGCAGCTTTGATAAGAATAAAGCTGAAGCCAGATTGCTACTGGCTGAGTATACCAGAAGTGATGAAACAAAAACAAAGAACAAGATGTTGTTGAACTTTGCGTAAATTATCTCTTGAAGGTTCACCTGTTTCTTACTTTAAAAAAAAGTAATCATCATCCTAACTGAAAACAATTCTGGGGAAGATGATATAAAATTATTATATAGATAGGAAACATATAACATCAAATATTTCCCAATAAATGATCATTTTCTTTTTCCAACTTCTTTTCCTTTTAATGTCATATCTCTACTTACCCTATGAAATTCAAATGAGATGCAAATGTATATATGCTATAACTATCTTTTTAAGATTTTTCACTGAATATTTTTAAATGACTGTTTCAGGAAAAGCTGAAAAACTTACTAATTGATTAGTAAGGGCCCAATAACGACCAATGGCTGTATCTAAAAAGCTGAAGAGAAAATGAAGCATAGGAATGTGAAGAGGAAGAAAATAGAAATGAGAAAACATATTAACCTTAGAAAAATTTAATAAATTTGCTATTCCAGAATTTTATCTTTGATATGGCATAAAACTAAACAGACCAAAGATACAGTGAGCAGCAGTGATTGTTTTCTTTAAGCAGTATTGCAATGCAAATCAATGAAGCAGATGAGCTTTTATTGAACTATAAAAATGAGAGTAAGAGTGAACACTGTTATATTTTCATTTGTAAAAGCTAAACTGCAATCGTAGCCCCAGAAATATATGAAGACCGTGAAAAATGCCCCCAAAATAGTAATTAGAACTTTTTTTTCAAAGGATTTTTATTTTGACCAAAGTGGATTACAAATCATTCACAGTAATATTCTTGAAGCAAAAGTAAAAAAGGGTTTACCTTTCTAGACATTTAGAAATCTAAAGTTCTTCTCTACTTGTTCACCCTTAAATAATACACTCATTCAATTAAAAAAATCACTGCAGATATTATATAGAATTCAAATATTCTTCCCCGTTCTATCATTTAACCAAAAGAAAAATATGTCAAAATCATTCTATCATTAGTTCTATCATTTAATCAAAAGGAAAATATGTCAAAATCTTTCTTTACATACTCTGGACAATGATTTTATTCCTCCAGGTGATAATCAGAATGACTTTATTGGTTAATTATATTAGGATTTATATAAGGAAGAGAGCAAGAGTTGCCAAAATGAAAGTGTATTTCAATGAAACACAGAGGAGCAATTTAGAGTATGTGGGTTTCTGCATATATAGCATTCATAAGTAACTAGACTTTTTAATTTCTTATAAGGACATATAATTACATATATATCTATGTACAGATAAATGAGCATACTGTAACATGCTCATAGATTCTTTTTGAAAAGCTAGCTAAAATTACACACTATATATCTACCCAACTTTTTTTGTTTTTGTTTGTTTTTTGTTTTATTTTTTTGGCCACACCCAATGACACTCAGGGGTTAATATTGGCTATCCACTCAGAAATAGTTCCTGGCTTGGGGGACCATATGGGATGCCGGGGACCTAACTGAGGTCTGTCCTGGGACAGCCATGTGCAAAGCAACTACCCTACCACTGCGCTATTGCTCCAGTCCCAGCTCTGCCCAACTTTATTAAACTATTAATATGACAAGGATTGATTCTTCTGGGAATTGTATTTTAAATCATCACCTATAAGCAATTTTATAGGACATTTGAAGACATTTTTAGTAAGAAAATAAATACAATTTTTAAGTTAAAATAAGAAAAAGAATGATACTTTGACTAGTAACTTTTTCTAGCTCTCTAGTATTAAGCAATGTAAGGTAATCAAAATTATTGTCCCTCCTTCACTACACTGTTATGATGGGGTGGGGAGGAAAGAGATGGGGGCATTGGTGATGGGAAGGTTGTATGGTGAAGGGGGTTTTCTTGTTATTACTGAAACCCAACTACAATTATGTTTGTAATCATAGTGTTTAAATAAAAAAAAATTATAGGGCCCAGAGAGATAGCACAGTGGCGTTTGCCTTGCAATCAGCCTATCCAGGACGTAAGGTGGTTGGTTAAAATCCCGGTGTCCCAAATGGTCCCCCGTGCCTGCCAGGAGCTATTTCTGAGCAGACAGCCAGGAGTAATTCCTGAGCACTGCCGGGTGTGGCCCAAAAACCAAAAAAAAAAAAAATTACAAAAAAATTTCAGAAGGAAAAATAAGTAAAATATTGTCTGTACTTTGGGTTTCTTGAGATAATAATGGCAAGTTGCTCTGTAGCTCGAGGTCATACTGAATACGCAGGTTCTTTCAATACATTGACTTAATGTAAGAAGTAATACATTGACTTAAATGCACATTTAATTTCTATATACCATTTGCATAATTTGAATTTACAATTTATGTATAATAGAAATGTAAGGCCATTGAAAAGAATCTACTCTGGAGCCTGACTTCGCTTTTTTTGTTTTTGTTTTTTTGGGTCACACCCAGCAACGCTCAGGGGTTACTCCTGGCTCTACTTAGAAATCACTTCTGGAAGGCTTGGGGGACCATATGGGATGCCAGGATTCAAACCACTGTCCTGAATGCAAGGAAAATGCCTTACCTTCATGCTATCTCTCCGGCTCCAACTTCACATTTTTTTGTTTCATTTCTGTTGACCTTCCCCTTAACAGTACACTATTATTCTGCTGCAGGACCACATCCTATTCAGTTTAACTTCACCCAGAATAGTAAAAGTTCTGAGTTTTCCCAATAAAATGTTCATGCGAAGGCCCTGTACTTCATGAATAATTTTTCTTTACAAATGACATTTGTGTATCTATATTTCATATTGGTCAACTCAACAACTTTCTTGGCATTCAATGCAACTCATTTCTCTTTAACATTTGTATCTTGTGATTCTCCAGAAACAAGTCCTGTACTAATCCAATTGACCATTTTCTTTTTGCTCACATGGAATATTAGGTTCAGTTAGGTAATTTTGAAAAACAGTGCAGGGTCTGATAGATAGTGCAGAGGATAAGATACTTGTGTTGAAGTACAGTTGACCAAGCTTGGTTCATATCCCAGCACTCTGAGTATACAGCCAGGAGTAAACCTTCTAGGTCGTAGTTTAAACACTACTGTGTGTACACTTTCCTCCCAAATAAAATAAGGAAAAACAATATAGCTGTTTTCACTATAAATACATGATTTGTAAACCTAAAGTGGGTACTTTAATTTCTCAGGAATCCCTTCCTTTCTTGGTGCATACTGTCTTCAATTCTCCATGAATCTTTAATTCTCAATGTCTTCAATGAGTTATTACCCATTTATCTTCAAACACATAATCCAACTTTTGAGAAAACAGAAAGCAACATGGAAAAAATTTTTTATTCTCTGAACATTATACAGTTATACCGTTTCCTTTTATAAATACCTCCCTTTTTGTCCCAGACAACCGTAATATTCTTTCTGACATCCTTTCCACTCCTTTGGCTTCTCAAAGTATCATCTATAAAAAAATCAATATAATTGTTACCTAGGACGTTTGACAAGATACAGAAACTTCAGTCTATAATTAATAAATCAGAATCTCTAGATGTGGAATACAAAATTTGTATTTTTACAATTTTTCAAATATTTCTTGCTTTTCTTTAAGGATGACAATGCCTTATTTATAGCTTCTTTGAGAACTTAGAATACTTATTTCCCTTCATCCAGAGTCAATTTCCCATCAATATATAAAGGTGCATTGTTCTGTCATTAACCTTTACTATAATCATCCCACCCAGACTTGTTGTTCTCTTTTGCTTCACATATTACTCAAGAACTGTTGCTATACTTACTTTCCAAACTAACAATTGATGTAAAAATCACTTGCCTACAACTTCTACTCTTTTTTTGTTGTTGTTGTTGTTGTTGTTTTCTTGGGTCACACCCAGCAGTGCTCAGGGGTTACTCCTGGCTCTACACTCAGAAATCACTCCTGGCAGGCTGAGAGGACTATATGGGAAACTGGGATTCAAACCACCGACCTTTTGCATGAAAGACAAACACCTTACCTTCATGCTATCTCTCTCCGGTCCCAACTTCTACTCTTATCTGATTAAACAAATAAAAACCTATATGTTGAACCTGAGTCATAATTCTGTTTTTATTTGACTAGTTAGCAACATTTGACTTAGTTTCCTTTCTTTCTTAGCCTTCCCTGATTCTTCCCAACATGCTCTTTATGATACTTAACTCATTCATTTCTATTTCTTAAATCAGTGCTGAACAAATTTCTACTCTAGAATCTTGTTTCCTTTAATGTTCATGTATATTTCCAGAGTTCACCCATTTAAATGTTTATAATGTTTAAAAGTTTAAGTGTTATGTAACATCAATGGATATCAAATCTAAAACTTTTCTCTTGAACTCCATTGTCAGCTGTTCTATTTCAGCCCTATACATTACATCACATCACATTTATTCTTGTTCTGTGTTCATTTTCCAAATCATGTATATATGCATCCTCTTTGGTTTTTGATTCTCCTTCACCCCCAGATATGACCAAAGTCCAGTATGTTCTGCCTTCTAAATCTATCTACAGTCTGTTATTTTTTTCTCTACACACTTTTTCTCAAGTTTGTATAGAAAATTTACCAAGGAAGATCACATTCTGGACCATGAAACATACCTTAACACATTTGTAAAAAATATAACTCATACAAATTATGCTCTTGGATCACTTTGGAGTTGTTAGAAATAAATTATCAAAAAACAACTGGAAATATAAAATTGTTTAAAATATTTCAAAATGAAAAACAGCAGGCACAGATGGTTGCACTGAACAATTCTATAAAACACTTTAATAAAAAATTAATACTAATATTTTGCAATCTGATCCAGAAAAATATAAGCAGAATAAACTTACATGCTTTCTTTTCATTTTCAATAATATAAAACTCATTTTCTAAAGCTGGTATTATCTGGTACAAAAACTTTTTAAAACTTTACCAAAACAGAAAACTTTTGGCAAACACCACATAAATATGGATACAGAATTTATAAGAAAATATTAGCAAATATTATAGAACACTGTGTAAAAAATGATACACCCAAAGTAAGCAGAATTATCTGAAGATGCAAGATTGGTTAAAGTGGTCAAAACTTAACCATTATACATAATTATTAGTATCAATATTATATAAGGGAAATATTGATGACATCAACAGAGAAAAAAACTCATTTGACAAAACTTCACACTCAACCAATTAAAAAATTAGTAGACTATGAATAGAAGGGGATTTTTCAACTCAATGTTAAGAATCTATAAAAACTCTGTAGCTATCATCTATTTTGTATATATACTGGTATATACTAAAATATAGTAATGAGCACGAACATTTAAAATGAAAACATACTATGTATACTAGTTACAAACCAAAATACTAAGGCATAAATATAAAAAATATGAAACATATGATAAATTCAAAGTAGTTATAAATAAATGAAAAGATGTAAAGATATTCTATGATTGTGGAAAACTCAATCTTTTTTTGAATTTTTAGTTATTTAAATATTTGAATTTAGGCAACATGATTGAAAAAGCTCTCAGCAATACAATTTTAAGCATACACTATTCAGACTTGAGTCCTACTACCCATACCCTCAGTTTTCCTCCCTTCCCACGATCCCAACTGCTTGACAGTCACATTTTTAACTATATTTTAATGTCCACATTATTTGTTTTTGTTTTTTTTCTTTGGGGGAGGGCGGATCACACCCGGTCATGCTCAGGGGTTACTTCTGGCTCTACATTCAAAAGAAATTGCTCCTGGCAGGCACGGGGAACCATTTGGGATGTCAGGATTTGAACCACTCTCCATCTTGGATCAGCTGCTTTCAAAGCAAATGCCCTACTGCTGTGCTATCTCTCTGGCCCCTTAATGTCACATTATTGCTGTTTGGGTCTCATGCTTACAATCATTTTGGTTCTATTGTTTTAAATAAAATACTTCAACTCTACACCACTGATGTTACCCAGCCACTGATCCTACACCTAAGTTACCTCCAAACCACTTCTCAATCTTTCCACTTCTCTTCTTCTCTGACTTTTCTCTCTATAATCTAAGAACAAATACTTGCCAATCTTTGGTACCTCAGTTCCCATGTGATGTATCCTTTATATCACAGATGAATGAAATATTTAATATTATTTCTTCTGAATTACTTCACTTAACATGATATAATTTAGTTTCATCTAAACTCAGTTAATTTCATTACTTCATCATTTTTTGTGGCTGCATATACATATATATGTATATATATGAGAGAAAGAGCACCTTCATTACACACTCATGTGTCATTGGACACCTAGGTTAATTCCATATCCCAGCATTTGTACTCAGTGCTACAATATATATATCTTTGTGAGTGAATGTTTTTGTATCATAAGGGTAGATAACAAGAAGTGGAATTTCTAGGTTATATTAAATTTATTCTTACTTTTTTGGGAGATTCCCATACTGTTTTTTCACAGAGGCTGAATAGATAACATCTCCACCAGCAGAGAATGAAAATTACTTTTTTGCTACTTCTCCCAACACAAGTTGTTTTCAGTCGTTTTTATGATTGCCAATGTCATAGGTATGAGATGATAGCTTATTGCCATCTTGATTTATCAGGATTTTTCATGATAATAAATGATGAGGAGCACTCTTCGTTATGCCTACTGGCCATCTATCAGTATTGTGCAGAGAACTAGCTGAACATTTCTTCTTTCCATTTTTGATGGGGTGATTGGATTTTTCTGATTTTGAGCTTTGTGAGTGCTTTACATCATCTCAGATATTTAACTGTTTATCTGGCATTTTGTATGCACATATTCTCCTCTATTTAGCAGGGAAACTTTTGATTTTAGCTGGTGTTTCTTTTGCATGCAGAACTTTTAAAAAAAAAAAAAGTAAATTCCTTATCACTCCCTGTGTAGGAATGTAGACTAATCTAGCATTTTTGGAAAACAAATGAATTATCTCAAAATCCTAGAAATTGAGTTTCCATATAATCCAGCAATACCACTCCTAGGAATATACCCTAGCAGCCCCAAAACACAGTGCATAAAAGTTCTTTGCATTCCTATGTTCATTTTAGCACTATTAACAATAGTGAAAAATTGGAAACAGCCCAAGTGCCTGAGAAACGATGAGTGGATAAAGAAACTGTGGTATAAATTTGCTTATACATTGATGGATATAGAGAGAATTATGCTGCTGAAATAAGTCAAAGGGAGATGGATAGAAATAGAATGATTGCACTCATTTGTGTATATGATAGGTAGTATTTTAATAATATTCAGAGATAATAGAGACATGGGCTAGGAGAAACAGTCCATGAGAGGAAGCTTGCCACAATTAGTGGGGGAGTGCAATTTGGGCAGGAAAGGGACATCATGACAATGACAGTTGGAAATGATCACTCATGAAAAGAATTGTGTGCTGAAAAGAAATAAAGTAATATGCATGATCCCCTTCAGTAACAATTGCAAACCACAGTGTCAAAAAAGAAAAAGAGAGAAAGAGAGAAGAAAAACATATACACAGAATTAGGTAGCTATGAGGGCAAAGCGGAGGGCAAGAGGGACACTGAGGACATTGGTGATATGAAATGTGCATTGATGAATGATATGTACATTGCATGAGTGAAACTCAATCATGAACAATTTTGTGATTGTGCATGAATAAAAAATGAGATAACACACGAAACAAATAAATAAAATTGTTTTATTAAATCACTGAGATACATAATTACAAAATTATTCATATTTGAGTTTCAGTCATATGTCTAACACTCATCCCTTCTCTAGTGCATATTTCATGCAACAATGACCCCAGTTTCCCCCCTGCTCTCTGCCCTGCCCTCTCCTCTGCCTGATTTCATTACAGACATTTTTCTTCTTCCTCTCTTCTACTTTTTTTCCTTTTAAAGACTGTGGTTAGCAATATTGTGACTGTGGGGTATCATGTTTATAATTTTATTTTCTTTCAACACCTAATTCTTACCCAGAGTAATCATTTCTAGCTATCATTGTCAAGGTAGTCTTCTCTGCCTAAATTTTACTCTTTCACTATTTGTGTGGAAACTTCCTACTAAAGATGACTGGGCCCTCCTGGCTTTCATCTCTAATGTCACTGGTTATTATTACCATACTGTCTGTTTTTTATATATACCACAAATGAGTGAGATCATTTTATGTATATCCTTCTTCCACTGACTCTTCTTTTTTCAGCATCATACTCTCTATATCCATTCATGTGTAAGAAAATTTCATGACTTCATTTTCCTAATATCTGTGTAGTATTTCATTATTTAGGTGTACCATAGAATCTTTACCCACTCATCTGTGCTCATATACTTTAGTTTCTCAGATTCTGGCTATTGAATAGTGTTGCAAAGAACATGAAAATGCAAATACCTTTTTGCATGCCGGAACTTTTTAATTGATTATTTTCACTTTTTTATTTTTGTTTTTGCTGTCTTTGTCAATGAATTCCTATCAATGAAAATGCATTTGAAGTTTAAATATTGGAGCATGGTGCCTTTGTTTTCCTAAGTGTATTTATTTTCCTTCGTGATTCTGGTTTATTTCAAGGCCTATGATCTACTTTGAATCGACCATGTAAGGTATGAAATACATATCATTGGGTTCTTAATTCTAATGCTTTGGTTAGGCAGTCTAACCTCATCCTAGTACCATATTGTTCTAATATGGCACTAATTAATATAGCTTTAACTCATAGTTTCAAATCAGATAATGCAATAACACCCAGTTTCTTATATCTCAGAATTACTTTGGCTACTCTGGTTGTTTATAGTTCCATATGATTTTGTTAGTGAATGTTATAAGTTCTTGAAGAATATCACTGGAATGTTGACAAGGATGTCAAAATCTATATAATTTAGGTAGGATAGTCATATTTAACATTGTTGGTTCTCCCATTCCATAAAGATGAAGTATTTTTCCATTTCTGAAAACCTAATTCACTTAAAATTTATTTATTAAGTTATTATTAAATTATTTATTATTATTATAAATAAATTTATTAAGTTATTCCTAATTTGATAAATAAATTGATTCAGTACAATCTCAATGTTATAATTAGTTTTTTATTATAAACTAACTCTAATAATTTGTTCACAAAACCAGAATTATGTTGAAGAACAAAGTCAACATTATTTAACTTATCCCAGAGCTACCATAATTAAAACAGTGTCATATCAAGTGGGTAGGAGTGATAATAGCAGGCAGAGCACTAGACATGCAAACGTCTGACCATAGTTCCATGTCCAATATTGAATCTGGTCATTCCAGGAGTGATTCCTCAGCACAGAGCAATACATCGGGTGTGGCCAAAACCAAAACAAAAGACAGTGTCATATCAGTGAAAAAATAGACAAAAGGAAAAATAAAACACAAGAGATAATCCAGAAAAAGGTACACAGAGATACAGAACCTAATCTTTGACTATAGACTCGTTGGAATTAATAAATAATTAACTTTTGTTGTTGTTATTGTTTTTGGGCCACACCCGGTGACACTCAGGGGTTACTCCTGGCTATGAGCTCAGAAATTGCTCCTGGCTTGAGAGACATATGGGAGGCAGGGGATAGAACTGTGGTCTGTCCTAGGTTAGCTGCATGCAAGGCAAATGCCCTACTGCTTGCACCACTGCTCTGGTCCCCAAATAATTTCCTTTTAACCAATAGTTTGTGAAAAATTTACACATAGGTACAGGAAAGCAAATTTATAAGATCTTACATTTTTTAGACAAAATAGACAAGTAACCTTAATATAAAGCATAAAATTTCTAGGGGTCAGAATGGTGGTACAAGTGGTAGAGTTTTTGCCTTGCATGCAGCTAATTTAGGAGGGGCTGCAATTTGATCCCCCAGCATCCCATATGGCTCCCCAGGCTAGGAGCTATTTCTGAGCACATAGCCAGAGTAATCCCAGAGTGTCACCTGGTGTGGCCCAAAGTAGCCAAAAAATTTTGTCTAGAAGATAAAATAGGAGTTATTTAGGTAGCCTTGTGGTGAGTAAAATTTAAATATAGTGCAAAGAAGCAAATTTCTCCCCAGGAGAAAAAAATGAGAGGCTGGAATTCATCAAAGTTAGAATTTTTTGCTCTACAGAAAATACTCTTAAGAAATGAAAATATAATTCACAGTAAAAAAAAATTAGCAAAAAGGGCCGGAGAGATAGCATGGAGGTAAGGCATTTGCCTCTCATGCAGAAGGTCATCGGTTTGAATCCCGGCGTCCCATATGGTCCCCTGTGCTTGCTAAGAGCAACTTCTGAGCATGGAGCCAGGAGTAACTCCTGAGCAACTGCCGGGTGAGACCCAAAAACCAAAAAAAAAAAAAAAAAATTAGCAAAATACATAGCAAATGACATAATAATTTTGGTCTTGGGCCACACCCAGAGTGATCAGAACTTACTCCTGGCTCTGCACTCAAGGAATCACTTTTGGTAGAGCTCAGAACCATATCTAGTGCCAAAAATTAACTGTATTAACTGCATTAAAGACAATCACCTCAACCACTTTGCTATTTCTCTGAGTCTTAAATTTTTTCCCAACAATATGAAAAATCCCCCTTTTAAAACATCTGAAGATACACCTCATAAAAGAATATCTTCAGATGAAAAATATGTATATGAGTGCCATTAGGATATCATTCATATATGGATAGATGAGATACTACTGAACAACTATTCCAATGGCCAAAATCCAAAACACTGCTAATGCAAAATACTAGCAATTATTTATAATAACAAGAACATGTTTCATTGCTGGCAATAATAAAAAATGGACTGGCCAATTTCAGATTATAGTTTCCTAATTTCTCCCAAGGCTAAATATAGGTTTATTATATGATCTTTAATTCTGCTGGTAGGCATTTACCCAAATGAGCTTTAAACATAAATATATAAATATTTAAACATGAATGCTTATAGCAGCTCTGTTCATAATTGCCAAATATTAAAAACAACCAAGACATCTCTCAGTAAATGAATGGTGATATATAAATATTCTAATATTACTCTGATTTTTAAAAACCTCGAGTAGGAAATAAAGCTGGAGGATAGCTCAAGAGGTACAACACATATCTAAGATACTCAATAATTTATTTTTGTTTGATTTTTGTTGGGGTTTTGTTGTTTATTTGTTGTTGTTTGAGTTAAAAATACAATTTTGGGTTCTGGGAACAGGGAAGCTTTTGCCACATGGTGAACTGAAAGGCTTCAAGCCTAATGCCTTCCACTAAGTTTAAGTGGGGCTACTGGGCTTATGCTCCCCAGTCTTCCCTCTTGTTTCTCCTAGATTCCAGTGCCACCACTGGGCACCTGCCCAGGGTAGCCAGCAAGGTGGGTACTGGGGAGGATTTTAAAGGGGACTCTAGGCCTTAATCCCTGCACAACCCAACACAAGAGAGGCAGGTTTGGGGAAGTCCCTGGCAAATTTTCTTCCCATTAGTCTCCATTTTCTTACGCCTACACATATAGTTTAACAGGATATCATAGTGCTCATAAACTTAGAATACTTTTAAGAAAGGAAACAATATGCTCAAGACCCACTAGACAGTATTTCATACTCCACATACAGGACCTACTACCATATCACTTAGCTTTCTAGACTTGAACATTATGATTGTTTTTGTTTGTTTGTTTCTTAAAAGCATGTATCTTTATTTATAATGTTTTTTCTTTTTTTTTTATTTAAACACCTTGATTACATACATGATTGAGTTTGGGTTTCAGTCATCTAAAGAACACCACCCATCACCAGTGCAACATTCCCATCACCAATGTCCCAAGTCTCCCTCCTCCCCACCCGACCCCCGCCTGTACTATAAACAGGCTCTCCATTTCCCTCATACATTCTCATTATTAGGAAAGTTCAAAATGTAGTTATTTCGCTATCTAAACTCATCACTCTTTGTGGTGAGCTTCCTGAGGTGAGCTGGAACTTCCAGCTCTTTTCTCTTTTGTGTCTGAAAATTATTATTGCAAAAATGTCTTTCATTTTTCTTAAAACCCATAGATGAGTGAGACCATTCTGCATTTTTCTCTCTCTGACTTATTTCACTCAGCATAATAGATTCCGTACACATCCATGTATAAGAAAATTTCATGACTTCATCTCTCCTGACAGCTGCATAATATTTCATTGTGTATATGTACCACAGTTTCTTTAGCCATTCGTCTGTTGAAGGGTATCTTGGTTGTTTCCAGAGTCTTGCTATGGTAAATAGTGCTGCAATGAATATAGGTGTAAGGAAGGGGCTTTTGTATTGTATTTTTGTGTTCCTAGGGTATATTCCTAGGAGTGGTATAGCTGGATCATATGGGAGCTCGATTTTAAGTTTTTGGAGGAATCTCCATATCGCTTTCCATAAAGTTTGAACTAGACGGCATTCCCACCAGCAGTGGATAAGAGTTTCTTTCTCTCCACATCCCCACCAACACTGTTTATTCTCATTCTTTGTGATGTGTGCCATTCTCTGTGGTGTGAGGTGGTATCTCATCGTTGTTTTGATTTGCATCTCCCTGATGATTAGTGATGTGGAGCACTTTTTCATGTGTCTTTTGGCCATTTGTATTTCTTCTTTGTCAAAGTGTCTGTTCATTTCTTCTCCCCATTTGTTGATGGGATTAGATGTTTTTTTCTTGTAAAGTTCTGTCAGTGCCTTGTATATTTTGGAGATCAGCCCCTTATCTGATGGGTATTGGGTGAATAGTTTCTCCCATTCAGTGGGTGGCTCTTGTATCCTGGGCACTATTTCCTTTGAGGTGCAGAAACTTCTCAGCTTAATGTATTCCCATCTGTTAATCTCTGCTTTCACTTGCTTGGAGAGTGTAGTTTCCTCCTTGAAGATGCCTGTAATGTCCTGGAGTGTCTTACCTATGTGCTGTTCTATATATCTTATGGTTTGGGGGCTGATATCGAGGTCTTTAATCCATTTGGATTTTACCTTCGTACATGATGTTAGCTGGGGGTCTAAGTTCAATTTTTTGCAAGCGGCTAGCCAATTGTGCCAACACCACTTGTTGAAGAGGCTTTCCCTGCTCCATTTAGGGTTTCCTGCTCCTTTATCAAAAATTAGGTAATTGTATGTCTGGGGAACATTTTCTGAATATTCAAGCCTATTCCACTGATCTGAGGGCCTGTCCTTATTCCAATACCATGCTGTTTTGATAACTATTGCTTTGTAGTACAAGTTTAAAGTTGGGGAAAGTAATTCCTCCCATATTCTTTTTCCCAATGATTGCTTTAGCTATTCGAGGGTGTTTATTGTTCCAAATGAATTTCAAAAGTGCCTGATCCACTTATTTGAAGAATGTCATGGGTATCTTTAGAGGGATAGCATTAAATCTGTATAATGCCTTGGGGAGTATTGCCATTTTGATTATGTTAATCCTGCCAATCCACGAGCAGGGTATGCGTTTTCATTTCCACGTGTCCTCTCTTATTTCTTGGAGCAGAGTTTTATAGTTTTCTTTGTATAGGTCCTTCACATTTTTAGTCAAGTTGATTCCAAGATATTTGAGTATGTGTGGCACTATTGTGAATGGGGTTGTTTTCTTAATGTCCATTTCTTCCTTATTACTATTGGTGTATAGAAAGTCCATTGATTTTTGTGTGTTAATTTTGTAGCCTGCCAACTTGCTATATGAGTCTATTGTTTCTAGAAGCTTTTGGTAGAGTCTTTAGGGTTTTCTAAGTAGATTATCATGTCATCTGCAAACAGTGAGAGCTTGACTTCTTCCTTTCTTATCTGGATTCCCTTGATATCTTTTTCTTGCCTAATCGCTATAGCAAGTACTTCCATATATTGTTTTTTTTAAATGTTCTATATACAATCTAATCCATAAAGGCTTTCTTCAGTAAAGTTTGCCATCACTAACCATGAAAATGGAAAACCTTTACATGAGACTAGCCGGCTTTATATATATATTTTCTTTTCTTTTCTTTACTCTTTTTTTTAAGCATCCTGTCTCACTGCACCTGGGTCAATATTTCAACTGTAACCCATGTATTTATCCTGAGTGTATGCTGATATAAGCTCATGAGAATATGTGTTTGCTGTACCAATGTCTGTCCAATGTTCTATGTGACATATGTCTATTTCATGGTATTGACTCCACATCTAAGTGCTCATTACCATTTCACTTAGCTTTCTGCACTCGAATATTATGATTTTTCCTAGAAAGGCTCTATACACAATCTAATTCATGAAGCTTCTCTTCAGCATAGTCTACCCTCACCAGCATGACTGGCCTAGAAAATGGAAAACCTTTATATCAGACTTGCCGGTTTTCTCTTATTGTATTTAATTTTTTTTGGGGGGGGCCACACCCGTTTGACACTCAGGGGTTACTCCTGGCTATGTGCTCAGAAATCGCCCCTGGCTAGGGGGGACCATATGGGACACCGGGGGATCGAACCGCGGTCCTTCCTTGGCTAGCGCTTGCAAGGCAGACACCTTACCTCCAGCGCCACCTACCCGGCCCCTTATTGTATTTAATTTTTAAGCATTCTGTCCCATTTCACCTTGGTCAGCTTTTCCACTGTAAAGGTCCACCATACGTCTGTTTAATGTACGTTTGCAATCTAAGAATGCCTATGTTGTATACTATCCTTCCTCCATTGCTCACCACCTTACAAATTCTTTTCTACCCCTTCACTTCCTCACCCCCATCTGTTGTTCCCTCACATTTAACCCTTTTTACCCTCAGTTCTTGGATCCTCATCAAGAAGATCATTATCCCCACTTCAGCTAGCTGCCAATCAGCTCCCAAAGTAAAAAGAGACTCTCAGCCTGAGAAGAACCAATACTTTGTTGCTATTGATTTGCTCTCAGTGGCTTCCTTTCCTCCAGCTCCCTTCACTGTGGACCTTTGCTTGCTACCAGACTTGGTTTCTGAGAAGTCCCCCACCTGAGGACATTTCCTGATATATGACTGCTTGGAGTCGTGTTTTTTTTTTCAGACTCCACGGGCTAAATAACAGATCAAAGTGGTGCTTATGGTGGCAAAAGCAGTAGGGTGCCTGCCTTGCACATACTAACCTAGAACGGACTGCAGTTTGATCCCGCAGCATCCCATATGATCCCCCAAGGCAGCAGTGATTTCTTAGCATATAGCCAGGAATAAGCCCTGAGCATCACCAGGTGGTGGCCCCCCCAAAAAAGCGGTGCTCTGAATATTATACCCCCCAACTATTTCTAAAGACTTAAAGGGACATGTATATCTCCTCTCCTTTGAATATTTCATTAGATGTATTCCCCTAACAGGCATAACCCCTATTAAAATGTTTTCTTATCTAGCTACAATCCCCCCACTTTTTGTGATTGTTCAATAAGGAATTCTGGTAGAAAAGTCTCTCTGTTTAGAGTTCATATTAGAACCAAGTTATGGGAATTGTTGGACTTGTTCCCTCGGCTCCCATATACCTTGTGGCATTGCTCTTCTTTTGCACAAGCACATTAAAATTGGAAAATATTATGTATGCAAACAATTTCTTATCTAATAGAGATAGGAAAACAGAAATTTTGTAATGTGGTCAGGCCTTACAACCTGAACATTGTCATAATGACTTGGCTTAGGCCTCAGAAGAACAGGCATTGTCCATTCACCCTTGTACTTGGATACCATCTATAGAAACAACCACAATTGTCTATAACATCACCAGGAAGTAAGCCTCTATCAGGGAAGACCCTAGAGCTCCAAAGAGAGTTTTTTTTAACACATAGATGACTTAGCAACAACAACTGGCTTTTGGGGCAAAGCTCTCTGTATTGCCCTCTAATGGTGAGGTGAAACTGGAAGACCTCCACATTCTGACTTCAATATAAGATATGCACAGAAACCAGGATCATTAACTACAGAAACCTGACACCAACGACAGCGGTTGTGCGGAAAAACTTTTTTTTAATTTATTGTAATCAAAGTGCATTAAAAATCTTTCACTGCATCGTTTATGGTACATAGTGACAATGAATAAGGGTCATTCCCACCACCAGTGCTGTCCTCCCTCCATCCCTGTTCCCAGTATGCATCCCATATCTCCCTCCTCTACCCTCAGAATGCTAGTGCAACTGGTCTCCACTTTACAGCTTGCTGTAGATTGAGCATCTATTCCACTGTCATTGGAGATAAAAAGGATAAGAAAAAGGGGAGAAAAAAATTTGGTGACAAGTACCAAAAAAAGAAAGAAGAGAGAGAGAAAAAAAAAAGAAAAATGAAAGAAAAAAGAAAAAAAGGACCCGGCAAATAAAAATAAAAATAAATCTCTAAATAATAACCACAAGAGTGAAAAAGAAAGAGAAAAGTAGAAGAAATAAGGGAAGGAAAATAAAGTCAAAAACTAACAAATCAAAACAAAACAAGAAAAAGTATGGGTGCTGGAGTGGTAGGGTTTGGCATTACCCCCACTTTTTTTTTTTTTTTTTTGCACAAGGTAGGCTCTGTTCAGTCACAGTTGTCAAAGTCAGTTTTCTGATGTTGGTGCTCTTATTTTTCACAGTTCAAAGGACGATATCTCTTCTCATTTCCATTTAGTGTTAGGTGATGTGATAGGACAGCCTGGTCTTAGATCAAGTTTTACTTTCCTCGTTGTCATATCAAAACTGGCACAAGTTGGTGCCAGAGTAGTGTTATAAATCTTCCAATGGAGCTTAGTTTCTGGTGGTGTTGCCCGGAGCTGTATCATTTCTATGTCGGGGATCTGGGGTTTTGGATTGGACTAACACTGTCCAATTTCCTGGGGACTGGTTGTATCCACATGACACATGTTCAGAATGGGAGGCACCCTTCTGCTATAAAAAGTGAGTTCTTATCCCTAGAAGATAAGATCTTGTTTCTGTATCTATGGTTTCCCCTTTTTTTACTGTGCCCATACAAAAACATATGGTGTAATACTGTGTTGCTGGTGCTATTCTGGGTAAGGATGACAGGCTGCACACACAGTCTCTGTTGTCTGGTTTTGTTCTGAGCTTTTATCCTAGTCAAGGGTTTTTGTACCAAGCAGCACCAAAAATAGTAAGGATAGAGAAAAAATGTATATATTAAAATAGAACAAATAAATAAAACTGAGTTAAAAAGAAAAGGTATTCAAATAAATCAAGTGGTGGAGGAGGCTACTTGTATATTTAGGAATACACATCTTAAGATGTATTGTTATACAGGTATTAAGCTTCCATAGGCAATATAAGACTCCCAATTAAGTCTTTTGATATATTCTTGTGGGGAGTAAAAGCCAAGGTACTTTTCAATTCACAGGCCTTGGAATTCAGTTTGAGAGATGCTTGCTGCATTATGAGACCATATAGTGTCTTTGAGCTGGGAATTTTGCTGAGGCCGATTCCTGTATCATGCAACTATCCACGATTTGGTGGAGGTGAAAGGGGCCATCAAGCATGAGTCAGCAGGAAAGCTGGTTGTAGTTCTTTGCCGAGAAATGAGAACGGGGACCCAAAGGGTGTCTTTCACTGAAAAGCTGGAAGATGGTCTGTTGGGGTAGGAGGTCAATCTTGGTGCCTACCAAGTTAGGAACTGGGGGTAAAGAGGGTTAAATTAGGGGAAGATAATGGATCAGGATTGAAAAATGAGGGGATAGAGGAGACACAGGGGTAGGGGAGAGGCAATACATGACAGGGGCTAAATACAATACATATATATGAATTGTTTGTGATTATGGCTTGGAGTCAGTACGGAAAGTCACGTCCATAAAGACTGACTTTAAAGATCTATTTGAGTGTTATCATCCAAATCTTTGGTATTCCATTTCCTTTCCTAGGAACTGTCTAAAATAAAGAACATTTTTAGATAATACTTAAAATGTATATTTGCAAATGCGCTCGCAAGGTTATGAAAATGAGTATTAGTAAGAAAAAACACCGCTGCAGGGGGTCCAGTATGAATACTACAGGAGGAGTTTGCCTCCTCCCCCCTCCCCCCCAGAGCTGAGGTGCCAGACCTGGCCTTAAAAGCCAGTCTGGTGTGGGGGGCTCTCGGTCTCCAGGACTAACTGGTCAGTCCTGGAGACCTTTGTCCAGCTGTCTGTCCAGACTCCCAGTCATGCCAGTAGAAGAGGAGCAGTAATCTTGGCATGTGGGATCTTCTGGATCTAGCTGCAGCCTTCCTCTTCAATTTGAAAAAGCATGGGATTGGAGTTTCCCTGCCCCCAGAGCCCAGTTGCAGACCTGGCCCTGAAGACCAATTTGGCATGGGGGGGATCTTGGTCTCCTGGACTAAGTGGTCAGCCCAGGAGGCCATTGGCCAGTTGTCTGCCCAGATTCCCAGCCATACCCATAGGAGAGGAGCAGGAGTCCTGGCATGTGGGATCCTCTGGGTCCAGCTGCAGCCTTCCTCTCCAGTATGAAAGAGCCGTGGAAAAACTTTTACTGGGACCACAAAGAATGACACAGGGGGTATACAACCTAGTATGCCTGGAGCCCAGAGTTGGTCTTATGCCAGAATACTTCACGGGTAAGGTCTCCCTGTATTTAGTCCAAAGCTTTTCCTTTCTATTTCTCCCATATTTTTCTGGGCCTATGCAAGCAGCAATAATTGCCACTCACGCACCTTTTTTTTACTGTATTTCTTTAACTCTTATCCTAAAAAAAAAGAAGACCTTACTAAACTTTCTGTATTGTTTCAATGAGTTTGTGATACAATAATTTTCACAAATATACTTGCTACTGAACTATTTCTTCTTTCCTTTCTCTTTCAATTTTTTAGTTTTTCTATTTTCTTTTTTAAATAACTTTGCTTTTTTTGTCATCTTGAAACAAATGTATTATGATCAATTATGTCACCTATGTGATGCATTTTCTTTAAATAAATTTATTAAAAAGACAATTTTGAGTTCAATTGCAAGTCATCAAGCCCTCAAGACTTCTGTTCTTATCTCACCACAAACCTATTCCCCACTCTGTCATCTGCCAATTTATGCGTCTACCTTTGCAATTTCCCAAAGCCAGCTTTTTTTCTCACCTATCCTTCTCTTTCCCACCCATCCTTTTCCCCTTCCCACATCTTTTACTCTGATGAAAAATTCTCCTCTGAAAGACTCAGCTAAAACATTTCCCTCTAATAAATCACCACAGTTTTGCCAAAATTGGCTCTCAACAACCATTAAGTTTGAAATACAATTTCATAGATTTCCAATTTGTACATCTAGTCATTTTAGTAGAACTTTAGAAATACATTTTATCCTTCATGTTGGCTTTAATCAGTAGAACAAAAGTATCTGGGGGAGGAGAAATAAAAAGAAAACGAAAAGAAAGAAGAAATTTTGCTATATGCATTCGATGAACAGACTTTCCTGGTGTAAATGCATCTGGTCTGGATCCTAGTGAGAATTCACAGACACTGACCCCATGTCACAACCAAAGCAAAGTTAAAGTGGCTTCTGGGAAAGTTGATAAATCATCATAGCTGTTCTGGTATGGATGTGGGCAGTTGACCCTATGTGATTATTACTGTAGCAATAATTCTGGAGTATCAGGTAGATATTATAAATGTTTCACTTGTAAATAAAGTTACCAGACCTTGAAGGGAGAGGCAAAAGGTCAAAGTTAAGGTTAACACTTGATTCAAGGTGGTACTGAGATTGGAGCGATTGCAATAGAATACAGCTGACCTGGATTCAATTCCAGCATCCAGTGGTCCTGCAAGCACTTCCAGGAGTAATTCCTAATTGATAAGCCAGGAGTAATGCCCAAGCATCTCAAAGTGTGACAAAAAAAATAATAATAATAATAAATAATAATAATAATAACAATAATAATAATACATGTGACACACTAGAGAACCCAAGACTGGAAAAAAGTCAAACATTTTACCTAACACTGGAGCATAAAATACAAATAATTGATACATATTTTTCTCCCCTTTACAAAAAAATAAATAATGTGCCCCTGCTAAAGGTGATAGGAATTGCATCAACCAGTTCTAAAGAACTGCATATATGAAAAATATAGAGAGAGCATTTTATATTTTAGTTTGTTGAAACCCAAGTTGAGAAGCAGAGATCTAGAAGAGGGAAGGAAAGGAGAAAGTGTCAACTGAAAAATATCAGGCAATGCAGGCAACAGGAGAAGGTGATAATAGTTTTCTCAGTTTCTTCAAAAACTTAGGTAGCTTGAAGCTAAACTGCAGTGGGGGATTAGCGTGGTAGGCCAGGGGATGTGACACTGGCTCTATAGTAAGAGACCTCAGCATTTAGTCATCTGGTCTCTGAGATCCTCCCATACTATTATTGCATCCTTGTTGGAACCAAGATTCACTTAAATCTTCATTATTTACTTTATTCATTGTTCATGCAAACATATTAATTAGATTCAGACATTGGAGATCTAATGCCAAATGAGACAGAAAACACCTTTCATCTTATGAATTTGTTGGGGAAATAAACAACTAATTGAAAACTAGAATGCAATAAAAGTTCAGAGAGCAGTGATTTCTATAAATTTTAAAAAGTTAAAGTGCAAAACAGTGGGACAAAAGTTCCTGTTTATTTAGAGAATAATGCAATTGTCTATTGTTTTAATAAAATACTACTTTTAATTGTTTTTAAATTTTTAACAAAAATAAACTTTGGCATATAACCATAGAGCTAGTACAATGAGTAAGGTGCTTATCTTGCATGTAGCCATCCCAAGTTTGCTCTCTGGCATCTCATAAAGTCCTCCAGGAACCACCAAGAGTGATTTCTGAGCACAGAACTAGGAGAAAGCCCTAAGTACAACTGAGTGTGATCTAAAAGTAAAAATAAACAAACAAAAATACTGAAAAATTAATCTTTGGAATAGAAAGAAGATTGTCTTGGTTTTAGCACAGTGGTAGAGCACCTGTATTGTTGACACAGGGTCTCCAAATGGATGCCTTGTATGGCCACTCATGCCAAGCATGATCCTAATCTCAACAGAATGGCCATTTGTGCTCTTTGGCACCATCACAAAATTTGTGAGTACAACAACTTAGTGTATAAACCTAACCATCACAACATAACAACAGGAACAAAAAAGAGAAAAGTTACAAGGGAGAAAAAGAAAAAAGATAAATAAATCAAGTCTTCACCCATGAAATCAATTGTGGTTATTAAAAGAAAAGGGAAAAGAGGTTGATAAATCAGGCCACAAGAAATATGTATACGGAGAAGGATCAACAACAATGCATAATTGAAATATGTTATAAAACAATATTGTGTCAATAAAAAAACTTTACATAAAAATAAGACTTATTTTTGTGTGTGTTTGTTTTAAGGTCACATTCTTCTGTGCTCAGGGCTAATTCCTGGCTCTGTGCTTAGGGATCAATTCATGAAGTGCACACAAAACCATCATACAGTGCCAGGGATCCAGTCAGACGCACTGCAAGCATCTTATTCTTGAATACTTCTCCAGCTACTCATCTTCAATTTTTTATTGATGTGATATTGATATATAACATAGGTTTTAGTTGTGCAATATATAGTTAATGTGATTCCTATCAAAATTTCAAAGGAACTGTATACATAAAGAGTTAAATTTTAAAAAATCATAAAATTTATTTGGAATTACAGAAGTCCACATGTAGTGAAAATTTTTATATAATAACATATAGAACAAAAAAGACATTATATTTCCTTACTTTAAATTTTATTATAAAGTGACAGTAATCAAATAGCATATTAGACTAAAATTAGATAAATTATGAATAATAAAAAAACCAAGAACCTTCATAGATATATATAAATATATATTTGTACTAATACACATTTATGTATCACTTATATGTAATTGATGCATATGATTATAAAATATACATATATGAATGCCATTTTACCAAAGAGGAGTCAAAAGCATATGAAGTAAGGAAACTCTATTCAATAATTTGTGTTAGATAAAAAGAACCCTCACCTGCAAAAGAAGAAATTAGACCTTGCTAGCATAGATGAAAATTAATTCAAATTTAAACATTTGAATGTGAGATCTGAAAGCAAAATATATCAAATAAAACATAGGTAACATGTTCTTTGATATCAGCCTTATTGGGGAGTTTATTCCAATGCAAGGAAAAGAAATGCAATCAAAAGTTACTATGTTAAACTTAAAGAAAATTTTAAAAAAGAAAACAAAAAGCACAGAATGCAAAAGGGCAAAATATTGCTATAATCCAAATGGAAAGACATGCTACTGAATAAAGATATTTGCATATCATATATCCTGTCTGAAGGTTAGTATGAAAACTCTACAGAACAACTTCTTTTTTGGGCAGCAGTGAACCACTTTATGTGTAAAATTGCTTTCTGGTGTTTTAGCCTCCATGAAAGGGATAACAACATTATTTTCCCACATGCATATCTGTAAACGGGAGGCTTAGATTACCTAACTATCATGTGGTTACTGCTTAAAGCAGGGGCAGATTTGGGTTAAGAAGCCAGGGCATTTAACATCCGAGCTTGAGCATAAACCATTAGGTTATGCTGCTGCTCCCCAGGGTTGGAAAGCATGTAGAACCACTGCATTCTCAAGTTACATACACCAAACACCTGATATTTTCTAATAAAAATATTATCTTTATTTAAAGATCCTTTCATGCCTTTAAAATGGAAAAATTTTATATACTGGTTTTTGAAGATACTTGTTACCCCAAGTGTTTAAGAAAAGTATTTTACTTGAGTAAGGAGTAAGGGACCTTAACTTTTCACATCTAGAAAATGTGACCACTTTCCTCCAGGAGAAATTTTCTACTTTAAATGAGATTCTGTTTGAAAAAAACTATTTCATAAACCAAACACTTAACTGCATCTGGCCACTGCTATTTCTATGTGGTCAAACCAAAAAATACACCACTGTGGTATAAAATATTTAAAAAATAACTAGCACTTTGGTGAGAAAATGCTTCCAAAAGCCTTAATACCTCTCTGCTTCTTTTTCTGATTGCTCTATCTACTTATTTTTTGTAATTAACATTGTGTGTATATGTGTTAGAGAAATAGAAAAATAAATAGACTCTAGTATCTCTTTTTTTTTATCCTCTGTGTTTTTCATCTCATGTCTAATCTTAAAAGATTTGACTAAATTTTAGTAGACAATCAACAATGAAATGTTGTGGGTTTGTATTCAAGACTTTTAGAGGGGCATTTGCTTTGAAACTGAAACTTGATAATTCACTAGCAGGGAATTAGTGTGTTCCTACTTTTCATTAAGGATTAACTCCTTTAGCTGTTGCATCAGACTAAGTGAATAACTACTAGTTAAAATATATTACTAACTAAACACTCTTCTAATGACAGGTATTTTAGCTTAATAATTTTAAGAGAAATACTGTCACCTTAAAATCTCAACTCTTTCGTTTCCTTAGAGTAATTTTGACTCATATTCTAAAAAGTCGAATTTGATCCATTTATTAACTGTCATTTACAGAGTAAATTTTATTTAAAAAAGTAATTTGCATAAGAATTTAGGTCTGAATAATAATGTGTTCTGTTTTTCATCAGCAATGTTAGAAACAACTTTGAAGTTGTGATAACCCCTGTTTCTTTCGATACTTCCAGATCCTTCTGCCTAGACATGAACAAGAAGTGTTTGTTTTCTCATAAATAGTACAGCAGTGCATTCCTTAGTCTGGACTCAAAGCCATACTAAATGATAAAAGGAAGATTCAAATCAGTGACTGTAATACCTTTTGGGGAGTGCTTGGTTTCTTATGGTTCCCTGGGAAGTAGTTTACAGAAGAGGTGCCAATCTTTTCTTCCTTTTAATTTAGCTAGATATTTCTCATGAGATGTTAAACATAGCATTAGTCACATTGGAGTTCTTAGTCAAATTTTGCATTTACATTATTGACTGAACAGAGTATGAAGAGGATCCTTTAATCATCCCTAAATTTTGTCAGGCTCCTGTTGTTGTTAATCTAGTGATCTGTATTAAGCCAAGCATCATTCTGATTGGTGCCATCCTCAGTTTGTAAGATTTATAGTCTATTTCTACTCAGCAATGTGATCCTTCAAAAATTAAAGTTTAACTATATAAATGATGTGGCCACTGTAAAACAAATGGTATGATGGTTTGTCAAAATTTTTAAATAAAGCATCCCAAAGGCCTTAGAAAAAAAGAAACACAAATCTAAAATAAATAATGAATGATATAATAAAGTCGCAGGCTATAAAATTAATATACAAAAATACATTTCAGAGGTTTAGGATAAAGCTCAAAGGACTAGAGCACATACCTGGGATCTTAATTTGATTATGGCACCAACTGGTGACCTGGGCAACATGGGAGTAGCCCTGGTGTTGTTGGATACTGACAGGGTGGCCCTTATAGTACCCAGAGTGCTGTACCTGAACAGTATCATATTTCCTAGCCTGAGCACTAAATTGTCAGCTATGCTGAGCATTTCTCAGAAAGGGTCAAAGGCCTCCATACTGCTTGACAAGGAGTCCCACTATAAGTATATAGAAATGTATCACAAAGATAATTCAAACAAATAATCTCATTTGAAATCAAATAAAAATAAAATTAAATACCAAGGAATAGATTTAACTAAGGATATGTAGTATCTGCACACTGAAAACTCTATGACTTCATTGAATTAAATGAAAAGATACTTCATGTTTGTTTCTCTTTTTTCCCTTCATACCGTTCTCACCCAGTTTTGAGAAGTATACATGTCTACAGTATGAGGTACAATGAGAACACCTACCTTGTTAAACCAAGTAATAAAAATATAATTCCTACATTCACAATTTTCAGCATAATGTTATATAAATATGCTCAATTAATTTAATGATAAAGATTTCTCACTACTTTCTAAAAATGATGTTACATTTACTAGGATCATCATATGGATGCGAGTCTAGAAATATTTCCACTTGGGAATCTGAATTTTGAAGGGACACAGTACCATCACCTGAATGCAAAATGAATAGGATCACAAAAGACTTAAAAATAAAGAAAGGACATATGGAAGCAACAGCAGGACCGGTGGGCAGCAGTGGAGACAGAGTCTAGAGACTACATACTGAAAAGAGCAATGAAGAATGATTACATGCAAGTTACCATCCTAACATGAACCCCAACATCCTTGTACTTAGTAAGCAAAGAAATAGCCGACTTGTCCACTGGTCACCAAATATTTGATATCTTCTGTTTAGCTAAGCCTGTTTAGTTATCATAAAGCTTCATTTAAATACTGTATCATAATCATGTAATCACAAAACTTCATTTAAATACTGTATCATAAGCATGTGATCATAAAACTTTATTTAAGTAACTCTGTATCTTCTGTGTCTGCAAGATAAATTTCTACAACAAACAGTTTCACACTCAATATATTTGACCAGCTTCCCCCTATTCTTTCCATTCCTCACCCCAGGTGCTGAATAGAACCCAGCAAAAAGTCTTTCCAATGACTCTCACTGGAATCACAAATAACCTCGAATAGTTGTTTCTGGAAATATGTAATGGTTATTTATAAAAGAGAAAAAGAAATAATTTGGGCAGTAGAGATAAAAAAGAAATAAATACAATAAAAACAGAAAAATAAGCTCCTTCTGTTAGCCTGGAATCTAACCCTAATCCACCCCCAATTCTATTTCTTCTCCATGAACTAAATTTTGGCATTCTATCTACATGCTCTCCAAAATCCAATCTTGGCTAGCACTGGATTGATCTTTTCCTTTCCATCTTAGCCCACACAGCTGGGAGTTCTGTAAAAGCACAAGTCTGCCAAAAGCAATAGTCTTCCTAAAAGTCCTACAACAAGGGAATTGGTATATAAATTATGAAGCATCTGGTCAATGAAGTGTATTATTTAATCATTAAACCTGATAAACATGAAGTCTTTGTAACAACATGGAAAATGTCCCTGACATAATATTACTGAAACTTTCCTTTCCTAAAAGCAAATCATAATGCAATATGGCAACATTTTAAAAACATAAGAGAATAAAGCTATGTATAAAATTTGGAGAAAGAAAAGCAATTGTTGACTAGAGGAGTGTAATGCAATAAAATTTTAATTTTATTAAGTCTATATTTTGTCTAAATGATAAATGAAAAGAAGTTCCCCTACCTACTCAATGATATTACATATTTCCTAGTTTTAAGGGAATCACTCAGTAGAAAGCAGAGAGAAATCTGGCAGAGCTAAGAGGTGCCTAACTGCAGACGCCCCTTGGTCTGCACTGAATCAGAGTCTGAGCACAAGTCCTGCTGTTGCTTCCATATGTCCTTTCTTTATTTTTAAGTCTTTTGTAATTCTATGCATTTTGCATTCAGGTCCCTTCAAAAGTCAGATTCCCAAGTGGAAATATTTCTAGACTCTCATCCATATGATGATCCTAGTAAGTGCAATGTCATTTTAGAAAGCTAGTGAGAAATCTTTATCATTAAATTAATTGAGCATATTTATGTAACTTTCTGCTGAAATGTTGTGAATGTAGGATGCATACTCTTATTACTTGTTTAAGAAGGTATTTGTGGGACTTGAGCGATAGCGCAGTGATAAGGCATTTGCCTGGCACCCAGGCTGACTCAGGACAGACCTGGGTTCGATCAACGGTGTCCCAGATGGTCCCCCAAGCCAGGAGCGATTTCTGAGCACATAGCCAGGAGTACCTTTGAGCGTCACCGGATATGGCCCAAAACCCAAAAAAAAAAAAAAAAAAAAAAAAAGAAAGTAAAATGATCAACTTTCAACTAGTATGTCATCTTGAAGTATGTGTGAAGAATGCATATAATAAAGATTCAGTATCAGCAGAAAGCAAATTAGTGAACATTACACTCATTTCTTACTTCAAAACATTTGTTTTCAAAAGGCAAAATAGTTTATTTTACATCCTCCCCAGCTCCATCTCAGTGGCTTTGTAGTCTCAGGTGAAATGCAAAGAGCAATTTGTGTACAATTGTAAGTCATTCATGTACTAATGTGAAACCTTCCAAATGTGAATGCTATTAAAGTGGAGATACTCAGAGTCTCAAAACTACATATTGAAAAAGCAGAAAGAAATGATTACATGGAAAATTAACATCCCACCAACATGAACTCCAGTCATGTATGCATCCTTAAGTAAAGAAATTGAGGGAAACTCCCCTCAATAAAAATTCCTGGTTTTGAGACTTTTTAGAACACCTACGAGGTCGATGCAACTTCAGACAATGCTCTAAGTCTAAGACAAAGACAAGAAACATGGTGGGATCATCACGTTGGACAGAATAGAGTGACAGCTGAACAAACTGCAGGTATACTTGCCCAAGGAAATGAGGACTTAAAAAAAATTGTAAGCATCTAGTGACTAAAATTAATAAAATACTGACTTGAAAATTTGATTCTGGAACAGTGTTTAGTGAACCCAGGGACAAATCATACTGCTGACAAATGCAAGGGACATCCCTGGGGAATATCCTGGAAGGCCACCTACAGAATTCAAAGCCTGTCCATGGCATCCATCTTCGCTGTGGTTTCCACTAGTTTCTATTCAAAGTTAGTGGGAACTGATCTTGGTTCAGGTCCAGAAATAACAATTCCCTTATGACCTCCTTTTCCATTTTTAATGCTATTTTCTAATCTTGCCCTGTGTCAAATATAATTATCCAAATCACCATTTCCCTCTTTATCTTTTAACTACTTTCTTCTTCCTTTATTAACTTCCCTACCAAGCACACTTTCTAATAATTTTTTGTTATGCTGATTCTCACCTTTAAGTGGTAAGTATTCCTTAAGGACAGTGACCATTATATCTGTGCTCCTGTCTCCATAATGCCTGGGAAGATGCCTGCACTCAGTAGGCATTTGGTAATCCTTTCTTGTATCAGTATTGACTCTATAGCATAGACAAGATGCTCCCTCTGTAGTTGGGAAGTCCTTTTAGAGGAGAGGAATGACATTATTCATCTCTTTTATCTTCACCCTACATAAGCATCCAATATCAAGGTTCAGAATTCAATACCTCTTTAAAATATTCTTCCAGAGATCTCTGGATTCTACAACTTTTATTTTGGTTTGTTTGCTTTACTTTGTTCTATTTTATTTAGGGAGAGGGTTTTTTTTTTAAGTACATTTAGGGCAGAAGAGATAGCACAGCAGTAGGGTGTTTGCCTTGCATGCAGCCAACCCAGGATGGACCTGGGTTTGAATCCCAGCATCCCATATGGTCCCTTGAGCCAGGAACAATTTCTGACTGAAGAGTCAGGAGTAACCCCTGAGTGTAGGTGGATGTGGCTCAAAAATAAAACAAACAAAAATTAAATCACATTAGACACTTTTATTCAACTAATATATTTGAAAACATAAAGTTCATTTCTTTACTAATTTCTTTTTTGTATGAAAGGTATGCAATTAATCTCATTTTCCAAGCATCTGAGAAAACAAGGCAAATCAATAAGAAATATTTAAGTCGTTCTTTTACCCTAAGTCATGATTCACCCTAAGTTTATGATCATCTAACATGACAATCATAACTATGATTCATGAGAGAAGGCAATTTTATCATGTTTTATTGAAATGCTAGTGTTTATAATACTCTAATAATAATTTCTATATGTATAATGTATATGTATTTCTAACACCATAACCATTCATAAAGTGTCTGCTTCCTTCTATTGAACCAACATTTTTTAAAAAATTTTGTTCTGGCAATAAAATTACAAGTAATCCCAAAAAACAGAGAGCATCACTAAAGAAGTTAATGTTCTTTATCCTGAAACCTGAATTCTCTAGAAACTCAAACACTAGGAAGCATTTGCAAAAAGGTTGAGGAATGTAAAGTACAAAAAAATAGAAAATAAAAGAAATTGGCCTGAATCTAAGAATTATATTGAAAATCTAAAATTCTCAAGTAGCAGAAAACTATGTAGCTTACCAAATGAATAAATGCATTTTTGTTATGCAGAGAATAAATATAAATCAACCGCCTAGCTTACTGATACAGTGTTAATAGATAACGGTTGAGATAGAAAGGACCTCTGTATGCATTTTTCATTGCTTGACTTTATCAGAAAGCATGTCTTATTATAAGAAATATAAAATAAATAATACTAAACCAGTATGGGACAATTGAGTACCTGGTATCTCTGAAACAACTCAATTCTCTCTTTGACTGTAAAGACATACATTGTGGAATAGTGTTCTTGAAGAATATGCAGTATATTGTGGAATAATAGAAACTGAATAAATGTGTTCCCACTTATCTGGAAAAAAAAAGATGCAGATGGAGCTTGTCATTTATGGACTAGTGAGCTTGACATCAAATCCAGGCAAGTTTCTGGAATGAAATATTAATAGGTTGGATGTGAGTTGGATGTGAGTGCATGCAAGGGTATGTGGAAAACACTAGGAGATACCATGGGACTTGTCAAGAACAAATCATACCCAACTGAGTAACATATATCCTACATAAAGACACACACATTCTTCTATAGATTGGCTAATGAAATAAATGTTTCAGATACACTTGAATGTCAGGAACGCCTTGGACAAAGTCTTTCATGATATTCTTATATAAAGAATAGAAATGTCTCAAGACACCAGAGATAACTCCCATTATCTAAATGATATTCCCAAAAAGAATAAATTAAAGCAACTTGTTTACATGGAGGACATCTATTCAGCATTTTAATAAATAACAACTGGCACCATTTTGATCAGATATGGAATGGCAGATGCTGAAAATAAAGTCCTGTTTTGATAACATGGAACTTTGCATAAACAATTCCATTTGAGGTCTATTGTCTTGTTTTTAACAAGAACCCAAAGTTCTCTAGAATTTATGGAATAAATCAAATTGATAGAATTTTCTCAAGATTTACCTCAGATTTTCTTTTAATATTGATATTATATACTCCCAGTAGAGTTTGACAAACAAGTAAAATATTTAAATTTTTAAGCTTAGTTTCAGGCTTCTTAGAAATAGAATCTTAGCAAATTCATCAGAAATTACCTAATAGCACCAATTATATAACATGTTGGTAGATCCTTCTTTCTAAAGGAAAGTAACTTTGCAGTAACTAAGCTACCTTTTTTCTCTGCCTACTATAATAGCCTTGTTCTTGCCTCAAGTCTTCATTTTTTTTCGGTAGCACTTTGAGAAATTTTCTCTTTGCTATATTGGGTATTTCCTGTTAAAATTAAACAAAATTTTAAAAAATAAGTCTCAGTTTATCTTCTAACAGTACTTATTATCAAGTTGTTTTGACTTTTATTTTTTAATAAAAAACGTTTAAATAAATAAAATTTAAATAAAAAAGTTTAAAAGGAATAACTACAAAGGATGAGAAACATCCAATTATAGGCCAAATAAGGCATTCATGAAAAATAATATGGAAAAGCTTCTGGATTTTTACTAAAAACTTGTTAAACATTATAGATGCTAGTCAGGGAAAGATTCTAGTTTTCAAAAATAAAATTGATTTAAAAAGATATGTTGATGTATAAGAGAGAAAGCATAAAGGGCAAAAGGGCATGATTGTGCCCTAGCCCATTTTGATCAATTTTATTTTAAGAAACATATTCTGTGAAGGGTATCAACAAACTCAAATGTATTAGGTAGAGAGTTTCAGAGTGGTAAAAATAAATACATGATTAGGTTTTATGAGAAACTGATGAAGGA
This sequence comes from Suncus etruscus, assembly GCF_024139225.1. Lineage (NCBI taxonomy): Eukaryota > Metazoa > Chordata > Mammalia > Eulipotyphla > Soricidae > Suncus > Suncus etruscus. The sequence goes on from NC_064851.1 coordinate 140,777,785, forward strand.
ACCATAAACAGGTTGAAGGGCATTAGTAATTGAACAGTTGAAGGAAGATCATTGTGTTCAATGACTCAAAAGTTGAACTTACAGAAGGGGGAGCCACACTACTGTATTCTCAAAGTGAGCTAATATCTATGTAATTAATAGGACCAAGAAAAACAAATGTTAAGGGAGGTGCTGCACCAAAGTAGAATAATCTCAATGATCATCTTCATCAGAGTTAACAAGGTAAGTTTCAAAAGTTGGCCAAGTTCTATGTAGCTTTATTTTCTTTTTCTTAAAAACAGGTTGGTGCAACCATGGCACAATGTCAAAATAATGAGCAAGAACCAGAAAACAAAAGGAGAAATGATAGTAAACAGAATAGTTATGGAAGATGAGAAGGGTAAGTAAAGGGAGTGGAATTTTGAAACCACCAGGTGGCAGTGACTCTCCTTATAAGCCCCACGTCAGGCTCGTGGATATACCCTTTGTATCTTTAAGTTCAATTTTTTCTTAAGGCACCATGATTTACAAAGTTATTCATGATTGAATTTCATGCAAACAGTGTCCCACAACATCAATATCTACCTGGCTTCACCCAAGTCCTTAGTGCCCCCTCCAACCCTCCAAAGTGACTAAAATAGGCATTTTTTTTTTCACTTTTAGGCACTGTGATTTTATAGTACTGTTACCGATAGGGTAACATGCACAATATATTCCAGCACCATACCCTCCTTTATAGTAACCATTTACTTCTATCATTGTTACTGAGTTCCCTTCCCACCTATTCCCCTCCATTTCCCAACCCTGCATCCATTAGGCATTGGTTAAACCCCTACTATGTTTCTTTATATCCCGAGTATGAAAGAGGTAATTTTATGTGTCCCTCTTTTTCAGCTAACTTTACTCAGCACAATACTCTCCAGATGCATAAACATCACAGCAAACTGCACTGTTTCTTCTTTCCTTAGAACCAAATAATATTCCATTTTTTAAAATATATGGCATAGTTTCCTTTTCTAGTCATCTGTTCTTGGACATGGATTATTTCCATATTTTGGGGATTATGAATAGTGCTGCAGCAAACATAGGAGTCTAAAATGTCTTATTTTTTTTGAAGGCCACAGGGGTTGGGGAATCTCAGGGGTTACTCCTGACTCGGGAATTATCCGTGGTGGTGCTTGGGAGACCATTTGAAAGGCCAGAAATTAAACACGGGTAGGCTGTGTACAATACAAATGTCCTATCTGCTGTACTATCATTCCATCCCTGAAAAGTATCTTTTTAAAATAGTGTTTTGGACCCTTAAGGTAATGAAGGTAAATACTAAGGATTGTAATTTCTGGGTTATATGGAAACTCAATTCCTTGGTTTTGAAAAGTGTTCATTCTGTTTTTAAAAATGACTCTACCGACATGCCTGGGCAAGCCAATGAGGTGGGTCCTGACAAGGAGCTTGAAGGTTACCCCAGGCTTTCCCCATTTCCCACCCAGCTCCGGAGGTAGGGTTTGGGTGGTGGCTTTGAACTTCTGGTTTTCCAGCTCTTGAAGAATCTCTTTCCTTCCTGGGAGCCAGAAGTTTTTGCCAGCATGGGTCAATAGTGATTATTGTACCTGGCATCTCAGATGTTTATGACAAAATGAATTTCTTTGTCAAATTATAAAAAAGTGGTGTATAAGACTTATACTACAGCCTCTTCTAAGTAATTAAAATGTCCTGAAGCTCCCGAAAAGATCACTTCTAAAAGTTATATGTTTATTCAAATCCAAATGCTATACCAAAGAGTATTATGCTAGCGGTGCTAGGTGATAGCTTTGGTCTTATCTTAATAATCAGTCCTATACCACCTACACAAAAGATGTAAGATATAATGTGCAGTCTTTAACTTGGCATCTAGAATAATGGACAGTTACATATAAATCTTACTTGAAAAAAGTGATAGATACTTAAAAAAAGTGTTGAAATACTTAACAGGCTCCATCATAATAAAAATATAATGTTGGTTATCTCTAAATATTCTTCTAATGATATTAATAAAATCTATCAGTTTTAGATTCAGAATTTGAAGATATGCCTTGTAGCTTCACAATATTGGTAAAATTTCAGGCAGTATAATAAAATGAAGGAGAAATGTATTGATTTTCAGACATAGTAGAGTAAAGACTTTGGGGCAGAGATTGATCATTATTTCAAATGTCACACAAATATGCATGTATATACACATGCATGTATTTTATTTTTATGTCAGATTAATAATGAAAATAGAGAAAATGTTTCTCTCTTGTTCCTTATGTATAAAGCTAGGCATTACCTTGGTTTTAGAATTGCCTTGGTAAAAAGAAAACTTTTATACTTCTAGGTCAATTGTGTCAAGCAATTGATAACAGCTTACCAATTTTACTACAGAGTCACAATCAAAGCATAGTAAGAATAAATATCTCAGTAACATCACTCCCTCATATTTCTGATTCAGTAGCTAAGTTGTGCCATTATAGTCCTATTGAGAAATATCTATCATCCCCAAACTTTAGCATGTATCAAAAACTATAAGACTGGAACTGGAGAGATAGTATGGAGGTAGGGTGTTTGCCTTTCATGCAGAAGGATGATGGTTCTAATCCTAGCATTCCATATGGTCCCCCGAGCCTGCCAGGAGCAATTTCTGAGTAGAGAGCCAGGAGTAACCTCTGAGCGCTGGGTCTGAGTGTGACCCCCCCAAAAAAAAGAAAAAAAACCCACACTGTAAGATTTGTTAAACACTTATTTAGGGTAGTATTTTAGAATGTATATATTTGACAAATTCCCAGGTAGTTCTTGGTCAGAGGGTTACAATTTAAGAAACATCACTCCAATTGATATGTAACCCTGCTCTCCTAATTTGTGCCTGTATGCTAAGGGATCAATAGTCTAATGAAAAATGTATTAGAGATTTGAATTGGTAACAAACAGAATGTTGCCTATATTAAGTTGAGAAGTATCATTGGGCCTTTTGTTCTTTGATTCCGTTTATAATATTAAGTTTCTGGTATCTCTGCATATGCTTGTGATGCAGTACAAGCCAAAAAAAGTCAAAATTCTTGGGTACACTGGCCTTATATCTGATAACTCTGGGGCACCCTGGAATGTGTGTGTGTGTGTGTGTGTGTGTGTGTGTGTGTGTGTGTGTGTGTGTGTGTGTGTGTGTGTAGAAAGAGTGCCAAGTCCCTCCCTACCAGGGCCTCAGTTGCTGTTTTCACACTCCACAACCACCATCAAGCCAATGGCCCAATTTAACTGCTCTTCCACTGGTCTCTGCAGAGACACCTGACAAAAACTCCTGATGTGGTAGTTTGGGAGTGAGAACTCTGGAATCTTCATAGCCTCCTGCATCTTCTGGAAGCCCCAGCATCCATAGATGCTACTTATAGCCACTACCATGACAATTCATCACTCCAACTCAACTAATATCGGAATTTCAGGAAAGTGTAATTGCGTATATGGCCATCTGACACTCCAAGTGTTTGGTACTGTCACCCAGGAGGAACACACCAAATTAGATGTCAAATAGTATAAAAACCACCTAAAGTCAACAGCAAACACAGTTAACACTGATGCTCAACTAGCATCAAACAGCTTTGTTCCCTCTTAAGTAATGACCCTATTGTGAGTTATAACAATTTTTATAACTTTTCTATTACTGAAGATTTTTGATAATTCCATTGTCATTTAGTTGTAACAACCCCTTCCCCCAAAAATCATTTCTTGCCTGTCAAGGGGCCTGTCTTGGAGGTGGGTGGAAACTGGGAATAATAGTGGAGTGAATATTATGTTGGTGGTAAAGTTGGTGTTGGAACATTAAATGACAGAAATTGTATTATGACCAACTTTGTTAATCATGTTTTTAAATAAAGTAATATTTTAGAGAAATTATTTTAGAAAAATTATGTTGGCAATACTACTGCTTTCAAAACTATAGTTGATAAACCCAAATGTTGTGAACTTATTGCAAAAGACCTGTAGCATCAAATACTGCAAGAATTAATTTTGTTGCTATATATGTTTTCCCCAATATATTTGCATTTGTATTGATTTAATATATCAAAAATTGATATAGAAATGGTTGCAGCATAGTGACTTAGCCCTGACTATCCCTATTTATTTGAAAGCCTACTAAAATCTGATTTACCTTCTTCTCTCCCATTTATTTGAAATTACAAATTTCATATCTAGACTTACTAGTGATTTGAGTAAGAGCTCAATAATAGTTTCTACAACATCACTCAATCTAACCATTTAGGTTCTGTTAATAACACAATAATTTCTATTTCCGGAATGCCATCTGAAGGTTGGATAACAAGCTAGTGATCACTGCATACCATATAAACAATAGCAGTTAAGCTAGAATGTAACCTCCACCTAGATTATTTCTCTTTCAGAGTAATGGGGTCTTTCCTTGCTAGTATGTCAGGTAGTTGGAATATATTTCCCAGCATTCTTCACCTTCGAGCAACTGCCCAAACAAATTTGTGATCCATTGCTGTATCAATTAAGATTTTCTTCCACTTCCATTTTGGAAATAGGGCAGAGAAATACAGTAGTTCTGTTTGGGAGTGGAGTAATTCCAGTAAATGCAAAAGCAGCAATATTGACACTGGGATGTCATGGCTTTGAAAGACAGTTGAATGATAGTTGAGTCACTTTGAAGACAGCTTTAAATCAATATATCACCTCTAGATGGAGGCTTTCTACAATGTCCTCTCAAGCAAAAAATACTTTTTTCCATTTACAATATGATTCAGTGCCAGAACATTAACTTTCTTGCTATCTGATTATTTTGCCCAAAAGAATGCAATTCTATGGCTTAAACTATGTTATATCTTCTAGTTCATGTAATAGATTTTATCTGAGGTCAGATAAAAACCAACACCATGACATAACCAAACTAACCAACTACACTCAATCATCTTAAAACCACAAGTTAGAGAATATATGGTTAATTTATAAATCTATTCCATTATTTTCTACATTTATTTGCTCTCCTTGCTAGAAGGAAGGCTACAAAGAACACGAATACCAGCTCTCCATTTACTAGTCATGATTTTGTGCAAAATGAACTAAAATATAGATATTAATATGATATCCTACCTCAGATAATGAAAAGTATATCAGAATATACTTGTTAGCAACTCATAATCATATCTGATTTTTGGGTACCATTCAGAAAATATTAAACTAGATTTTTCTTTAAATGGCACTGCTAGAAGGAAATTTTTCTTAAATCCCACTAATGGCTTCCAGGAAGAGGGTTCTTGATGGACTTCAAAAATTTCTGATTTTTGATCACTCTATCAGACAATTTACTTATTTATAAAGCAATGCAAAGTGGAAAAGTTATTCTGCCTCATGATAGAATACAAATAAAATTATCTGTGCCTCTTCTCTCTCTGAGTAAAAATCTGAAAAGCCCCATGACTATGCAGTTTCAACTTGAAACCTGGGAATTCTCCATCTAAGATGTTCTGGGAAAACCTGGATATTCCAAGATTTCTATACCCAGGGGCTTTCCACTCATTAATGATCTGTTTGTAGAATAGAAATGGCAGCTTTGCCCTTTTAGCTATCAATGCAGCCCGTTGAATTTCTGGTTAGGGCCTGACATTAATAGTTTACCAAGTTCCTAACTGTCACTATCATGTCAACACCAAGTATGACCACTGTCAGAGGTATTATGATTACAGGAAACAATTGATTTTAATGATTTTCTTTTTATTTTAATTTACCACTGAACTTAGTTCACTGAATTCTACTTGCTCAATTCCAATTTTCATCACACTGAGAAAAATTATTTGCATAAATGTAAAATACCTTGCTAGGACAGTTTGACCACATGACCTTCATATGACTTAGTTTAAATAACAATAAAGTGATAATTAATGTGCCATGTAAATGTAATAATTTATTTTTATGATAAAATTGGTTTATAGAGGTAACATCTATAAATTTTAAGTAATTCAACATTACCATACCACACAAAAAGTGCCAATATCCCTCCATAACAACCATAGGATTGCAAGATCTTGGAGAATTAAATTAAATAAAAGCTATAGCAGCCTGTCTCTTAAGGAAAATTATGATGAATTGGTATCTAATTTTTCCAGCCAGAAATATTTAGGTAATTCATAAACTCTAAGTTATTGCAAGTAGAAAGCATGTATGAAGAAATTATATGGGGGGCAGTGTGATAGTATAGCATTAATTAGTCTTGCATGCATCCACTTTCCACCTCTAGGATCCCAGATGGTCCCATGAGCACCGTTAGGAGTAACCCATGAGCATTACCCTGTGTGGTCCAAATTCCCCCCCCCAAATGACTTGGAATTGTGTCTATTTGAAATAGTATTCACATTGCTACATTTATTCATGTATTTCTGCTAATATGAACATTTTTATATTTAACTTTTATGTGTATACTTAATGCTAGGTAGGTGGTTCTTGATTTATTATTTATATCATGGTCCCATATGAATCTTTATTTGCAAATTATGTTTTGCTAAATTTTGGTACCATGAAGCCAATACACATCAAAGTTCCCTAAGAGATTCCTATTTTCTTGTTTGTCACTGACTTCTGAACGATACTGCCACCTTCAGGGAGTACAAGGAAATGTGAAAGATGATTTAGGTTAATTCACATCTGGGTAACCAGCAAGATAAGTGAAAAAATATTTATTTGAGTTGCAAGCTGGTTAAGAAAAGAATATGCTGTTGAAATGTCCTCATAATTATGAGACGGTAATTTTAGTTGTTTTAACAAAGGGTAAATGAAAAAAGGGGTTTTCTGAGAACTTTTGGGGCTTTCCGGGAGAGTGGGATCAACACATCCTTTTCAAATACTTGATCATTCATTCATTCATGAAATGTCAGATGGTCAGAGTTCAGTCATTGTGTGCTTCCCTCGCCTAAGATAAAGACTTCTATGAATAGTGGAGATCCTGCCCTCCCAGTGTGGGGGAGAGAAGGGGATTGAATGTTACCAGTGTTCTAATTACCACATGCTGATGTGTGATCAAAAGACATTTTAACCCACTCAGTTGAGTTAAAATATAATAGCAACCCAGAGAAGCCTAGAGGACAAATCTCTTTAGAAAAAAATCTTAATATCCAAAATCCGGAGGAAAGCGCTACTCTTTGATCTCTGAGCAGCTCAATACTCCAACATTCAAAGTTCAGAAAACTCTGGAGTACACAAGCATGCTTTCTGGTCAGTAGGCTTTCAGCAGGATGACATGATATTATTAAGTATGTTGTTCTGGGTTCCATATCAGGAAAGAACAGTATTTAGACAAGAATCTAGCAATTCCCCTTACCACATTTCAGTTGCTTTCACTTTTCCCACTACTGTGCAAAACAGGAAGTTTGGGCAAGACCAGTTTTGCCCCCAAACAGCAGTAGGACATTGTCTACCATGATCTCAATTTCTACCTTCAATTCTGTGTTGTAAATGACTCCAATAAAAAATATGCACCTTTATGTTCCTGCCTAATTGCTTTGTTTTTTAAAAGATCTGTTTTTCTATAATGTTATTTGAATAAAGCTTTCTCCTTCACATCAAAGACCAATAGAAATTCTAAGCAAGTTTTCTGTTTTGTTTAATGTAAAATTATAATAGATAAACATAGGCTGTTCTTTGTCATTCCATTTAAAATGTACCTTTATTGAATCTAAAAAATAACTTCATTGATTCTAAGAAATTTGAGAATCCTAGATTGCTAGAAACCATAAGTAAGTGTCATTTCTAGCTTTCCATGAACACTTATCAAGAATCAATCTTATGAAGAAAAAGGACCTAAAAAACTCCAAATGCACTGTAAAAGAATTTCTGATAAACAGAGAAATAAGTTGTGGAAATACTGAGCAAAAAATAAAGGTCAACATAGTTAAAGATAACTTAATTTAATTATACTTTCCTAAATAGATATTTGAAACAGGTATTTAGTTGAAACAGTTATTGATAAATACATTAAATGATCAGGGCCTAGAACAGTGCCTGATGAATAAACCCAATAAACTTCATAATATGAGTATGTGATGACAGTGAGTCTCTTTTTAGTACTTATATTTATTATTTTTCAGCTTCTAAATTTGTCATAACAAAACTCTTTGCTTTTAAATAGCAAATAAGAAATAAAATAATATGATTATTCAATTAATGGGAGAACCAGGAACCAAAGTGGAGGTGATATTTTCCAAAGCAAAGCTTCAGTACACTATAAAAATGCACTGAGACAAGGTAGCCAGCAATCATTATTTGTCTTTTATCATCCTTTTTTTCTTGGCTTTTGATCCACACGCAGCACTGCTCAGGGGTTACTCCTGGGTCTGTATCCAGAAATCACTCCTGGTAGGCTTAGGGGACAATATGGGACAATGTGGGATGCCAGGGATCAAACATAAGTGAGCCACGTGCAAATGCCCTACCCACTGTACTATTGCTCCAGCCCCTTTTATCATCCTTTTTAATCTTTAGAAACCAATGATGTACTCATGAAGAAGTATGCTGTGACTTTATTAGAAAAGGAGCATGATCATATATTGCCAAGTCATTAGCTTTAAATATGTCTGATACAGCATTTTAGCTAATATATATATATATATATATATGTAATTAGAGCAAGCAGTTGCAAAGCAAAAATGACACCACAAAGGGGGGTAAAATAATTCCTTCATTCCCCATTATACTTAGCTCAGCATAATATTGAAAGCCTGGTGTGTTGCTTATCCTAACAATTTTATTGGATTCCATATGAGAATGTAATTTGAAGCTCTGCATTTTAAATGTAACTGAATTTGGTTATCTGTATTCAGAATGACAATATTTCCTCTATCAAGTGCTGAGAGGTTACCAGTCACATGGGTGCTGTGGTCACAAGGCAGATAGAGTTGAAATTAAAGGTAGAAGCCATTTGACAATTAACACCTGGGTCAACAATGAGCAAATGGAAGCACACAGAAAATGAAATCCAGCTGCAATATATTACTTATACTACGGTAAGTAAAAGTGCTGCATGAATGTTGTTATCATTACAAAGCCTTTTGACAAATGATCATTATAGAAGTAGAAAATAAATTTTAAAATGTGAAAGGATGAATTTGGGGTCAAACATTAACTAAACTCACTTTATCAACACTCATTCATTCCTTCATTTCTGCATTTAGTCAGTCGTGTAATCTATTCATTCATACACAGAAAATATTTATGGAGACTCTAATAAGGTGGGTTCTAGAAACAGAAGAATGACAATGCAGTTAAAAGTCTTTCATTATCTTCTTTGTCCAAGGTAAACATTCCAGCGGCAATTAAGAAATCAGATTTTGGGGGATGATTCATTTCTGTAAATAAATTGGGACCAGATATTTAAGAACTCTTAATCCAGGACCTGGGAGGTTTTTGCCTAATGAAAAAATATTATTAATTTAGTCTTAGTCTCCAGAGGATATTATATTTAAGCTACTTATTAGACTAGATCCTGGATTGAAAGGTATTAATGGTGGCAAGCCCTACAGAAGAACTCAATCAGCACTGCAGTTCCCTAGGAACTGACACTCCCTCTCCAGACCTCCTCTAACCTGCACAAACTCCTGTTCACTGTAACCACATGACAAGGGAGGAGAAAAACTGAGGCTGAGTTTTGAGTGAAATGTTTTTGACCTTTCTAGTGTATCAGCAGGGTTGTCTTTCCTGCATAATGTTCACAGGTTTTATGGGGACAAATGGAGAACTCATTAGCACTGCTAACTGCTAGTCTTGTAGATCTTGCCATTTTAGCTACATTGTAAAATTGCCAATGACAGCATTGGAGGTATCCAGCACTAACTTTTTGTCATATCAAACAAAGTACATAATGGCACTACAAGTTCATCTTTTTTAATATAATTATTATTTTAATTATAGTGGCTTACATATCGTTCACAATAATATTCCAGGTACATATTTACATTGAATCAGGGGAATTCCCACCACCGAATTGTCCTCCCACAACTGCTCCCATCCTGCCTCCCATATCCTCCACTCTCCCACACATGGGCTGCTAGAATGCCTGGTCCCTTCTGTGTCTAGTTTATTACTTAGTGATCTTATAACTGTTTGGTCTTGGTGCCTCCATTACTGCCTCCTCCACTTGGGAGGCGGGACTAGAAAGTTCAAGTTATCTGGTTTTGTTTGAGGAAGAGAAAGGTAATATAATGGGGTAAAAATCGACTATGCCGACTATGAGCAGTCATTAATCTAGAGGCTCTCATCCTTGGTTTGAGGAACGATGGGGAAAAGAAGAAGGTGAGACACCACAACAGTTCAAAAAGAGGAATCAAATAAGATATCCAGTGAGCACTGCAGCACTAAAAATATGCACCACATAGTTGCCATGGTCTTAAGATAGGAAATATGACAAGGCGCAAAGAGGAGGAAGAGAAAAGAAAAAAGAAAAAGTAAATATATAATTTAAAAAATGGACAACTACTTCAATATTTATCCCAAAACAAAGAAATCGACAAGTTCATCTTAATAGTTTTTGACTATACAAACTGCTTTTACTGTCTTCACATGTCATTTGTTCTTATGCTGCAACCTAAGTTTCTACGACTTTTTACTGAGTATATAACTGACATAGAACATTATTTACACTTTTTTGGGGAGGGAGTTGGCCACACCCTGTGACGCTCAGGGGTTACTCCTGGTTATAAACTCAGAAATCGCTCCTGGCTTGGGGGACCATATGGGATACCAGGGGATCGAACCGTGGTCCGTCCTAGGCTACTGCCTGCAACGCCTTACCACTCCATGCCATCACTCGGGCCCAGAACATTATTTAGCTTCAAGAGCACAACATAATTATTTATATATGTAAATATCGTGATATTATCAGCATAAGTTTAACTTTTGAGGTTATGATATTCCTATTTCATCTCTATTTTTAACTTTTTATTATCATATTTTTGTTATAATTGTGCTAAAGTTTATGGTAAAATATACAAGATTATTGTACAATACCATCACCAATGTGCCCATGACCTCTACCAGTGTGCCTATGTTACCTGTATTATGTTTGTTAATAAATTATGTAATCCAAGGTCAAGTATTTATCATTATTCAAAGCTGAGTATTTCTTTATTTTGTCACTCTGTATTCCACAGATGAGTGTGATTAACCAGTATTTATTTTTCTCTCTCTCTCTGATTTATTTGACTTAATACAACACCTTCCAGTTCCACCTTGTTGCAAAATGCATAACTTCAACTTTTTTGGGGGGGCACACCCAGTGGTATTCAGGGGTTACTCCTAGTTCTGTGCTCAGAAGTTACTTCTGGCAGGATCAGGAGACCATATGGGATGCCAAGGATTGAACCCAAGTCAGCACGTGCAAGGCAAGTGCCCTATCAGTTGTGCTATTGCTCTAGCCCCACCACTTTTAATACTTACTTGGTGTTCTAATGTGCATATATAACACAATTTCTTTCAGTTTTTTTGTTTCTTTGTTTTGGGGCCATAGCCTGAAGTGCTCAGGAGTCGCTCTTGCATCTACACTCAGAGATCACTGCTGGTGGTGCTCAGATGGGATGCAGGGAATGGAATCTGAATTGGTCACATCACATGCAATGCAAGCACCTTACCCATTGTACTATCTTTCCAGCCCCACAATACCAATTCTTTATCCATTCATCTGTTATTAGACATGTTGCCTTCATATAGTATAAGCATTATATAACATATATATTTTCAATATATATTTTTCAATATATAAATATATCTATATTCAATTATATAATATATTTTAACTAATTTTTGTTATGGGTGTAGGTGCCAAGAAATGGAAATTGCTAGTTCATGTGGGTATCTACTCTTACTATGTTGAGAAGTCTTCACATAGTAATACTGCCCTTTATAGAGACCAAATTATAGAACATTCCAGTAAACAACAAATGAGACTTCTTTTCTGACCACTGTTGTTTTGATTTGCATTTCCCTAATAATAAGAGATAATAAACACTGTTTGATGTTCCAACTAGCCATCTGTGTGTCTTCTTCGAAGAAGTGTCTGTTCATTTTCTCATCCATTCTGTAGTAGGAATTTTTTATTTTTGTTGTGGAGTTTTGTGAGGATCTGATAAATTGTGGGGAAATACTTTCATTCAATATAGTGTCTTTTTTTTTAGACCAGGGTTTTTTTTATTTTGTCATAAAGAATCTTTCTTTATTTTTGTTTTCATATCTGAGTTTAAGTCATTAAAAATACTTCTAGGATCCATATTCTGGAGAGTTGTGTCTATGCATTTTATTGGTACTTGGATAATCTTGAGGACTTTAATCCATTTTAGCTAACTTTTGTTAATGATATGAGATACTGTTCCAGTTTCATTTTATTATTATTTTTTTGTTTTGGGGCCACACCTAGTGATGCTCTGGGGTTAGTCCTGGCTATGCACTCAGAAATAGCTCCTGGCTTGGGGAATAATATGGGGGATTGAACCATGGTCCATCCTAAGCTAGCGCAGGTAAGGCAGGCACCTTACCTCTAGCGCCACCGCTCTGGGCCCTAGTTTCATTTTATTTTTAAGTTCTACTTTCATATTTCAAATATGCAATAGAGTATGAACAACTATAATAATCATTAAGCTTCCTTTAATTATTGAATTTTATGTGATGGAGCTATATTTGATCATTTGTAGTAATCCATTTAATCCAATATCTTCAATACTGAGTAAAGCTAAAAAGCTTTTTAGATTTATAGATGTTAGAACAATACAATGTCACAGCATCAGAAATAGCCTCTTCTCATTTATGAGGCTAAAGATGGAATTAGCTTTCAGAGCTATGACAGAGAGCAACAGCTTTTATGAGGACATATCTCATGATTTAAAGTCTAAAGAAAAAATATGGATGTAAGTGAAGACAAGGTCAGTTTTTACACCAAAGAAATATGTTTGTGAGTTAATATCTCTGTGGTATTTTCTCCATTCAAGATTGACTATAACACTGTAATTGTGGGTTTGATTTCCTTGGGGCTTTATTAAGTCCAAAGACTGAAAGACAAAGAAGGAAGAGAAGGGGGTGGGTAGGAGGATAAATTTACATAGGTTCTATAAATTGAAAGGAGTGATTAATAATATATGCTTTTTAGATTCCCATTGACTCAACACATATTTATAGCATCTGTACTAGGTACTAGAGATGAAACGGCCAATGAAATAGAAATAACTTCTTTTGTTCATGAAGCTCTCGGCACAGTGAGGATGAAAGACACTGATCAAATTATGATAAATTGAAAGTTTATTATTTAAAAGTAAGTAGAGATGCATTCTTGGAAACACTGGATAATGAATCCTAATTAGACACTAACAAAGACATATTTTAAGAAGCACCTTTATATAAGAGTGAAGTTACAGTCAATTAGGTAGAATATGTAGCTATTGAGCAAGAGCTGAATCTAGAGTAATAAAGAAAGACAGAATTCAGAATAGAGAGAATAGCATGTTGTTCTCATTGACCTCAGGTACAATAAAGGGGTTGTATACTGCAGATTTTAGGCCATTTCTGGCCAGTGTCTAACTTAGTTTCTATAGTTGTATTAAAATCCAGCTATTAACTATTCACTTACATATGATCTGAGGCTAGTTTCATACTATATTGCTCGCAGCAATTAGTTGAAAAAGAAATTGCGCGGCATGAAAAAAATATTTACTTCCTGGTCTTGAACCAAAAGTTTACCATCAGTGTACAACAGTGTTTCTCATTCTTTTTCCAACTTTATTTCCTTCCGAGGTTCCCTTCATTTTATCAGTTGACCCTCTAGTAACAAGCCATTGCTCACTGCTCCCATTCACCATCAACCCTGTCCCTCCTCCCCCATTCCAATTGCATAATTTTCACCTGTGACCTTAGAATATTTTGGGGTGTCAGAGGTGAGCATATAACACCTAGTTATAAAACACTAGAGCAAATACTATGTTCAAGTTAATGATGTTAAATACTTTATTTTTATTTTTTAATTTTTATATATATTTTATTTAAACATCTTGATTACATACATGATTGTGTTTGGGTTTCAGTCATGTAAAGAACACCACCCATCACCAGTGCTACGTTCCCATCACCAAAGTTCCAAATCTCCCTCCTCCCCACCCAACCTGTACTCTAGACAGGCTTTCCATTTCCCTCATACATTCTCATTATTAAAACAGTTCAAAATGTAGTTATTTATCTAACTAAACTCATCACTCTTTGTGGTGAGCTTCCTGTGGTGAGCTGTAAATTCCAGCTCTCTTCTCTTTTTTGTCTGAAAATTATTATTGCAAGAATGTCTTTCATTTTTCTTAAAACCCATAGATGACTGAGACCATTCTGCATTTTTCTCTCTCTCTCTGACTTATTTCACTCAGCATAATAGATTCCGTGTACATCCATGTATAGGAAAATTTCATAACTTCATCTATCCTGACAGCAGCATAATATTCCACTGTGTATATGTACCACAGTTTCTTTAGCCATTCGTCTGTTGAAGGGCAACTTGGTTGTTTCCAGAGACTTGCTATGGTAAATAGTGCTGCAATGAATATAAGTATAAGGAAGGGGTTTTTGTATTGTATTTTTGTGTACCTAGGGTATATTCCTAGGAGTGGTATAGCTGGATCATATGGGAGTTTGATTTCCAGTTTTTGGAGGAATCTCCATATTGCTTTCCATAAAGGTTGAACTAGACGGCATTCCCACCAGCAGTGGATAAGAGTCCCTTATCTCCACATCCCCGCTAACACTGTTTATTCTCATTCTTTCTGATGTGTGCCATTCTCTGTGGTGTTAGGTGGTACCTCATCATTGTTTTGATGATTAGTGATGTGGAGCATTTTTTCATGTGTCTTTTGGCCATTTGTATTTTTTCTTTGTCAAAGTGTCTGTCCATTTCTTCTCCCCATTTTTTGATGGGATTAGATGTTTTTTTTTTGTAAATTTCTGTCAGTGCCTTGTATATTTTGGAGATTAGCTCCTTATCTGATGGGTATTGGGTGAATAGTTTCTCCCACTCAGTGGGTGGCTCTTGTATCCTGGGCACTATTTACTATGAGGTGCAGAAGCTTCTCAGCTTAATATATTCCCATCTGTTAATCTCTGCTTTCACTTGCTTGGAGAGTGTAGTTTCCTCCTTGAATATGCCTGTAGTCTCAAGATCCTGGAGTGTTTTGTCTATGTGTTGTTCTATATATCTTATGGTTTTGGGTCTGATATCGAGGTCTTTAATCCATTTGGATTTTACCTTCGTACATGAAGTTAGCTGGGGGTCTAGTTCAATTTTTTGCAAGTGGCTAGCCAGTTGTGCCAACACCACTTATTGAAGAGGCTTTCCCTGCTCCATTTAGGATTTCTTGCTCCTTTATCAAACAGTAGGTGATTGTATGTCTGGGGAACATTTTCTGAGTATTCAATCCTATTCCATTGATCTGAGGACTTGTCCTTATTTCAATACCATACTGTTTTGATAACTATTGCTTTGTAGTAAAGTTTAAAGTTGGGGAAAGTAATTCCTCCCATATTCTTTTTCCCAATGATTTCTTTAGCTATTCGAGGGTGTTTATTGTTCCAAACGAATTTCAAAAGTGCCTGATCCACTTCTTTGAAGAATGGCAAGGGTATCTTTAGAGGGATTGCATTAAATCTGTATAATGCTTTGGGGAGTATTGCCATTTTGATAATGTAAATCCTGCCAATCCATGAGCAGGTAATGTGTTTCCATTTCTGCATGTCCTCTCTTATTTCTTGGAGCAGAGTTTTATAGTTTTCTTTGTACAGGTCCTTCACATTTTTAGTCAAGTTGATTCCAAGATATTTGAGTTTGTGTGGCACTATTGTGAATGGGATTGTTTTCTTAATGTCTATTTCTTCCTTATTACTATTGGTGTATAGAAAGGCCATAGATTTTCGTGTGTTAATTTTGTAGCCTGCCACCTTGCTATATGAGTCTAAGTTTCTAGAAGCTTTTTGGTAGAGTCTTTAGGGTTTTCTAAGTAGAGTATCATGTCATCTGCAAACAGTGAGAGCTTGACTTCTTCCTTTCCTATCTGGATTCCCTTGATATCTTTTTCTTGCCTAATCGCAATAGCAAGTACTTCCAGTGCTATGTTGAATAGGAGTGGTGAGAGAGGACAGCCTTGTCTTATGCCAGAATTTAGAGGGAAGGCTTTTCATTTTTCTCCATTGAGGATAATATTTGCCACTGGCTTGTGGTAGATGGCCTTAACTATATTGAGAAAGGTTCTTTTCATTCTCATCTTGCTGAGAGTTTTGATCAAGAATGGGTGTTGGACCTTATCAAATGCTTTCTCTGCATCTATTGATATGATCATGTAGTTTTTATTTTTCTTGTTGTTGATGTTGTGTATTATGTTGATAGATTTACGGATGTTAAACCATCCTTGCATTCCTGGGATGAAACTTACTTGATCGTAGTGGATGATCTTCTTAATGAGGCATTGAATCCTATTTGCTAAGATTTTGTTGAGGATCTTTGCATCTGCATTCATCAACGATATTGGTCTGTAATTTTCTTTTTTCGTAGCATCTCTGTCTGGTTTAGGTATCAAGGTGATGTTGGCTTCATAAAAGCTATTTGGAAGTGCTTCCGTTTGTTCAATTTCATGAAAGAGTCTTGCCAGGATTGGTAGTAGATCCTCTTGGAAAGTTTGAAAGAATTCATTAGTGAATCCATCTGGGCCTGGGCTTTTGTTTTTGGGCAGACATTTGATTACCATTTTAATTTCATCAATGGTGATGGGTGTGTTTAGATATGCTGCATCCTCTTCCTTCAACCATGAAAATTATAAGAGTCCAAGAATTTATCCATTTCTTCCAGGTTCTCATTTTTAGTGGCATAGGGTTTCTCAAAGTAGATGCTGATTACCCTTAGAATCTCTGTCATAGCAGTAGTGATCTCTCCTTTTTCATTCCTAATATGAGTTATCAAGTTTCTCTCTCTCTTTCTTTGTTAGTTTTTCCAGTGGTCTATCAATCTCATTTATTTTTTTAAAGATGCTTTCTTTGATCTTTTGAATTGTTTTTCGGGTTTCAACTTCATTGATTTCTGCTCTCAGCTTTGTTATTTCCTTCTGTCTCCCTATTTTTGGGTCCTTGCATTGAGCACTTTCTAGTTCTATTAGCTGTCTCATTAAGCTACTCCGGTAAGCTCCTTCTTCCTTCCTGATGTGTGCTTGCAAAGCTATAAATTTTCCTCTCAGTACTGCTTTTGTTGTGTCCCATAATTTCTGATAGTTTGTGCCTTTATTGTCATTTGTTTCCAGGAACTTTTTGATTTCCTCCTTGATTTTATCTCGGACCCATGGGTTATTCAGTATGAGGCTGTTTAACTTCCAGGTGTTAAAGTGTTTCTTCTGTGTCTCTATGGAATTCACAAATAATTTCAGAGCCTTGTGGTCAGCGAAGGTAGTCTGCAAAATTTCTATCCTCTTGATATTATGGAGGTATGTTTTATGTGCCAGCATGTAGTCTATCCTGGAGAATGTCCCATGTACATTGGAGAAGAATGTGTATTCAGGTTTCTGGGGATGGAGTGTCCTATATATATCTACTAGGCCTCTTTCTTCCATTTCTCTTTTCAGGTCTAGTATATTCTTGTTGGGTTTCAGTCTGGTTGACCTATCCAGTGTTGACAAAGCCGTGTTGAGGTCCCCCACAATTATTGTGTTGTTATTGATATTATTTTTCATATTTGTCAACAGTTGTATTAAATATTTTGCTGGCCCCTCATTCGGTGCATATATGTTTAGCAGAGTGATTTCTTCCTGCTCTACATATCTCTTGATTAATACAAAATGTCCATCTTTGTCCCTTACAACCTTCCTGAGTATAAAGTTTGCATTATCTGATATTAGTATGGCCACTCCAGCTTTTTTATGGGTATTGTTTGCTTGAATAATTTTTCTCCAGCCTTTTATTTTGAGTCTATGTTTGTTTTGACTGTTCAGGTGCGTATCTTGTAAGCAGTAGAAGATTGGATTGAGTTTTTTGATCCATTTAGCCACTCTGTGTCTCTTAACTGGTGCATTTAGTCCATTGACATTGAGAGAAAGAATTGTCCTTGGATTTAATACCATCTTTATATCAAAATTTGGTTTGTCTTTTGGTTAGTCTTGTCTTAAATTAGGTCTTTCAGTTTTTCTCTTAAAACTGGTTTTGTGTCTGTAAAGTTTCTGAGCTTTTTTTGTCTGTGAAACCATGTATTCTCCCATCAAACTGGAAAGTGAGTTTTGCTGGGTACAGTATTTTAGGTGAAGCATTCATTTCATTCAGTCTTGTCACAATATCTCACCACTGCTTTCTGGCCTTGAGTGTTTCTGGTGACAGGTCTGCTATAAATCTCAAGGATGCTCCCTTGAATGTAATTTCCCTTTTTGATCTTGCTGTTTTCAGCATTCTGTCTCTATCATTGTGACTAGGATGTGTCTTGGGGTATTTTTTCTGGGGTCTCTTTTGGTTGGTACTCTTTGAGCATGCAGGATTTGATCACATATATTCTTTAGCTCTGGAAGTTTCTCTTTAATGATGTTCTTGACCATTGATTCTTCCTGGAAATTTTCTTCCTGGGTCTCTGGGACTCTAATGATTCTTAAGTTGTTTCTGTTGAGCTTATCATAGACATCTATTTTCATCTATTCCCATTCTTTGACTAATTTTTCCATTGTCTGTTCATTTGCTTTAAGTTTTTTTTTTCCAATCTCTCCTGCTGTATGGAATTGTTATTTATCTCATGTTCCACAGCACCAAGTCTATTCTCAGCTTCTGATACCCTTTCCCAGAGCTTATCCATTTTGTCTTTCACTTCGTTTACTGAGTTTTTCAGGCCTGTTTGTTGACATGTTATTTCAGTTTGGAGTTTTGTGATTTCTGTCTTCATATTTTCTTGGTTCTTATTAGTGTTCTGTTCAATTCGATCCATGGTTTCTTTGAGTTCGTTGAGCATCTTCCATATTGATAGTTGATTAGTTAGTTGGTCATTATCTGGTCATCAGAATTGTCATCTTCATTCTCCATGTCTGATGCTGGCCTGCGTTTTTTCCCCATTGTCACACTTGTGTTGTGTGTTTTTTTACGTGTTGTTGTGGTATTCATTGGCTAAATGATGCAGGCAGCCACACTCCTCTGGCTCCGCCCTTTCTGGATGGGTCGACTTGCCTCCAAGGGAGGGGAGTCTTCCGTGGATGAAGCCTCACACAGGATCAATTCTTAGGCCCGAGCACACAGCAGAGAAGACAGTCTGGAGAGAAATGCTTGCTTCTGTGATCCAGCACAGTTCTTAGTGTGATTTTTTTCTTCTTGTTGTAATGGTGTTCTTTTCTTAGAAAGAGCGCATGGCTGCATAGCAAAGCGGAGCCAAAGTGTTCTGCTGGAGCCTCTTTTCGGCCCACTCCCAAGAGGTTCACACAACAGGACAGTAGATAGACACACACACACAGGCAGCACTCACAGTTTTTCACAGTCGGGCCCCACTGGGCATGTGTAGTTTCGTCGATATTAAATACTTTAAGAACCGAAGTCTCATAAAAAATTTCCATCTTGGATAACAGTTAAGAGCTGAGCTGAGCAATTTTTGTCCACTTACAAGAGAGATGGCTTTATTCTGCCATTCTGTAAGCTGATTACTAAGACCCTATATACATGCCATGCAAAAAGGGAGCAGTTTAGAACATCAAAAATATTACAATCTTTAGGAAATGGCTAGGAACAAGTATTATTTCTTCTCATTACTTATATGTCACCCCAAATTCCAGCAGGGACTAAGGAGAAAGCTTTCTATGGGAGGAAAAAGAAATGATTGAGAGAATTTATAGTATATATGGAGTTCCAGAAGCACAGTAAGTGTGCAGTACTTCTATGGAGAATTTATAGCAATGTCTGCCTCAGCCAATAACATATTTCAGGAATTGGGAAATCCTAAGCAGTTGATTTCAAGAAGCATAAGCTGAGGTTGATAAATAAACAAAGGCCAATTTTTTGGAGAGTTTTGTAAACTATGTCAAAGCTTTTAGTTTTTAAGTCAGGTGTAAATTATAGACTGTTTTACTCTGATGAGTTATACTACTTGTTGAATTTACCTCTGCTTATTCAACTATAAAAGAGTATCTATCTATTTGTGGACTTAAAAACATGTATGTTGAGTTTTAATATATGGATGTCATTGAGCCCACAGTAAGCAAATGATAAATTGTATTTATTATTATCAAAGAAAGGAAAACTGCTTCTTTAAATTAATATTTTCCACTACTTAGTAGTACTCAAGTTAAAATCATTATTTCTTTGCCAGATATCATAATACTTTTCATAAAAAATGAATGGCAATTGAATCATCTTTTAGTCATTTTGTTGGCTTTTATATATATGCTACCAACACTACAGAGTATGTAGACTTAAAAGACAGTAAGAAATCCATATACCTGATGACTATATTGTTAACAAAATAATTACTTTTCCAAATCCTGAACCTTCATGGACAGAGCATAAAAGTCAATTGAAGTCCAGGAAAAATTATATTTAATTTATATATAATATATGATACATATTCACATCTCTCTATACATATACATACATATATATGTGTGCACCCACCACACCTCCTCCACACACCCGCACACAAATAGGGCAACAAAAAGTAACAAATTAGGTAGGAGTAACAAGATTCAACTCTTCACATGTACCTAATATTCAACACCTATATCTCTAACTTAAGAGTATTTATTTCTTGGCCTGAGTCCTACTTGACCCTTATTGTGCATCATTTGAAAAGATTGTTATCGCTATGGGATTTTCATGCTCTATATAGAAAAGTGAGTTTTTCGATATTCAAGAATGTACCTTAAAAACAAAAAGGAGGGGCTGGAGAGATAGCATGGAAGTAAGGCGTTTGCCTTGCATGCAGAAGAATGGCGGTTCGAATCCCAGCATCCCATATGGTCCTCCCAGCCTGCAAGGAGTGATTTCTGAGTGTAGAGCCAGGAGAAATCCCTGAGCACTGTTGGGTGTGAACCAAACACCAAAAAAAATAAAAATAAAAATAAATAAACAAAAACAATAAAGAGAGGTATAATAATGTGAAAAAATTTTAAATGAAAGTAAAAAAGTGAGAAAGGACAAGACAAACATTTACTAAAATATTTTATGGTGTTATTTCATGGTGCTGATATAAGAGTAGCTATACATCAATAAATACAATATTAAAGCAATAAATAAATATAATATAAAGCAATAAGTACAATATTCCATTTAGTAATTCAATGATGAAAAATAAAATAATTTAATAATGATCTACAAAGTTTAGAGACATAAATTAGTAGCAATTTAAAAAAAATATACCTTCATTACACCCCCACTTCCTCTTTCCACACACACACACACTAATTAAAGCAATAGCTTTTATTGTCAGCATTTCTGAGACAAAATTCCATATCTATAACTTAGTTATTTTGTTTATTTTATCTTTCAGATTATGCATAGGTTTTTAATGCAAAGTGAGGGTGGTAATAACTTTCCTCTAACAATATTTTTTACATTTGAATGAGTTAAAATGTATAAAATGAATGTATAATACAAAATAGTCAATTTATGCTAATCATTGCAATAGAAAATATAATAAAATGTCATTATTTCAATATCTTTTACTCTGCATGTATCTTTGTGTAACATGAATAAGATTTTTAGCAATTAAAAAATGAGTAAGAATCATCCTATCGTTGATAAAATATCTTGCAATCTGGTAGCAAGAAAGAATGTGTCTACTCATTCTTATTCCTTAAAGGCAAGTTCTTGGGCAGAACTAGAGTTGCCAATACAGCTTGAATATATTGCAAAACTAATTTCTTCATCTCACTGGAAATATATCCTATAATAAATTTATTTTGTGCTATATATATGTTGTCATTTATCATAGAAATACTATTCTTATGGGAAAACAGATTATGAATTGTGTAATAACTATGACTAATAATAAACAAGGCTATTTGCTTCTTGCTCTAAGGGAAATAAATCAGCCAGAAGTTGCATTCCAAGCTCTAGTCCCCCAACCCCCAAAAGAGAGTTATCTATTACTGGAAAGTATCTGCTATTTAAAAAATCCAACTGCCTCTCCCCAAATCAAGACAAATTATGTCAACACTACAGAAAATTTCCAAATATTTTAGTATCTTTGCAGAAAATGTAGGGTGTGCCACAGAGCCTAGTTTTGTATTTAGACTTCTTCACAGCATGTAACACATTGAGATGTTTCTCCTCCTGGCTAAGAATCTCCTTCATTCAACTTTAGTAGACTTTACACAGTTACTTGACCAAACAATCCTTCCCTTAGGATTAGAGAAATAGTTTTCCCCATCCCTCTTATGGGAGACTAACATCTGAACTACATCAGTTCTCTTTCTGTATTTGTTTGTTTGTTTGTTTGTTTTTTTATAATTTGTCTAGTCTTGACACACTTAGGATCGAGGAGGAAGAGATAGTGGAGAGCTCGAATTTATTTCCAACACTGGAATTCTGAACTTTGAAAATGTTCATCTTTATTCTCAGCCTGAGTCAATCATTTTCCAGTCATTTACATTGGAAGCCTTACCCTTTCCCCAGTCTGAGTGACAACCTACCCAAGAAGTCAAGTCTCTCAGCCCAGTGTCATCAGTCTTCTACCATAAGTCTTTCTTGAATATCATTCTGCATATCTTGATATCTTTTGCTTGACTATAGAACAGCTGCAACCCAGACACTAAGTCACCATTTAAGATAATTGGGTAACTGTTAGCTAATCTCTTAGCAGCTTTTCCAAGGCTCTATTTTTCCATTTGGAAACAAAGATAATATCACCTATTTTTAACTTGGCATGATTATTATGACAGGAAGAAAATTGAAATAATTGAGAAAAGTTATACAAATGAAAATGCAATAAGGACCACTGTTATGATTATTTTTCTTACAAACTTAGACACCTGTCAGCCACATAGGATAACCATAATATTGTTATTATCAAGTAACTATGTTACATGTCATTCATAATAAAATCTAAAATTTATTTTATGTATTGTCTAAGTATTTGAAATCTAAAAGTTCTGGGGCCTAACACTAACTAAATTTGTTCCATTATCTTCAGAAACAAATCTTCTGACTGCTTGGCCACATTCAAAATAAAGTATATACTCCTCTTAATATAATAACAGTACAGTTAAAGTACATATATGTCATTAAGAGTGACTTTGTAAACTATTCATTTCTCCTCATAGAAATAAAACTAAAGAAAACAATCCAAAACTATTATTCCAGTCACCACTAACTTGATGAAGATTGCATGCCTCACATTTTTAGTCATAGCCTCTCACTGTGCCATATTTGCTTATGTTTGCTTTTATTTTTTCTTGCCTTTTTTTTTTTTTTACAAAGGAAAGGTGGTTTTTTTTTTGTTTGTTTGTTTTTTGTCTTCTTGCTTCCTTTAACTGGGGGGGGGGAAAGAAAGTTAATCTGGGCTTACTTCTGGTTCTTCACTCAGGAATCAAACCTAGTTGGGAAACCATATAGAAGCCCAAGATTAAATCCTGGTTGGTTGCAGGCAAGTCAAGCACTTTACCACAGTACTATCTCTCCAGACCTATACCATGTTTGTTCATTATTTTGTTTATATCTTCATAAATGTTTCAAACTTGTCATGCTCTTTTTCTCACATTGTAAGATTAATTTTCTTCCTCAACTTAAAAAGGAATGAGTTGATGAAGTTTATAAATATTGTTCAATATTTTCAAATATATATATGTATGTGCTTGACCAAATTGTTATTGATTTAACATTGCCAGCTTTCTTCTAAATTTACCAGTATCCTTTATTGTACTTAGCAAAAGATGCCCAGGTAATTTCTAATTCTTCTTAGAAAGGTGACCACATAGTTGACTGAATGTTTTTTTTTTTATAATTGTAACTGATTTGCACATTTGGTATGACTTACTTCTTTATTCTAAAACTTTTTCCCCCTTGGTTTTTATCATTGGTAATTCCTTGTATACTACCCATTCTAACTCATCGGTTTGGTTATCAAACTTTTTCTGTGAGGCAAAAAAGCAATAATTTTCCCACTACACAGATCAACCCAATCTCAGGTAAATCCACTCTCTTCTTTCTATGCTATGAATCAATTCAAAAGCCCAAATCTAATATGGAATTTTACTGGCCACAGGATTGTTTCAAGATTATGTATGTCAAAACAATAGAAGAGGAGAGCAAGATCTTCACTTTTGAAATTAGAACCACTCAATGAAAGATTTTGGTTGTATGACAAAGGGAAATCTACAACCATTTTAGCTGTTTCCCAGCCATCTAGAATCCAACATTCAGAAAAACAGTATGAAAGAATCAGAAAGAAAAGGAATTGGGTCTACAATTAAAAGATCTATTCGTGGCTCTACTTTCTCTTTTTTTTTCTTTACATCCACAGATAAATTCACTTTATTATTATAGTCACCTTTTTTGTTTGATTATTAACTATAACTGAAAGCTTCATGGCTAAAATAATATCCAAAATATTGTATTTCTACCTCACAAATAATTTGTCAATGTCATAAATGTTATATGTCATGAACTTCCTCTAATCCTCACTTAAATATGGATGAGATTATGTTCATAGACTTCTTTCTGTACTCATTTCCCTTAGCTTCAGTTTTTATTTATTTTAACCACTCCTTCAGAATTTAAGACTCAGATTTCAATCATTTCTTGTATATCTCCCTCCCTTTAAACATTTTACTGTAAGTAAATTGAGTGGCTCTAAAACTAGATATAAACTCCCCTATAATCTTTTTGTTTTTTATAATAAATTTTATTAAGATAAATCTTATCTTTATTGGGGGAATAAAAAACTTATCTTTATTAAGATAATTACATACCACACAATTTATTCATTTTTAAAATGGTTTATACTGTATACTATTTAACATATAGATTTATACAACCAAAACTACCATCAAATTTATCATGTTTCCATCCTCTCCAAAAGAAACCCTGGAGTCAGAGAGATAGTACAGTGGGGAGGATGCTTGCCCTAAAAACAGTTAACCCTGGTTCCATCCCAGCATCCCATATGGTCCCCTGATCACTGACAAGAGTAATTCCTAGGTTAGACCTGGGAGTAAATCTGAGTACCACCAAGTGTGGCCCTAAATACCTCCAAACAAAAACCTGTAGCTTTTGTTATCATTCCCCATTTTTTCTTTATTTCATTTGCAAGCACAAACTAATCTATTTTCTCTTGAAGAATGTATTTTGGACCTTTAATATGCATAAAATCATAAATATGTATTGGCTTGGTGGTTGGGGAAATTATACAGGGCTTAGGACACATACCTTGCGTGTAACCAACCACAGTTAGATCTTGCACACAAAGATTCCAGGCATTGCCCTCTGTGACTCTCGACTCCCTTAAGCAAACTGAAGTGACCCTCGTGGTCCCTGGAATCTGTATTAACAAGCACCATTGGGTTCTTGCATTGAACTTCTGTCCAGTTTGGCTGAGAATGGCTCTTCCAATCCATAAACATAGATTGTTGTTCCATTTCCATTCTCATGTAGTCCTTATAGTTATCAATATATCTTTTATATTGATAGTTAAGTTGATTTCTAAATATTTGCAGCTTTGGGGCATAATTTTTGTTTTGTTTTTGTCATGTTATGATTTGGAATCACAATTGTACTCCTGGTTCTATGTTCAGAAGGGACCTTTAGTTATACCTTGAGGAAGTCATGTACAGTGCCAGGGATTAACCTGGGTCAACTGTTTACAAGGTAAGTTCCTTAACCCCTGTACTATATCTCTACCATAAAAACAATTTTAAATTAAGATATTTAATATTTTGTTTTGTTGCTTACACATAGAAATAAAATTTTTATTCATTGATTTTTCTATTCTATTAAGCTATAAATGCATATATTTCATAAAATTTTAAATGGAGTCCTTAGAATCATCTATATATATTGCCATTAAAATTAGTAATTATTTAACTTATTTGCTAATTTAAATGACTTTGATGTATTTTATGGCCTCATTACTGTTAAGACTTTCCAAACTATATTAATTAATAAAGAGGGTATCGTTACCTTGTTCCTAATATCCCAGTTATAGTTCTCAATTTTTTTACTGCTAAATATGATGTTAACTGTGGGACTTTTTATTTTCATTAAATCTTGCAAAACCATGTGTTCTTTTTATACCCATATTTGAGAGGTTTGTTATTTTTTAAATAATAAAACACTTAAATTTTGTGAAATGTTTACTTTCATCAACTGATATCAACATATAATTTTTGGGGGGGTTTTGGGTCACACCCAGCAGTGCTCAGGGGTTACTCCTGGCTCTATGCTCAGAAATAGCTTCTGGAAGGCTTGGGGGACCATATGGGATGCCAGGATTTGAACCACTGATCTTTTGCATGCAAGGCAAATGCTTTACCTCCATGCTATCTCTCCAGCCCCAACATATAATTTTTAACTTTTCTTTTTATAACATGGTATATTACATTATTTTATTTAAATATATTGAACCAAAGTTATTTTCCAGAATAACTCTCATTGAATCTTCTTGATATGTTAAGTTTAATTTGTAAAGATTTTTTGAGGATCTTTGCATAGGGAGTTATCAGGATATTGGTATGTAATTATTTCTTTTTTAGTAATATCTGTCTATACTTTGAGTATTGGGGTAATGTTGGTTTTTTATAAATCATTGTCAAAGATTCTTGTTTCTTTGATATTTTGAAACATCTTGAGAAGTATATCTTCTTTGTAGTAGAAGTAAGTTTGTTTCCTTTGAAGATTTGGTAGAACTCACTAGTGAACGCATCCAGATCTGGTCTTTTGTTTAAGGAAAACTTTCTATTCATTTTAGTTTTCTTTCTCATAACCAGTTTGTCCAGATTCCTACATTTTCTTGTTTCAATCTGGGGAGTTTGCATGATTCTAACAATTCATCCATTTCTTTTAGTTCTCTAGCTTACTGCCATATAGATGTCCACAGTAATCTCATATGATGTTTTATATTTCTGAGGTATTATAATTTTTCCCCTTTAATCTCTGATCCAATTTATTTGGGTTTTCTTTCTTTTCCTTGAATGTCTATCTAAGATATTGTCAGTCTTATTTATTCTCTAAACAATAGTTTCAGTCACTTTATTTTTTCAGTGAGTCTGTATTGTTTTCTTGATTTCTATGTCATTAATTTCCACTCTCATTTTATTATTTCTTTCTACTTTCTAGTTTCCCACTACTTTCTAGTTTCCCACTACTATTGGATATCCTCCTATATATCAACTCATGTTTGTCAGCATCTACTTTATGAATTTTTCTGCTTTTTTTGTTTGATGTATATATGCTAATAAGAATTAAGTCCTCTTTATTCTACTGTTCTCTTAATCAGTAGATAATAGCCATATTTATTTCTTTTGTTTGTTTGTTTTTGATTTTTGGCCACACCCGGTGATGCTCAGGGATTACTCTTGGCTATGCGCTCAGAAATTGCTCCTGGCTCGGGGGACGCCGGGGGATCAAACCGAGGTCTGTCCTAGGCTAGCGTGTGCAAGGCAGACACCTTACGAATTGTGCCACTGCTCCAGTCCTATTATTATTATTATTATTATTATTATTATTATTATTATTATTATTATCTATTTGTTATTTGGTCTGATACAAGTATGGCCATTTATGTTTTTTAAGTCTGCCATTTGACTACCTAGTCATTTTTAAACCTTTCATCTGAGCCTATGTTTATAATCAGTGTTCAAGATTGTCTCTTGTAAGTAACAGAAGCTTGGATTTTGTTTCCTGATCCAACCAGTCACTCCCACCTTTTGAGTGAAATACTATGACATGGCATTTATTTTATTAAGTTTTTTCACTATCTGACCAATCACTGCCTTCAAGCCTGAAGGATTGCTGTGATAAATCTACTGTGAATCTTAAGAATGCTTCTTTGTATGAAATTTCCTTTTTTGATCTTGCAGCTTCAGTATTCTATCTATCTGTGATTTTTATCATTGTGATTAGAATGTGTCCTAGGTGCTTTTATTTGAGTCTCTTTTAACTGGTATGCTTTGGACATCCAGGATATGAATGCATGCACACTTTAGCTCTGGGAACTTCTCAGCAATGGTATTTTTGACTGTTGCTTCTTCAAAGAGGTTTTCTAGGACCCCAATAATTCTTTTGTTCCTGTTGAATTTATCCCAAAGTCCCATTGTTGTCTGATTCCTTATTTTGAAGACTTTTCCCCATCTTCTCTTTCATTTATTTTAAGGCTTTTCCCCCCATTTTGCTAATGTATGGAAGTATTATGCAGCTTACCTCTCAACTCACTGATTATGTTTTCTCTTTATTTTTCTGTTATTTTGCTGGTGAGACCTTCCTGTGAATATTTCATTTTACCTACCAGGTTTTTCAGTTGTTATTTCTGTTTGAAGTTTTATCATTTCTTCTCTCATGTCCTCTTGAGTCTTGCTGGTTGTTCATTCTGTTCTTTACATGGTTTCTTTGAGTTCTTTGAACATCCTCCAAATTTCCTCTCTAAAGTCCTCATCAGAGAGAGTCGATAGGTGGCTGACTCTTCCAAGCTACAATATTCATTCACTGAGCACTATATTGTTTACCCAGCATGACTTATGCAGTGTGGTGATGTTTTTCATGTGTTGTTCTGGGTCTCAGTGACTAGAAGAAACAAGAGCTCTTCTCATATACACTGGTCTCATCTCTTCTACAACCTGGGCTGAGGTGCTCCCAATTACCTCTCGGTAATCTCCTCATGTCTCACGTCCAAATTTTGATAGGGAACTTCAATCCCTTGATATTTGTAGACACTATTGTTACAAAGTAATTTGTTCATAATTTTCTTGAAAATGTGTTGGTCTTTGCAGTTCAATATTGTCCCTTTGATTTTTCATTATATTCTCTGCTTGATTTTATTGGACTAGAGATTTGGCTACACCTAGAAATCCTCAGGGCTTGCTTTTGGTGGGCTGGGGGTACTATATGAGATGCCAAAATTTCAACTTGGGTGGGTCACTAGAAAAGCAAGTAGTACTCTGCTCTCTATATATATACTATACAATGGCTCCTTCACTTGTTTTTTAAATAGTAACCTCTTCTTGAGATCTTCTGAGTATTTTTGCTTAAGATTACATTTACATATGTCACTCTAAAGCTTATTTTCCCTTGCAAGTTTAAAGCACCTAAACATAAAGCTAAACCTAAAAGTCCTATTACATATGTTTGTATTTCCCTTATTTTTATGGCTTTTATATATGATCCTGCTTCTGAATGGAGTTTCCTTGGCTTTTTTGTTTGTTGTGTTTTGTTTTTATAGGAGAACATTTAGTATGCCTTGTGGGCTGAGTTAGAATCAACAACATCCTTGAACTGTGGTTTGTTTCAAATCTGAATGACAATCTGGCAGAATGGAAGCTTCTTGGCTGTAGGTTACTGAGTATTCAGGAAAAATTTCTCCTTGGCTCTGACTTCAACTATTTTTGCAGGCAGAAAATTTTCTCCTGAGATTCAAATAAGAGTTATACAGGCAGATACCAGTGGGTGACTGCATATTTTGTATCAGGAGAACTATCTGTTAGATTCAAAAATCTGATAAGCTCTGGTGAAAAAAGGTGGGTATTTTATGGGACTTACAGTACAAATTCCACTGTCTCCACAGAATCTTTCCCGGGAACTATTGTCTTTGTTGTCACTACAAATGAGTAAGGTTCAGAAATCTGCTTACTTCAGATGGTGGAAGAGGCAGGTGTTTAGAGGGAATTTCATGTCCTTTGCTCCCAGCTAGTGCTATTTTTGGAAGTCAACATGGTGAGCCTTGATGAAATTAGGCCACAATCTCGGAGATCTTTGCAAGATACTCTGTAAACAGATCTTGTAGCCCTTCTATTATTGTCATACATTTCATAATGTGTCATCATTGTGACCCCATCAAAACCAGAAAGTTCATTTTCTTCCTTTACTGTTCCCAATCTCTGCCCCTCACAACCACCATAATTTTCTACCAATTCTATTCTGTCCTTTAGCCTTTTAACTTGCCTCATTCTCTTCAAATCATTATCTACACATGGATACCAGTGAAAGCAAAAATGTTACTTACTTTCTTAACTTTATATAGTATGTTTGTGTTACATGAAGTATAAACTTTATACATCTTGTATGGTAGTATAATGTAATGTCTTTTCCACTTATACCAGTGCTAATCTATTCAAATCTTTCCTTCAATCACTTACTAAGTATTAAAGAAAAGACACCAGCTTGGTATTTTCCAAAAAAGCATAGGTTCATTTCTATCTGCCTTGAAAATATTTCCCTTTTTTAGATTAAGTATATTTTTGCTAATCTTTAAGGATTTATATAAATCATCCTCTATCATGGACAAGTTTTCCTGAGTACCCAGGAAAATTTTAGTAGTCCTTTATCTCTTAAGATAACTAAAATAAAATGACAAGTTATGATAGATTAATATCTATTATTGCATATGATACTTACTTTGGTTATATTTTAAAGCTACAAACAGATTTTTTCACTTTTAACTCTAGGAATAACTGAATAGTCAGATTTATAATACATTTTTCATAATGAAGAAACAAATCTGTGGTGTAACTTATCTGCATCTAGTTTCCTCATCTAGTTTTCCTCAAAATAAAAGTTTTAGGTCTACCTCTGTGTTTCTTCCTGCTTCTTTATACTATTCCAAGTAAAAAACTACTCCTAGGAAAAAGTTACTAGACAAAAATGCTTTCTACTAATACTAAATCTCACAAAATACACTCTGTTTAATCAAAAATAAGTTCAAATAGGAAAAATGATTTTTCTTAACAGTATTCTCCAGATATTGAATGAAATGCATTGGTTCTGCCAATAAATTGATATTATTCAGAAGTGCTAAGAGCCTATAGAATATTAATTTTAATTGTATTAAAAACATAAATATCTCATTTAATTAGACCAGATATTTCTCTATTAAAAATTGTAGGGTATGTGCTTGGTATATTATAGTTACTTTTGGCATATAAAGTCTTATTAATATTTTCAAACTTTTGTAAATATAGACATGCATAGATAATTCCCTCATGAATGTTCAAGAATAATCCCTCATCACAGAGCCAAGAATTGGCCCCAGTATTATCAGTTTTGTCCATCAAAATAAAACCAAAATAGTCACATACACTAACCTGTAACTGCACACAAGCATACAAGCACACAAATCCAAAAAAGATCACATTTGAGATTTTAAGAAGTTTCATAAGTGAAGATAAGGTTAAATAAATATACATTAGAGGGCATTTGAAAGGAAATGATCCAATTCAATTCAACTATGTTTGGTTACTGTAGGAACTTACTTTGATTCTACATTTTTCTTTGGCATCAGATAGTGGGTAGCATTATCAAGCTAAAAATAATTCAGGTCACAGGGTCTAATTCTGGCTCTACCACTAACATATTTTGTGACCATAGTTAAATCAATGCTTCCCTAAGATCTATTCTTGGACCAGGTTAGCCACTCAAAATCTACCTATTTATTACAATGTAGTTCCTCCCAGAGTTAACCTTCACTGACTTCATTTTAATGGTATGCCCTTGGTTTATATAAAAGGTCATTATGAGAAAAATAGTAAATTATGCTAAGTCTAATTATTCTGATAAAATAAATTATTCTACTTCTCATATTATGAGAAAATACTGAAGATGATACTTATCATATTATGACATTTCATATAAAAAGAAATTCATCGGATTCAGTTCCAGAAAACTTTTCTCTTCTTTCCACACATTTATAATCACAATCCTATGTTTCACATTTTTTATATTACAGAATGTTCCAAGCCTTTATTTTTTAAATTTTACCTCTACTTAAATATTATGTTATATACAGCCATATGACGTTTTATATTTATATCCATAAATCTATTGTACATAACATGTAACACTATGTTAGATATATATAGTTCAATATCCTAACTTTAGTTAATAAAGTAGCATTGTAATACCTGTCCTTTGAATTATTTTCTGAATTATGTTTTATTCAACTGAAACCATACTACACATGAAATCTTATGTGCTCACTTTTCAGCATAACATTATATAGGCATTTCTCATGTGATTATCAAAACTGATTAAAAATGTTATTATTAAGAGAAAACCCAAATTAATGTATTATCAAAGCATAATATTGGTGGGTTTACAGAAATAGTATAGAAAGTAGGGCATTGGCCTTGCACACAAGCCAACCCAGATTTAATCCCTTGCACATCTTTTTTTGTTTGTTTTTGGGCCACACCTGGTGACGCTCAGGGATTACTCCTGGCTGAGTTCAGAAATCGCTCCTGGCTATGGGGATCATATGGGATGCCGAGGGATCGATCCACAGTTCGTCCTAGGTCAGCTGTGTGCAAGGCAAATACCCTACTGCTGTGCCACTGCTCTGGCACCTCCCTTGCACATTTTATGGTCCCCTGAGCTCATCAGGAATGATCCCTAAGCACAGAACCAGGAGTAATTCCTAAGCATCAACAAGTGTGGCCAAATAAATAAATAAATAAATAAATAAAACAATAACATTAGCTTTCAGCATGAATATAGTGTATGTATATATATAGTCTATTTTTTTCTGTAGAAAAACTACTACATATTTTCTACAGGTCCTTAATTAATCTCTAAGACCTTCTTCCTATTTGGAACTGTTATATTATTTATTATTATTTCTTTTACCATATGCACAAAGATACCATAAACATATTTTAAATACCTTTTTAAAATTTCTTTACAGTCAAATTTAATATAGACTTTTCTCAACTTATTGAATAATAGTATCTCCTAAATTTCATTATGAATTTAAATTATCTTGAGTAAGGTGATATATCTATACTACAAAATAGTAGAATATTAAAGGTCACTTATGTGAAATGGAAAGATTATTAGTAACCTTACAAACATAATCTACAGCCTTCCTCTTACCCATCTCTATTACTTAGGAAAGGATTAGGACTAATCAAGTTTACTGCAAGCACATATACTGTATAATATTGAATACTATGCTCAAAATGAAAACAAGAATGCTATAGCTCAAATTTTGAACATTAGTTATACTGAATACACATCACTTGTACTATTATATTATTAAAAATTAAAAGTAAAAAAATCAGTCAGGAATAATCTTTCCTTTAGTTCTTTTACATAGTTTTTAAGTAAATAATAAACAACCAAATAGGATCATTAAGGAATTAGTCAAAAATACATGATTTAAAATATAAGCTGCATTTCATTTAACGTGTTATTGAGCAACACTTCTTTTTCTTTTTCTTTTCTTTCTTTCTTTCTTTCTTTTTTTTTTTTTGTTGTTGTTCTTGGTCACACCTTGTAGTGCTCACTCCTGGCAGGCTCAGGGGACCATATGGGATGCCGGGATTAAAACCACTGTCTACAATTGTATTATGATCAGTTATGTCACTATGTGATGCATTTTCATCAATAAACAAAAAATATTTTAAAAAAATAAATAAAAATAAAGTCATTATGCACACACACACAAAAAAAACCCCCACCATCTGTCCTGGGTTAGCTGTACACAAGGTAAACTCCCTACCACTGTGCTATCTCTCTGGCCCCACAACATGACATTTCTAAGTATTCCAAATCATCTATTTAATATCCTGTTGTAGAAATGTTCTCCCTTGTGTGTTGAATTTTGAAATCTCTTTTCTTTCTCTTATTTATTTTTACTCTTCTGGCATATTTGCTGCTTTTTTTTTTCCTTTTAATTTCCTCAGGGATCAATGAGTGGTTGTAGAATCACCAAAAATCAAGTCCTTTCATTATCTTTTATAGTAAAAACATTCTTGATTCAAAAAACAAACACCATTCAAATTGCAATAAAGCTTATTAGAGGGTACTTATTGACCGAATTTATGAGATAGCTTTGGATGTCTTTACAGGGGCAAAAGAAATGGAGTTGGCCACAAAACAGCAACAATGTGCACAGTGAATGCAGCAAGGGGAAATGGTACTTGGTTGCTGCTAAGCTATCTAATGACATTTTCTGGCATTGTTATTTTATTTCAATGAGTAGATACTTGAATTTATATATACAATTACAAATTTTACTTTTACAAACTTTACATATAGACTGTAGACATACACATGCCATTATTGGTGTTATGTGTGAATATAAGGTGTGTTTTTATATAATATAGACATATAATGTATAGATTACAAAGGATGTAAATAAATTTATTTATAATGTCAGTTAAAGTATATAGCACATATATTATACTTCTATGCAACAAATAAATAAATAGTTTGGAAAGTAAATAATGCCAAAGGCATTAATTTTAAGTCTTTACTTCTCATTTAATGTTAAAATCAAAATTGGGGCTGTAACAGTGGTGCAAGCGGTAGGGCACTAACCTAGGATGGACTGCAGTTTGATACCCCTGCATCCCATATGGTTCCCCAAGCTAGGAGCGATTTCTGAGCACTTAGACAGGAGTAATCCCCAAGCTCACTGAGTGTGGCCCAAAAACAAAAAGATAAAAATAAAAATAGTGCTTATGAAACACTATCAAAGTTGACCTGGTATAAAGCGGCTTCCCAGTGCCAAATATAAAAGTTCAAGTGTAACAGAGCAGCCAAGGGTAGGTAGCCTAGAACCAAGAGAGGCATATTTAATGTATCTATTTGGAAGACCTATTTTACTGTATATATAATATACATACATCATATACATTATACATACATTATATATCAGACAACTTATTCAAAACTTGAAATAAAGAAAAACAATGTGGGTTATACAGACTTAAAAATTATGCTAAAGTTGGTAGCAGGGGAATATGTTACTGCATTTCATTTTTTCACTATAGATTAGAATATACAGCAATATAATTATTTGTTAACTTTTAAGCTGTTAGTCATATTTATTCCTGATGTAAGAGTTTTTCAAGACTTAAAGATTGTTGGACATCGTATAGCTAACTCTACTATCTTACCACAGCACTCACTTGTAAAAGTGTGTATAACTAGTTATCCCAGCTTGTTAAATACCCTTGAAAGTTGTCATCAAATTTTACTTATTCCTTCATTAAATAATGAATTATTTAATCAAAGCAAAAGGATGTCCTCCTCATACAATTCCATTTGATCCAACTCGTCAGCCAAATATATCTGTGAAAATATGGATTTTTTTTCCACAGATGGACATTATTTGTCCCTTATTTGCATGATCTGTGTTTAGAACTCCTACTCAGCTGCAATTTTCTACACCTGACCTCTGACCACCTTTGAGCTTTCACAATGACTTGACTCCCATTATGTGTGGTCCCAACCATGGGCATGGGTTTTGTCTGAGACCAGTTTTTCACATTATTTAAAAGCTAAATGTTTATGAAGTTATAGTTGTACAGTTTTTTTTTCTTTTTTTTTTTTTTTTTTTTTTGCTTTTGGGGTCACACCTGGTGGTGCTCAGAGGTTACTCCTGGCTCTGTACTCAAAAATTGCTCCTGGCAGGTTCAGAAGACCATATGGAATGCCTGGGATCTAACCAGGATCTGTCTGGGGTTGGCATGTGCAAGGCAAGCACACCCTACTTTTGTGCTATCACTTTGGCCCCTAGATGTACAGTTTAAAAGCTGATTCAGGTTCATTCCCAATGTTCATGTCTCTCTATTTTACTTATGCATGGTATCACTTGCTCTGTCCTTTTGTTGTTCTCTAGAGTGGTTGATGACCATATTTTGCCCTATTTTGCCTTCTCTCCTCCAGAGTACTTTTCCTGTTCCATAATGTATTCAATCCAGTATATGGTTTCCAAGTCTGAGGTCTGTGGTTGAAACTCAGTAAATTATATCCTCTTGTTGACGCTTGTTGCTTGCTGTTACTGAGGCTTCATGTTGGATCTCAAGAGTCCAGCAGCTCTTTGTTTCATTGGACTTTCTTTGTTCTCAGTCCACGTGCATAAGGGTGAGAACTTCCCTGCCATCTACACAGAGTACAAATGAGATATCAAAAAGGAAGTTTCCCTACAGGAGTTCCTTTTACATCTCATTGTTTTCCAGTTATTGTCAATTCTATTATCTATTTGATATTTTATCTTTTTAGTGGGTGAGATTTTTTTCTACTTTTTAAAATATTTTTATTAAATCACTGTGAGATAAAGTTAAAAAATTTGTTGATAGTTGAGTTTTAGTCATAGAATATTGTTCCAATATCCATCCCTTGATCAGTGTTAATTTACCACCACCAATTCCCTAGTTTCCCTCCAGTTGTTCCCCAGCCTGCTTCTATGGCAGACTCTTCTCTTCTCCTCTCTTCTCTTCTCTCTTCTCTTCTCTTCCTTTCTCTTCTCTTCTCTTCTCTTTTCTCCTCTCCTCTCCTCTCCTCTCCTCTCCTCTTCTCTTCTCTTCTCTTTTTTCTTCTCTTCTCTTCTCTTCTCTTCTCTTCTCCTCTCCTCTCTTCTCTCCTCTCCTCTCCCCTCCTCTCCTCTTCTCTCCTCTTCTCTCCCCTTCTCTTCTCTTCTATTCTCTTCCCTTCCCTTTACTTCCCCATCTCTTCCCATGATTTTATATACTGTTACTGAAGGAGCATCATGATTATTGGTTTACTTCCTTTCAGCACCCAGTTCTTGTCCAAAGTGATCAATTCTAACAATTGTTGCTCTTCTCTGTCCAAATGCACCCCCCAATTATTTGTGTTATCTTTGGGTATTCTCATGCTATGTCATTTTTAATATCTCAAAAATGAGCGCAATTTTCTGTCTTTTCCACTTCCTCTAATTCATTTCACTCTGCATAATACTCTCCATGTCTATCCATATATGTGAATTTCATTATTTTTTCTAAGAGCTGCAAAGTATTTTATTATATAGATTTACCAAAGTATCTTTATCCATTTTTCTGTTCTCAGACACTTGGTTATTTCCAGATTTGCACTGATTTTGATTTCTGGTGTTAGAAAGTAGTCTGAATTAATTTCCTGCACATACCTGACCAGTTTTCTCAGTACTGCTTCTTGAAAAAGCTTTCCTTGCTCTACTTCATATTATTTTGTTCCTTTCTTGAAGATTAACTTATACTTGAGAATCTACCTCAAGATATTCAATAATTGTATTTCATTGATATGAAGGTATGTCTTTATTCCATACTATGCTAATTTAATTGCTACTGCTATGTAGTAATGTTTAAAATTGGAATAATTGATCTATCCCATATTCTTTTTCACAAAGTGCGTGAAATTTTTAAATTAAATTAAAATGGATTATCTGGCACCCTTTTCCTCCCACTTCCACCATAGCAATCTCCTGAGCTCTAGGTGAAAGCTCAGATAAAGCAAAAAGGCATTACCACATGCATTTAAATGAGTATACACATACACACAAAAAGCCTTTCCACCTCCTCCTAAAATGTCATGACCTGGAAACTTTCAGCTCCTCTTGGAAGGACCGAGTCCTTCCAACACTTTGTAACTCTAGATCCCACTAAAGAGTTGACTCTGTGGAGCTGCTCCATTAATTACTTGAATTTTAACTATTACAGTGTCTTTTCTAATGATCTGATTTTCATTTAGTTAAGAAACTCTTAATTAACAAAATGACAACTGTACACTATGTGATGTTATTTCTAGGAAATTCCCTTGCTCTAGAGTTGAATGAAAGTTCAGTGTCTCTATCTTCTAGTTACACTGTGCCTGATGTAATGACTAAGCAATGATGTTGGTGTCAAAGACTATGGCTTAAATAGTATCAGAGTTTGGAAAAATAAAATACAAACAGTAAAACAAGTTTTTTCCCTTCCCTGTCATCCCTTCCCAGTCTTTCACGCATCATTTCAAGGATGCTGTTACCCCTGAGAAAGGCAACCTTTAACATAGCTATGTAGAACAATTCAGCTTCTTTTCATTGCCTTTTCAACATAATCCTAGGCTTTCACTTTGCAAAACCCATAAGGTGTTTTTCCAAAATTAAAGAACTGTTAATTCCCATATGTACAATCAAGCCTTAACACCACAATAAAAACAAAATTTTGAGAAAGAAGAAAGAAAAAGAAAGAAAGAAAGAGAGAGAGAAAGAAAGAAAGAAAGAAAGAAAGAAAGAAAGAAAGAAAGAAAGAAAGAAAGAAAGAAAGAAAGAAAGAAAGAAAGAAAGAAAGAAAGAAAGAAAGAAAGAAAGAAAGAAAGAAAGAAAGAAAGAAAGAAAGAAAGAAAGAAAGAAAGAAAGAAAGAAAGAAAAAGAGAAAGGAAGGAAAGAAGGAAAGAAAGAAAGAAAAAGAGAAAGGAAGGAAAGAAGGAAAGAAAGGAGGGAGGGAGGAAGAAAGAAAGAAAAAGGAAAGAAGGAAAGAAGGGACGGAAGGAGGGAGGGAGGGAGGGAGGGAGGAAGGAAGGAAGGAAGGAAGGGACGGAAGGAGGAAGGAAGGAAGGAAGGAAGGGACGGAAGGAGGGAGGGAGGGAGGGAGGAAGGAAGGAAGGAAGGAAGGAAGGAAGGAAGGAAGGAAGGAAGGAAGGAAGGAGGAAGGAAGGAAGGAAGAAGGAAGGAAGGAAGGAAGGAAGAAGGAAGGAAGCTGGTGGGTTTTTGTTTTTTAAGATTTCACATATCACAGGGTAAATTTTTAGGAAACTGAAGATTAAATATTTTAATCTCAAAAACCACTTCAAGGGAAATATACTTTTGAAGAAGAACGTGTAAAGTGTAATTGGGATCCTCTGAAACTGGTAGCAAAGCAGACCAATTCCTCACCCCATTCCAGCATCATTCCCACCAAAGAAAGCAACAGCAGTCGTGATAGTTTTTCACAGACTATTTACACAATTCACTAAAAGTTGTTTTGGCAGCAAGTCAGAGAAATAGAATTAATAACTCAAGCTAGCTTGAGCAAAAAAAAAATGGAATCAATA
The DNA here is from genome assembly GCF_024139225.1 of Suncus etruscus. NCBI lineage: Eukaryota > Metazoa > Chordata > Mammalia > Eulipotyphla > Soricidae > Suncus > Suncus etruscus. Next base: position 140,816,725 of record NC_064851.1, read on the forward strand.
ATTTGGATTCAATGCTGTGTATCACAAAACCTCAGGGCCAATTTGGATGCTGTCTGACTTAGTAAGGGCTAAGAAGCAGAAATTAAGAAGACCTCTGGATTCTTTTGCCTTTGATTCTGCTCTAATTTAAGTCTGTGTCATTCTTTCTCTACCTGCCAATTTCAGTGACATAATTCTCTTGAATTAACATAAATAAGCCTGCTCATGGTTAATCCTTGGAGAGACAAAAATCTTTGAGTCCCCACCTCAAGAACCATTCCTATTTTGAGAAATTTCTTACAGCTCAGGTTCATGTATTACAAACTAAGAACCAGGTTCATCATTTGAGAAAGCATTGCGCTGGGAGGGAGCAGTCATTTATTTATTCATATATTCCTCTCCATCTCTAAGGTTCCTAGTATTTAATTCTTAAGCAGATATTAATTTTCAAAAAATGTAATGTTACACACCATAATCTTCTGAATGCTTACAGAAAATTACATTTCTAACTAATACTGAAGTTCTTGAAATAGCCACCTTGCTTTAAAAATTAGGAAAAGACAAAAACAGATAGCATTATAGAAGAGGGAAAGTTTACTAGATATTAGGTACCCTCTGGGCATAATAAACGTCAAGCCAGATTTATTATTGTTATATTATGTACTGTAGCATAGTCTCAAAAGTGAATTATTTAATATGATTATAATGCATATAGCTTATAAGACAGTAAAGAGCTTTTAAGGTAAGAGAATGGGGAGTATTAGTGACTGAGTCCTTGCCGAGGATGTCCCCATCTAAAGCATTTTATCCTGAGCAAAAAGAGACCATTACTGTGACTTTCTCACAAGGTTCAATCAAGGGAAAAAACTTGCTGCTGTCTGATTCCCTGAGTTGCAGGAGATCCCCGAGTTGGAATTTCTCGGTACATCTCTCTGTTCCTAACAGAGGGTGTTGTTCTTCATCCAATTCATTCCTTTCCAACCTGTCATTCTCCAACACCCTTCTCAGAATTGAAATTACATCAGACCCCCTGATAGGTAATCAGTCCCCATGGGATAAAATCTCATTACATGGAATATGGTCTGTGCTAGTGAATCTGCTCCAAAACAATGTCCATTAGGAGACCTTCAGCCAGAAAATCTGGCTGCTCACCTCTTGTGTCTATGGTCACAATATAGAGCCACTTGTTTCAACTGTGATTCTGATTCAGAAGTCATCAGTATGGGCTCTAATGTAGTTTTGTCCATGATTCACTTGTTGCACCATGAATGAATGCCTGCACTAGGTCCCTTCATCCAGGCTGCTTCCACCTCTGAAGAATGAGAGACACAAGCTGTCAAAAATGAATGATGAAATTCAAAAGATAGATTGAGTGGAATCCTCAAGTCCCTAAACTTGAATCCAAGACCTCTGGTTCATTTATGTTGCCAGGCATCATATCTTCAAGCTTACCATTAGCGATGTCAAGCCCAGCCAGTAATTAATCAACAGCTTAGGAAGACACCCATGAAAATATAGACACACACATACATAAAAGAATCAAAATAGGGGCCAGAGCAGTGGCACAGAGGTAAGGCGTTTGCCTTGCTCGTGGCTGACCTAGGATGGACCTTGGTTAGATCCCTCGGCGTCCCATATGGTCCCCCAAACCTGGAGCAATTTCTGAGCACATAGCCAGGAGTAACCCCTGAGCATTACCGGGTGTGGCCCAAAAGCCTAAAACCAAAAGAAAAAAATAATCAAAATATAACAATGGTTTGTGCCAGAGATTGAGAACAGGTCAGGCACTTGTCTTGCATGCAACCAACTCAGGTTCAATCTATGCCACCATCTCTGCTCTAGGGCACAACTGGACTAATTCCTGCACGTAAAGCCAGGATTATGCCCTGAACATTGCCAGGTATAGTTCCACGGTAAATAAAAATAAAAAAATGGTGAAATTATATATTAACAATGACTTGTTTATAATTTTTTACTGAACTTTAGGCACTTTGCTAAGGATCTTACTGAATTCTTCACTTACTCCTCTTGACAACACCAATATGTGATTCTATAAATATTTTTGTCTTATAAATATTGAAAGAAATAATTAAATACCAAATTACTGGGGCCAAAGCAATAGTACAATGTATAAAGCACTTGCCTTACACACAGATGACCTGGATTTGATCCCACAAACTATATGGTCCCCTAAATGTTCCAGAAGTGATCCTTGAGTCAAGAGTAAACCCCAAGCACTGCTGAGTGTGGCCCATTATAATAATGATGATAATAATATATAATAATAAAGATCCAATTATTTGCAGAGATTACAAAAACTAATTAAAGAGAGGTGTTGTGTGTGTGTATCTGTTCTGGCTGTCATCCCCCTGATGACTTGATAAGCTGACCAGATTGGGGGTGGGAGGAGGCTTCCATGGTGCAGCTATCACGTCAACCTCTATGGAAGAATATGTCCTTATGCCTGCATTTGACCCTCCCCTTCCACCTTCTATTAAAAGAGAGCAATATATGGAGAAGGCAAAAAAAGGGAGCAAGAATGCCTTTTTGTTCTGGACAGACCTTCTAAAGAATGCCTAGAGAGGCCAGAGTAGTTCAAATTTTGAAGTTCTTTACATGATACATTCCCGTTTTACAAAGGCTTGAACAAATCTACTAATGGATTAGCATTATTTAATTAACTAAGGTGCATATGAAGATGTGATAGAAGTATATTTCTTTAAGCCATTGGGAAACTGATTCTTTATTTTTCCAGTTCAAATAATTTATTTTTTATTTAAACACCTTGATTACATACATGATTGTGTTTGGGTTTCAGTCATGTAAAGAACACCACCCATCACCAGTGCAACATTCCCATCACCAATGTCCCAAGTCTCCCTCCTCCCCACCTGACCACCGCCTGTACTCTAAACAGGCTCTCCATTTCCCTCATACATTCTCATTATTAGGACAGTTCAAAATGTAGTTATTTCTCTAACTAAACTCATCACTCTTTGTGGTGAGCTGATTCTTATCAGTTCCCTATCTCTTTATTAAAATTAGATCTATGCTAACATTGACCATGGGCTTCTGAGAAAGTCATAGTCATAAAGGTCAAAACTGTCAATTAATAAGGCCACTAGCTTACTTACTGAAAATATCCCTGGTTACAATTTTAAAAATCTTCCCTAACATTGTTCTTACCTGTGTGACTTACTTGAGTCATGGCAGAGAAATAATTCATGACTTAATAGACATTTTAAAATTTCATTTAGAAACTCTTTAAGTTTGCTTTCATATCAAAGTCAAGTATATCTGATTCATTATTATTTTATTATTATTCAATAATATTTTTATTCACATTCAGGTTATTTAAATGCTAAGAAGTAACCTTATTCTTATTAATGGACTAAAAATAAAAGTATACAACTAAATCTTCCTCATTTTTAAGTATTTTACACAAGATATATAATAGTCTCAATTTTCTAGTCAGTATGAGAAATGGCCCTTCTGTTCATTTCCTTTGAGTCTTAAATGACACAATATGTTATTCCTCCCTGGAAAATCATGAATCATAAAGAGTAAAGTATGCTGAGAATGGTTCTTTTTCAATCTGTATTGTCCTGTTAGGTTTTTCTCTCAAAAAATTTGTTGTGGTGGAAATATATTCTCCTGTGAAGGACTCATAAACAGAATGATTTCCCAACAATATTAAAATGCCAAAGAATAAAAATCTTACTAGTTTCTGATTATAGAAATAAGTAATTTTCCCTTTTCTGTAAATGAAGATAACAGATAAAAATTCATTAAACAGCTTTGATCTTTCTTTTTATATAAATAAAAATGAGACAGAACCAAGGATTATTTAGATTATGCAAGAAAGTGAAGAGAGGATAAGATGTATAAGAAATATGAACCCTCAGAAAAATATGGCAATGAGGAAGGTCAAGAATATAAGCATGTGAAACAAACAGAATAAAAATAACATTTTTATCCCATAGGACAATTAACATTTTTTATTTTTTATTTAAACAACTTTATTACATACATGATTGTATTGGGTGACAATTAACATTTATATTCAGAATAATATAGTAACTAGAACTTAAAGATGATAAGGAGCATGTGAAAAAAAAAAGAACACATGTTAGGCACAAATTGAAAGAGGAAATTCTAGAAAGGAGGAAAATAGCAATAAACTATACTTGCATACCATCTTACTATTTCAAAACCATTTTTATATCATATAATTTATTCTTCAAAAGAGCACTAAAATAGAAAAGTTATTCACTTGGCTTTTTAAAGAAAAGACAGAAGCTTATATTGATATATAAAATGTAATTAGTTTAGTAAAAAAAAGAGCAGAAAAATAAGAAACAAAACAAGGACAGATACTATACAAAGCCAAAAGTAAGCTATTATAATTATTTCTGATTACTAAAGACAAGATCAAGTAGGCTCAAGGTCAAATGTAAAAAGGGAGGTTCTCAGATTAGTTTTGTGAACTGATACTCTTTCTCTTATCAGTGATTAAAAGTAGCCAATAAATAAAATAGTCTTCAAATTTCTAAAGCAATTTAGAATGTTGAGCCAGAGTAATAAAAAGGGTAAGGTGGTTTCTTGTACACACCTGATCGGAGTTCAATCATAGGCTTCCTATATCATCCCCAAGTTCATTAGAAGTGATCCCTGAGCACAAAGCCAAGAGTAAACATGGCCAAATGTGGTCCAAACCCCCAAACTCCCAAATAAAACATAAAAGGAGGCCAGAGGGATAGTACAGCATGTAAGGTACTTGCCTTGCATACAACTAACCTGGGCTCTAACCCAGGCATCTTATATTGTCCCCTTCCTAGGAGTAATTCCTGATTTCAGATCCAGGAGTTATCCTTGAGCATTATCAGGTGTAGTACAAAAAAAACACAAAACAAAAAGAAAAGAAATTTAGATTGTTTTGGAAATTTACCTAATTATGCTTTTCCAGCAACCATTTAAATTATGGGTCACCACATGCAGGTTAATGTAAAGTTATGAAAGACTGTCAAACCAAGTCAGTCTCTGAAGCTCTCACTTCTGCACCCATACTTCTTCAGGCAGATTACCAAGTCATAGGTCATATTGTGCCCTCTCAGGATAACTCTACTTAATACCCTGCACTTTAATAGCTTTAGTTTGAGGCTTAGATTTTTGTTTATTTGTGTTTTTTGTTTATTTTTTACTACCTCAGCAGCATTTAAAGGTCTCTACCAGCTTGCTCTTACATGAAAAGCATGCACTCACTCACTGGGATAGGTTATATGATCACAAGATAAAGATACATAGGAGAATGCCTGATAAATGTATTAAGAATAAAGATGTAGGGGCCAGTGAGATAGCCCAGCGGTAGGGCATTTGCCTTGCAAGCAGCTGAACTAGGACGGATGGTGGTTCAAATCCCAGCATCCCAGATGGTCCTCCATGCCTGCCAGGAGTGATTTCTAAGTACAGAGCCAGAAGTAACCCCTGAGCGCTGAGGATGTGACCCAAAAACCAATTAATAAGTAAATAAAGGCATAGTAGATCATAGAGATGAACCACAGAACCAATAGAACTGAAAAATAAGGTTCACAAAACAATTTCCAAACTTAAAAATATACCAGTCACAGTGACAGGTTTAGAGTTGGGAAGAAAATTGGGATAATGGGCAGAAGAAAGTTGACACCAATGAAAATTATATGCCTGGAAGTCAACTATGAATAGCTGTAAATTATTATGACTCAATAAAATAATGTAACAGGAAAATATATGATTACATTAAATATAAATAATAGTATAGATTTAATGTGGTTTTCTTTTTTAAGCAATTTACTATAAGCTAAATAGTATCTAATGATTTACATAATGACCTTTTAAATATAACAAAAATTCTTGCATAATTCTTGCATAATTGAATCACAAGATGGTTATTATAAAAATGAGTTGGGACTATAAAATATAACACAATTAAATACTAATTCAATATTCTTTTAAAAACAATAGACCAGTCATCATAATATAGTAATTATAGTCTTATTTTACTGGTTAGTGTATGTTCTTTACCAGGTAACTTTTATTATGAAAATTATAGCAATAGTTTCTTCATTCAACAAGTAAGTGTATTTAAATAACAACACTCCACAAACTGAGAGACAATTTACCCACCATTCATTCATAAAGAAAGGGTTGATATTCAAGATATATAAAGCATTAGAAATTTATGTAGAAATAAAGGAGCTTGGAGGGGAGGCCAAAGGAGACAGTTGGAAAGAGGCAGTTGGACAGAGGCAGTTGGTGAGAGGCAGTTGGAGAGAGGCAGTTGGACAGAGAGGATAAAAGGGGGAGAAGAGACAAACAGAAAGGGGGTTACAGAAACAAAGGGACAGACAAAAGGACACACGGGGAGACACAGAAACAGAAGAGAATGGGGACACATAGAAGAAAGAGAGACAAACAGAAGAGAGGGGGAGAGACAGAAACAGAAGAGAAGACAGAAACACAGATAGAGACTGAGAGATACAAAGGAGAGAAAGACAGAGATACAGAGAGAGACAGAGAGACACAGAAAGAGAGACAGAGACAGAGAGAAAGACAGAGAGGAGAGAGATGGAACCAGGGAGGATTAGGCTCTTTTGGCCAAACCTTTTGTCCTCCAAAACCTCTTTGTTTGATCATTTATTGCGGACGATTATTGCCAAGGTCTCACTGAGAAGGGGAGTTAGTCTCTCAATTTAGGAGATATGTGGGGACCCTGGATATATCAGTAGTGGACTCAACCTCAAGCAACAATTTATATAAAAGAAAAAAATTAAAGAAGGGCAAAAAGGATATAGTACAATAATGGGGTACTTTCCTAGTACACAGCGAACCCATATTCAATCCCCAGCACCACATATGTCCCAGGAATGATCTGTAGCACACAGGCAGGAGCACAGCTTCATGTATCTCCCTATAAAAATGTGCAGGAAACTTCTGCAAAAATACTCAGAAGTCCAAAAAGTATATAAAAAAAATGCCCTGCATCAAACTTCTAGAACCATAAAGTAAGACCCTATTCTAGGCTTTATCCTATGACCTGTGCAAATACCAAGACCTGTAGTTACAGAGTCCTGATTTTGTCATCCAAGACTGAGCGGAATGTTTCCTGGAACCATAAAAAGACCTGGGGAATGAAAAAGAGTATGTACAGAGCCTGTAGTTATTCCCATGACAGTATGTTTCAAGAGAGGAGAAATCCTGTATCTCTTAGGCCAAGAGAACTCCCTTTCTAACCTCCCCAATATTTATTGTGCCTGTGCAAAAAAAAAAAAAAAGTACTTTTATTTTCTTTTCTTTTTTTTCTTTTTTTCTCTTCATGCTCATGATTATTGTTTGGTAGTTGTATTTATTGCTGTGGTGCTTTTTTGTAGTTCTTGGTTTCCTTTTTTTATTTGATTTTGTTGCATTGCCATTGTAGTTTTGGCTTTTTGTTTTCCTGGGGTTTTTTTGTGAGTGTATTTTTTGTCTTTTTGTTATGTGTTTCTTCTTTATCCTTTTTTTCTTTTAAATTGATATTTATAACCTATAGATGAACTCCTTTTTGTTTGTTTGTTTGCTTTTTTGTTTTTTGTTTGCTTTTGTTTTTTATATTTTTTTCTTTTCAAACAAAACCACATAATCTGAACCATCTTGTTCTGCCTCATAAATTGAAGGAAAAATGGATGATACTAAGACAAAATGGTTGTATGAACATTGAGTAGAAATAAATAAATGATCAGACTTAAACACCAAATCAAAAGCCAATGACAACAGAATTGATACCCAATCTACAATAGGCTAGACACAGAGGGGACCACTTTCATTAGCAGCCAGGGGGACACAGGAAGGGGATGCATGCTGGGAACAGGGGTGGAGAGAGGACAACAATGGTGGTGGGAATTCCCTTGATTCAATGTCACTATGTACCTAAAATATTACTGTGAAAGATTTGTAATTCACTTTGGTCACAATAAAAATTATTGAAAAAACTGCCCTGCAAAAAAATGCCTTGCATCATTTATCACCAGGGAAACACAAATCAAAGAAATGAGATATCACCTCACATTATTGAGACTTTCACACATCACAAAAAGCAAAAACAACTGGTGGTGGTGTGGATGAATGGGCAGGCAGGCAGGGAAGGAAGGATCTTCATTCACTGTTTTAGCAATATTAATTGTTCTTGCCTTTTTAGAAACAAAATAGACACTTCTCAAAAATTTAGGACATTTGCTTTCATATGACCCTGGAATTACATAACTTATCATCTACCCCAAAGACCCAAAAAACTTTGTTCAGAAAAACATTTGCATTCCTATGTTCATTGCAGAGCTAGTAACAATACCCAAAATCTAAAGCAACCCAAGTGGCCAAGACACAACGGAATACTATTCAGCCACAAGAAAAAATTAAGTCGTGCAAATTGCTGTTATATGAATGGATCTGGAGAATATTATACTGAGTGAAGTTAGCACAGAGATACAAAATGATCTATGATATGTGGAACATAAAGAAACATAGTAAAGGAATGGCAAATACCCAAATGCAATTGAGAACTGGCATTCCAAAGTTTATCATGATTGGCTGAGTAGAGACATTGGGACAATGGAGGAAAGTAAACACTGGTTGAGAATGTGGTGCTGAATATGTTATGCAGGAAACCATACCATTTACAGTTTTGCAAACGACAATGCCTAAAACATAGTCTTTCCTTAAAAAATGAAAAAAACTTAAGTAACACATGAAAGCATTTAGAGAAGAGCTTGGAACGTGTTAAAAGGTGAGAAAATACTGATTTATTGGATCTGAGATGACAGCTAAAGCAGATCATATGCATAGCAAGTGCAAAACCCTGAGTGGAATCCCCTATACTAGAGTCTCCCATTCCAAGCACCACCTAGTGCTGTTCCTCTAGCACTGAAGGAAATTGCAATGAATTCTTGGGCACTGTCAAGTGTAGCCCTTATGAAAGTGCCCTTTTGAAATTATCTTTTTCGACCAAGGAGATTTAAATTAATTCCCTGTCTGCTGCTGCTTTAGCCTGCTCATCTTTAACAATACAGATGGTGCAGCACAATCCCTCATGTTAATGAGGCACCTGCCTACCCGCCACCCCTTCCTAGTCACAAGCAAAGCAAAGGTTTAGCATTTCTCAAAGAATATTGGAATAAAAGAAACAAAAACTTCCAAAGACATCAATTGATCCAAACTTTGCACTAAAAGACTCCACTTTGAACACATGTAAAAGCAAAACCAAAAAAAGGATCAAGTTTAAAGAGTTGATGACAAGGAATAAAGAGAACCAAAGAGCTCTTTTAATAGACTACTTGCCCTGTCCAATATATTTTCTTAACTAAGGAGAAGAGAGCTCGCTCAAAAGACTATTGTATGCAGCATTGTTCCTGCATTTGGAGAACCACAAGCCTCTGCTAAAACCACTAGATGAATTTACCCTGAGAATAGGCCTCAGAGTGGGCACTTTCAGGAGATGGAGGAGAAGGAAGGTGCTGATTATTCATCTTCCTAGTAAGAATAAACCTCCCTTTCTTTCCCTCTTGTGTGCATTTTTCTCATGAAGTCATATATGAAAGCTAATTGAAATATACAGTAGTCATGGGTATATATTTTTAAAGGTCCTTTATTGTGGTTTTACGGTCTTTGGTATTCTCCTGTTTCTTTTATGTATAAATATAAAGTAATAAGAATTTTGCAAACTTATTAGTCCTCAGGTAACTGGAAATGCCCTAAAGTTTTGCCCTTAGACACCACCTCCATAGATTTTGCAACTGTGAATTATTCTACTAAAATAGAATCATAATATAGTTGATATTTCCAGTGCTGTATAAACATGATTATTTTTAGGTCAGAGAGAACATATTGAAATACAATTAATTTTGCAAATTGATTTGTTTCACTTTCATGATAGAAAAATACTTCATTCTATGACAAAATAAACTCTGGCAGCTGGACAGACTATATTTAACTAAGACTGATAAATACTCTGATAAATACATTAAGTACACATTATTCAATTCATGTTTATTGTCCTACACTCTTTACATAAAGGGTTATAGAAAAAAAGGGACTTTTTAATTCTGAATGTGTTATCTGAGAATTAATAAGAACAGAATTGAATAGGGAAAGGCCCATAGTCAATGTATTCTTGACTATTTGTGTAAAAATTGCCTAAATTATACTTATGCATCTGAAGTTTTAGTCTACTAGGGAGCCCCTTTACCATAAATTTTCAAAAGAAAAGTCAAGATGTGATCTTCTTGTAAACTAGTTACTGTTGCCAACCCAAATTCTTCTAACCTGAACCCCACTTCCTACTGAAGACACAGGTTGAAATCCCTAATAAGATTATAAGACTGTCACACATTTGTCCTTTAAAATGCCCACTCAGGGTTGCTTATTTGCACAGAAAGTGCCAATAATGGCATCTTTGAAAAAAATGTCTATAAAATCAGTTTTTCGAAAGCAAGCCCTGGGCAGTTCATTCTGGGATTGCTTAAATTCCAAGTTGGAATATAGAATTCCTTTCTCTTACTTATTCTGGTAATACACACATTCCAATTTGAGGTGTGTGATCCTTTTTCTTGTGAGGGAATAAGATTTGGGCTACACCTGGAAGTTCTCCTGGCTTAGCCCCGCCTCTGTGCTCATAAATCAATTCTGGCAGTGCTCAGAAGACCATATTTGTGCTGAGGATCAAATCAGAGTTCAGCACATGATAGGTCTTGTTCTATCTTATGTATTACCTCTCTGAGCCCAATTATATTTCCTTTCTTTTCTTTAACTCTGTGTATTTCCCAGCTCACAATACATAACTAAACTTCATGAAGTTCTCTTCTCTCTCTGGAGAAGTGTGTGTTGTTTTGTTTTGTTTTTCTTTGAATGCATTTCTTTTTTTCCTCTCTTCTTTCCCATGTTTCCTTAAAAAAGCTATTTGCTTCACTGACCTATAAAATTATTTTCTGTAATAGTAGACAAAGAATCTGAATCTGGGTGGAGATGTTGACTGGTTTTGGGTGGGACATTTTTCGGGGGGGGGTGGGCACTCCCGGCAGCACTTAGGCATTACTCCTGGCTCTGTTCAGAAATCATCACTGGCAAGCTCTGGGAACCATATGGGTCCTGGAGATAGAACCCAGGTCAGTTACGCAAGGCAAATGCCCTGCCTGCTGTGCTGTCTATTGGACACTGATGTAGATTATTTTTGCCTTCCAGTCCTTACCTCCAGGCATTTCACAGTAAGGTTGAAATGGAAATGGACTCATAACGTGTCTATCATGTGAGAAATAAAGAGAAAGCTCTTGACGTAGCTATTTCCTCCCACTCTATGGTTTTCCAGGCACCAAACTGATAATGCATACCACACTCGATGTTCCCAAAACCTTAAGGAGTTTACCAGTTGTGTTTTAAGCTGTACTTCCTTAAAACTGATGTAATGCTGTCCCATTATGTACATAAGCATTGTGGAGTTCTTGCAGGAATGATTGATGAATAATATTGGAATACAAGGAGCTGTGTATTGTATCAAAAGATCCATATAGGGCCCGGAGAGATAGCACAGCGGTGTTTGCCTTGCAAGCATCCGATGCAGGACCAAAGGTGGTTGGTTCGAATCCCGGTGTCCCATATGGTCCCCCGTGCCTGCCAGAAGCTATTTCTGAGCAGACAGCCAGGAGTAACCCCTGAGCACCGCCGGGTGTGACCCAAAAATCAAAAAAAAAAAAAGATCCATATATATAGTGGAGCTAGGGCCACATAAAAAAAAAATGTAGTGACCGGCACAGTAAAAATAAGAAATTTTGTTAGTATACCACAGGGAACATTCACATACATTACTGCATTTGTTCTGAAAATAATCAAAGTGAGCAATAGGGTATCAGTATTTCTGTTTCTTGTTAGTTACAACAATATAGTCACAAGTACAGATATATATATCACATTAATTTTTTTTCTGAGTTCTGTATTTTTAGCAATTGTGCATTGATAAATAATTTGGCAAAGTTCTAAAAAAAATGAGTAAGTTTGGCCAGTTGTTCAACACTCATATTCTGATGCAATTTGTTATCTACATAATGCCTTTATGGGTTGTTTCATTACAGGTATGAGAGTAATTGAAGCTTTAATGTATATGAGATAGAGCATGAGGAACAAGGCCAGAAATAAGTGACTATAAAGAAATATAAGAAAGAGAGGTAATACAGAGGTTAAGGGCACTTGTCTTACACATGGCCAAACCGGGTTTGATTTCTAGTACCCTATATGATCCTTCAAGTACTGCCAAAAGTGATTCATGAGTGTAGAGCCAGAACTATTTCCTAACCCTAGACCAAACCTTGAGCATCAATGGTTTTGGCCCAAAACTAATAAGCAAAAAGAAATATTATAAAATTTTAGGAGATAAGGGAGTTATTTTCCTGATACTACTAGTAATGAATTTATAGAGTATGTTTTAAAACTTATCTAATTATGTCATTTAAGTATTTGAATCTAGTAATTAAAATTTTAATGTATATTTTATTAAAATTTGATAAGCAAATATGAGATATAATAGCACTTCAAATATAAAAATTTTAGGCTTTGTAAAATAGCCTCCTTTAATATTAAAATCCATCATGAGTTATACTTTCCTTTTTCTGTTCTTTTCGATTTTATTTGGTCGTGCATGGCTGTGCTTAGAACTTAGTCCTGACAATTCACTCAGGGATCACTCTTGGTGGGTTCCAGAGGACTTTTAGGGGTGATGAGATCAAACTCAGGCTCACCACATGCAAAACAAACACCCTACCAGCTGTACTTTCACTCCAGCCACCTGTTGTGCTTTATACATTTTTATATATTGGAAGATGAGTCTTCAAGGTTTTAGTAATGTGCCTACGAATCAAAATTTGAATCTAATAACAATTTCTAAGACCTGGTTTCATTTATTTTCATAATGCCAAGATAAATGTTGAACTATGTTCTAGCAATCCAAAAGTTTATTAGAAAAGTTAACCTGTTTCAGTCAGGAATAGCCCAAGGCTAAATTGTTAAGGAATCAAGAGTTGGTCTTCAGGGATTACAAACTCTATATATCTTTCTTCCATGCTTTTCTCTTACTTTCTCTGACCCAAATGAACTCAGTGCACCTAATGACTTCCACAAATCTTCTGTTATGATGCCACCCATTGTTATGATGCCAATAATCAACTTACTATGACCTCAAAAAGACTGCCAACTGGGTATTCCAGTCCTTCATAATCCTTATTTTTGTTTTCCAGAACAATAAGCTAAGAAACTTATTACCAAAATTTATATGGTGAAAATATTTTCCTGCTCACCCAAAGTATGTATATTTGAAAAGGATTTATGTACAGTCAATATACTAGATCAAACACATGACATTTTAAAACTTTTTAAATTTTGGCTTATAATATGATTAATAATGGTTTCTCATGGACAAAATTACATCATCACATCCATTACCATGTATCTGCCCCCACCACCAACTATCCTCCCTCTCCTGTCCCAAAAACAACTATGTAATCAATTCCCCCATTATGTTGCCTTTGGATCTTTGATGCAACCTTAATGTGTATCTTTCAGATTATTTATATGAGTGAGATTATTCTATATCTGTCTCTTGCATTTTAACTTCACTCAGCAGAAGATCCTCCATATTGCTGAAAATTGCCTGATTTTGTTCTTTCTTAGAGCTGAACTATATTACCATTTCTTTTTTTCTTTTTTGTTTAGTTTACCTTTTTATTTATTTTTATTTTAACCTTTAAGAACCTTGATTACAGACATGATTGTACTTGGGTTTCAGTCATGAAAAGAACACCCTGCTTCACCAGTGCAACATTCCCATCACCAATACCTCCAATCCCCCTCCCTGCCACCCTGACTATAATTGAGACAAGCATTCTACTTCTCTCACTCATTGACATTGTCACCATTGTTGTCAGTGTAGGTGGTGGAAATTTTAACTTCTGCATTAGTAGTTTTGGAAGACTTGGTTTTATTTCTGTCATAAAATGACAACCTATTACATTTATGGATAATAGATGTTAATGAATGTATGAATGTCAACCTCTTTAGTCATAAATGGCAATCTTCTAAAGCATGTTAAATAAAGCTCTGCCAATTAGAGTAATCCCTCACTTACCCTTATGTAAAGCCAGACAAAGTTGAAAAATTGTACTCAATAACGTATAGGTACTCTATATATACTTGTTAAATTGAAAGCTGGATTCTTGGAGTGAGATTAGGAGATTTAGTCAGAAAAGTATGCTTTACACCTCTCTAAATTGACTTAGTCAGAAAGCTATGCCTTACTCCTCTCTAAATTGACTTCTTAATAAACTCTGGCCATGTTATGAAAGCTTAAAATTTAAGTTGTCTTTTGGTTTACTTTTGCTTCTGTGTTTTTTTGTTTTTTGGCAGAATTGGCCTTTGTAAAACAAAGTGTGGAGAGATCAAATCTGAGAACATTAATATGTTTTCAACTGCATTCTATGTTGTTGATTTGCTGAAAATTTCCACACTTTTCATTTGAATTAGGTAAGTGACAAAGATTAAATCTCAATGCTATAAATATTGACTTGTGCTTTTTGGGGAATACTTGGGGGTCAACAGTGCTCAAGCACTCAGGAATCACTCCTGGTGGAATTCTGAGAGCTATAATATGGTCTGGGAACAAAACCCTTGTAAGCAGCATGCAAGGCATACCTACTCTACTATCAGTCTGGCCCTGACTTATACTTTTACTCTGGAAGAAGGGAAACAAACTTATCCTCTTGTTATGTAATGAATATCAGTATTTGAAAGTCTTTATATTTCAGAGACATGCATATATAGTTTTACTAACTTCCCCCAAACAAATGGTAACTGAGAATCACTTCTGTTTTATCCAAAGAGAAGTAAGAGTCAGTATTTCTGAGAGCATTAGTCCTCTGAAAATACTTTATGTCTTATAACCATTTTCAAGTTTTCCACCGAGAGGCAGATAGCAAGCAAACATCCTATCTTCATCATACTTTCATCATCATTTTTTACTTTGGTGCTTTTATTTTTTATTTTTATCTCTTATTTAAAGTTAAAGAAGCTCCCAACATTGAAAATAAATGTTTAATACAGCTGACCTATAGATAGAACATTTGGAGAGCTTTTTCACTGCACACTAATCAGTTAGGGAGCTGTTGTTCATCTATTTCTATAACACATCCACAATTAGCATGCAAAGTTCTGAAAAAAAGATAACATTGTTTCAAGTTTCCATAAATGTCCATGCATTATTTTCTCTCACTTCCTCATATAAATACATATACATATAAAATTTTAGAACTCTAATAAAAGACATGAATTACTATTTTAATCAAAGATCCTAGCTCTGACTCAGCATTTAAAAATAGAGTCAAAAGTGAGTAGGTACAATATTGTTTGAATGAAAAAAAAATAAAGCTGTCAAGGAGAAAATAAAAATAAATAAAATCTGTGCAATGCCAACTTGCCCAACATGATGATTTTATACTAACTAGGCAAGTGCTCTGCCACAGAACTACACCTCAGCTCTTCTTTTCCTCCTTTCTTGTTTTGTTTAAGGGCCACCCACAAAAATCACTCACAGTGACGCTTCAAGGACCATGACCAGGGGTCATATTCAGGGCTCTGAGATGCAAAGTATATGCTCTAGCCCTGTGAACTATCTCTCTCATTCTCCTTTCTCCTTTTTATGGCTTTTCATAAATCTTACCATCTAGATGAGGCTAGTCCTAACCAAACTATTTACAACCATAAGCTGCATCTTTGCTCCAGCAACTCCTAGTTCCTTTACTTTACTATCTTCCCTACAGACTATTTCATATTATAACGAGCTGTCTACTTTATTTATTATGCTCCTGAATTATTGTCTACTGTCCTCAGTTAGAAGGTAAGCTTCATGAGGGATAGGATTTTTGTCCTTTTTTCCCACTGATGAATTCCAGATGTCAAGAATAATACCTCACCAATAGAAGACATTCAAACATTTAATAGGTGAATGTATGTAGGCAAATGCCATTAGTGACAAAAACATTAATCTTGCTATCATCTCATTATATGGATCATATAATCACATGACACTCTCCCTGGCAGCTAAACTATAATGGATGTTGTCTCAATTATACTAAAACATGAGGAAGGCCAATGTCTTATAAAGGAAAAAAGTTCTGCCTACAAAAGGTGTTGGATAATTTCCAATCCAGTTGCCTGATGACTGCTACTGAGAATACAATCTTATAAGCAACACAAATGTGTAGAATATATAAAAATTACAGTGAAAAATGCAACTAGTGTTTTAAGTAGTCAGTGATAAATGTCAACAAAGAAAAGCTACAATTCAAGTGTAACCATTTTGTCTTACTTGAGATTACTATGATATTCTGAAAAAAATTATTTCTTCACTATTCTGATGAGATTAACTGACAAGCATTTTTATTTACTTCTGCATCCTTATAATAAATCCCTATTGATTAAATCAACCTGTGAGCCGGCCTGCATCTCACAGTTATTCGTGGTTGTGGAAAGGACTCTTACCTGAAAGAAAGAAGGGTGGGAGAAAAGGGACACCAAGACAAAGATTCTGATCAAGGTGTCAATTTTATTTCAAACAAGCAGGACTTTTATAGGGAGTGAACAATAGTGGGAGATTTCATAATGGGTGGTTATATGAACAACACAATCTCTAGGTGTATTCATAAAAATCACAATGCTCTACCAGCATACCTCCTGCAAGTACATACATGTTAATTATATAGCAAGCCTTCCTGTGTGGTCAAATTCTTGCAGGGCAGTTTGCGTCAACTACTACCCATTTGGCAGGTACACATCTTAAGTGTGACTTTGTTTCCTATAATCTAAATCTGCCAATTAACAAACAAAAGCATCATGTCTTTGTTAGACCACCCCTTATGTGCATAGTTGTTTAAGAAGGTGAAGTAGCCTTTTAATTTAATACCAAAAAAGTTATGTGATGTTCAGGCGAAGCGGTGGTGAAATCGGTAGGGCGTTGCTAACCTAAGACGAACAGTGGTTTGATCCCCTGAAGTTCCATATGGTGCCCCAAGCCAGGAGCGATTTCTGAGAGCATAGTCAGGAGTAAGCCCTGAGCGTCATTGGGTGTAGCCTAACAAAAGTTATGTGATGATAAAGAATATAAAATCTGAAGCTAACCTGTCCAGGTTTAATCCCACCTTTATACAGTAGTATAAACTCTTATATGGAGTTGACACAGACTTAATTCATCAAGGAATTATTTTTTTAATTTGTTAAAAATAAATGGAAAAATACAAGTGTGCACCCTTAAATCTGTGGTTAGGTTCTGGAGATATAGTACAGTGGGTAGGATGCTTGTCTTCCATGAGTAAGGAAGAAATGGTTTGTATTGTTAAATAGGAATGAGTGAAGCAAATTTTAATAACTTAGTTTATTCACATCAATGTACAAAGTATCATTTCAACATATAATCAATATAAAAGCCATTAATGAGATCATTTATACTCTTGTGCTAAGTTCTCAAGATCCAATGAGCAATTTATATGTTTGACACATTTCTATCCAAGTATGGCATTATTTAGTGCTCAAAAACCATTTGTAGTTTAGTGGCTCTCACAGAATAAACTCACAGAAAAACGTTTTTGGTTCTAGAGCCTGGATTCCAGATTATAGTGGCATCTTACAATATATACCATCTTCTTTCTTTTTCTTTTTTCTTTAATTTTTATTTTGACCATATTGGCTTACATATCTTACACAATAGTATTTTAGGTACATATTAACATTGAATCAGGGGAACTCCCATCACCAAATTTGTCCTTCCTCCACCCCCAGTCCCTTCTTGCAACCCACATCCCTCACTATCACCCCCCGGGCTGCTAGAGTAAGTGGTCCCCTCTGTGTCTAGCTTACTACTAGTGATCATATATCTGTTTGGTCCTGGTACCCTCCCTTGATTCACCCTCTATTTCAGAGGTGGAGCTAGATAGTTCAAGTTATGGGGTTTTGTTTGAAGGAAAGAAAAGCAATAGAATGGGGTAAGAACATCAAATAAGCTGAAAATGGGCAGAGTCCTTCTAGAGGCTTTCAACCTCAGTCTGAGAGAGGACAGGAAAAAGATAATTGAAACACAGCAACAATACAGAAAGAAATATCAAATAAAATATCCAGTGAGCACTGCAGCAATAATACAAGCACCACACAATAGTCTCGGTCCTGAAATCAAACGATGCCGGAGTGCAAAAAGAAAGAGAAAGAGAAAATAAAATAAAATAAAATAAAATAAAATAAAATAAAATAAAATAAAATAAAATTGGAGACATCAACTTCAATATCTACAGTTTACACCAAAATAAAGAAGTCAAAAAAATCAATCAATAATTAAATATGTAAGTGGATAAAAGGATTATTTTGAGCTTTTTTTTTCCTTTTTCCCCCAGCATAGGCACAGTAACTTTTGGGGACATTATAGAAGGAATTTCTTTAGTCTAGGAGATACAAGGGTTTCTCCACCCTTGAAGTATACTGTCATGAGATTAACTATAGACTCCGTGCATGATCATTTACTCTCCCCTCGATGCTTTTGTGGTGTATGGAAGACCTCTGCTTCGTCATGGATAGGAAAATCAGACCCCTGTATCTAGATTTCCTGGCTATATTATCTTCTTTAAACTTAAAGTTAAGATAGATATTCCTATGACTATCCACCATCAGTATCAGAACCAAAAAAAAAAAAAAAATGAATGTTAACTAGACCTTATAAAATTCTACCCCTAATCTCTGTAAGAAGACCAGATTAATCACTTCTTTTTCTATGACATGAAATATTTCTTCTTTCAATGGGCATATTTTTTGCTGCTCTACTGCCATCATTATTTCTTCCCAAACATCACTTTCTTTCATTTGATCCATAGACTATGTATATATTCACTTATACATTTAGTCCCTTTCTTTTGAGTTCCTCATCATCATTTTCTAAAACTGAGACAAGAAATCAGTCATCAGTGTTGTAAGGAATAGGTCAGAAGAGGAACTATAGGAGTGATTTTCTATAACATCAAAGTCAAGAACTAGATGAAATAGCCATAGGAAAAGTACCAGAAGACATTATGTGGCATAGCGGAAGGTAAGAGGGATGTAAAATCTATCACAGACTCTGCACTTGTATTGACATTCTCTTTTAATGTTTACCATTCTTCATCACTGAACTGCAATGTCAAAAACATGATACTCGGGCCCGGAGAGATAGCACAGCAGCGTTTGCCTTGCAAACAGCCAATCCTGAACCAAAGGTGGTTGGTTCGAATCCCGGTGTCCCATATGGTCCCCCGTGCCTGCCAGGAGCTATTTCTGAGCAGGCAGCCAGGAGTAACCCCTGAGCACCGCCCGGTGTGGCCCAAAAAACCAAAAAACAAAAAAAAACAAAAAAAAAACATGATACTCAATTTTAACCGTTTTTTGTTTAGTTTATTATCTTCAATAATAAGAATAATACTGGCATGTAATAACTGATTAAATGATAAGTACTAGGAAAAGAGATGGCAGGGACTAGTTTTTAGTTTTTCTCCCTATCCTTATTGTTAATACTACAGGTAGACAGACCATGCTTGATCTGCTCTGTTTTCATCCATTTGTAACATCTATCTTATTTGATTCACTCTTCTTTTAAACTCCATATTTGAACTAAATTATCTTTTATAAATCTATAGAATAGCTTAGCTTATTACTTCTTAAGCCATTGTTTACATGTCTTTTTATCTATCTACAATATTTTTTTTTTTTGGTTTTTGGTCCACACCAGCAGTGCTCAGGGGTTACTCCTGGCTCTGCATTCAGAAATCACTCCAAGCAGACTCAGAAGACCATTTGGAATACTGGGGATCAACCCAGGTCAGCTGTGTGCAGGCAAAAGCCCTACCCACTCTGACCCATCTATCAAACATACTTTCTAATAACTCTTATGTCCTCAAAGTTGCATCCTAAACATTATTCATTAAAACACAAGTTTTCTCTAAGTCTTACCTCACTATTCTTTATGATAGATTTTTTCCCTTTCGTTTGATTTCTCATTTTTAATTATGTGTATAGATTTGCTTGCCTACTTAGGCTATGTGTCTCCATTCTTCCCATCCAGTCAATAGTGAGCTTCTTGAAAGGCAGGCAATGTATAAAGTTCACCTTTGTACATCCAATTACAGTACCCAATATACATTTAATTTTCAATCCATTAGACCTAAATATGTGAAACACTTCCATGCATACAAATGCTTCTCTTAAGTACTTTATAATTTCCCTTAACTTTTAATCTAAATCATTCTGAAAATATTAAATATAATAAAACAGTGGTGTCTGGATATCTTACTTACCTGAGACAGATAACAGAATTACAATACCTCCAGCAAGAGTGATGATGGTCAGGATGACACAGCCTGACTCTGGCATGATGTTTCACTAGCTACAGAGAAAAATTTACAGTAGCATGATTAATTCCTAAAACAAGGCCCCTTAAATGTTATCAAGACATTGCTCTGAAAGAATCATGTCTTAAGAATAGCAATAAATTTATTTAAATCTATTTAAATGGTACAACAAGGCACCATTCAGAATACAAGGAGTATTCTGTATATAATGAAGAATATTTAGTGAAGGTAAAAAAACATTACCTCTCATTTTGTTCAGGCAAAAAAATAGATGTTTTTCTCTTAAGATATAAAAATATTAATAACAGTAATAAAAAGTAATTTTCAAAAGAATTAGCAATAGACAAATAACCCTTCTAATGCAAAAACTTATTAAAGGTCATTAAAACCCTGTAAGTTGGTATTATAATTATACTCATTTTACAGATAAAGAAGTAATAGCACAAAGTGGTTGGATATCTGGCTCATGAATGATCATGAATGATTAAGTTGCAAGGCTCATATTTGAATACAATCTAATGATTCCAACATTGATGGATCTGTGCCTTTAGTGTAGCATCCTGGGGCCTGCAATGACAGATGGAGCATGACAGCTTGAATGTGTATAGTGAGAAAGTCTCGTTTAGCTACAGGACTCATGCTGATCTTGAAAGCGGCAGTATAGCTTCAAAGTGTACAATGGGAATTGAGAGCTGATAGAGGAACCTCTTCAAAATAACAGTTTTTCTTTTAATTTGTTTTATTTTAGTTACCATGGCTACAATATGTTAACATTCATGGTATTAATGTGTAAAATTACTGAGTGAGAGAAGTAGAATGCCTGTCTCAAATACAGGCGAGGGGGAAGGAGGAGGAGAGAGATTGGGGCATCAGTGATGGAAATGTTGCAAAAGTGAAGGGGGGTGTTCTTTATATGACTGAAACCCAACTACCATCTTTGAAATCAAGATGCTTAAATGAAGATATTATTAAAAAAAAAACCTACAGTCACTACCCACTACCACCACAGTGCACAACACTCTCCATCAATGTTCTTGTAACACAGTTTTTCTCAAATATTAGAGTACTGGGAGTAGTAAGAGTATTGGAGAGACTAATGAAACAAGTTTAACTGTTCAGTGTAATCTCTGATTCAAATCTGGGGCTCCAGATCGGCCCAGTTGTAGAGTACCTGTCTTGCAGGCATGAGGCCATCAGTCCAATGAGTGTAAACTCAGCAACACTGTTATTTGTAATTTTGCATTATAAAGAGGGTGTGGATTTTGGGTACATAAAAATTACATGTGTGACCCTAGAAAGCATAACAACAAAAATATGTAAGTACCACAGTCAAGAGTTGTAACCTCTGGTCATGGTACAACAAAACATTTTTAGTATACAAATTCTAAAATATGTCTTCTTATTCAAACTCTACATCCCTTTTCAGAATGTCCTCTTCCTGTTCAGCAATCTCTCTTTTCTCAGCCCAGCGATACCTTTTTGAGAGTCCACTGGATAGCTCTTACTTACCTCAAGATGGCAAAAAGGTTTCCATGTCTACAATCATGTCTATATACCAGATCTGCCTTTAATAATACATAAAAGGACACCTATGTCAAGCAGTTGAAATTATTTACTACCAGGCACTGACTTTTCAGGTTTACTTCTTACCTGGACTTTTTAGACAAAGGATTTTCTAGACCAGGCAGAATATAAGTTCTTTTTTAAAATATCACTTGAGGGTTCTAATGAGGCTGAACTGGGTTAAATCCACAGCACCATGTAATGACTCCCTGAGCCCTACAAAGGGGCTCATCAAGAGGTGACTTTGATCACAAAGTCAAGAGTAAGCCTGAACCACTTTAAAATCACTTTAAATGGTGTGTATCATAGAAAAGGAGTCCTAGAAAAAGATGTCTGTCTACAAGAGTCAACTAATTAGAAAATTATGCTTGGTACTTCAAGGATAAGAGTCACTGAAAAATCTAGGTGATATGTGTAGTGCAGAGGCTGGAAAGCTGAATATATCAAAGTTCCACAGGCATCTTAATTTTTTTATTTTATTGGTTAAAAATTTTGTATAAAAAATTAGTATTGAGGATACATCAATAATGTATCAAGGTTAATTTGGGTGGATGTGGCAGGGAAGATAGTCTAAAAAGGAAAATCAGCTTCACTCAGGATTCTAAAAATAACAATTCACTATACCATATTGAGCATTACTGTTGAAAATGACAATTATATACCCCCAATATGCCTTATACTTACCATACAAATATAATAACAATAAAATAAAGACTAAAGTTAAGTCTCTGTTCAGAGCACCTTCTCTAAAAATTATTTTTGATTCTTTTAAGATATCTATAGATAGTGTTCCAAAGGTAAATTTCACCACAAAATTAAGATTAATTTTCATTACTTTGATATAATTGCTTTGCAAAAAATATTTTATGATGAAAGTTCCTCTTTATCTTTCTCCTCTCATCAGGCAAATTATCAACTTTCTCTTATTGCCTTCAGGAAAGATGTAGCAGGTAAAAATAGACAGTAACTGAGAATCTCTGTGTTCTATGTTCCAAATACACAGCCCTTGGTGATTTAATAATTCAGTTATATACAAGTCTTCAAAATTCACTCCCACACCAATAAATAAAAAAATTTTCTAACGCTAAGGAGAAAAACAACAACAACAAAGCGATTAAAGAAGCTGGACAGTGGAAAGAATCATAGAAGAAAGTGATTTAAAAACCAAAAAATTAAAAGAAGTCCAAAAGAGAAACTACATTCTGTACATCCTTTTTAGCAAAAGCCTGGAGTGGTAACAGCAACAAATTTTATCCTCCTAACTGTAGCAAGTTCTACCAAAGCCCAGCAAATTACATATTAAAAGTTTTTAAGACATTCAACATTAGATAATAAAAATGATTGCTGAGAAATGAGAAAGAAAAGAGAAAAGGCAGGTTTCTTTTCTAACTACTTCCTGAATTTTCCAGGCAATATCTTAAGGAAGGAGATCCAAGTACAGGGCCCAGTTAGCTTCCTGAACTGAAAAGACACATGCAGGAGACTAAAAAGAGCAAGACAGAGGTCAGAGAAATAGGACAGCAAATAGTGCATCTACTTTACAGCTGGTCCATTAATTCTCTTAGATTAGAATCTCATTTCTTCACCAGGAGAAATTTCTGAGTGTGGAGCCAGGAGTTACTCCTGAGCACCACTGCATGTGGCCTAAAATACAAATTTTCCTATTTTCCAAGTGTATCATGCATACTCTAATTATTGTTTACCTTATACCTGAATAGATTAAAATCAAAGAAGGGTAGATGGAGTTGTATTTTAAGAATGAGGTATTTGAACATCTATATATTACTATTTTCATGTAAATTTGTTGACTGGGTCAGA
Source organism: Suncus etruscus (assembly GCF_024139225.1). NCBI lineage: Eukaryota > Metazoa > Chordata > Mammalia > Eulipotyphla > Soricidae > Suncus > Suncus etruscus. The sequence continues at coordinate 140,840,544 of NC_064851.1, forward strand.
TTTCACCAGAGTTTTATCTTTGATAAAGACTCATATAATCCTCAAGCTTGATAAATGTAGAAAAGGGTATTGTAATATTCAAGAGTAGATACTCAAAGAAACTCATTTATATGATTAGTCATAAGATAGCTATTATGGATTGAATTATACCCCCAAATATATTGATATAGTAAACTTTAATATCTATGATAACTACCTTCCTGAGAAATAGGGTCTTTATACATCTATAAAATTCATCAAGCTAAGATGAATTAAGGGTGTGCATTAATCAATATAATTGGTGACCTTTACTTTTTAAAGGGGGTAAAATCAGAACAAACACATGCACACAGGAAAAAAAAATCATGGGATCGTGAAGGGGGAGTCTAGGTTGATATATCTACAAGCCATAGATTGCCAAGAAATCTACAAAAGCTAAGGAGATGTATGTATTTTCACTGTTCCATGAAAAAAACATGAGCAATAAGATACCTTGTTATTGGACTTCTATCCTTCAATATTATGTGACAATAAATATCTGATTTTTAAATGATGAGTTTGTGTTACTTAGTGTGGCAGAAAATTTAATACCTAAATGTTTTCAGCATGTGTTTTTGTAATAAGAGCTACAGGATAAAATGTAGAAGAACAAAATCTGAATCAAAAATAGGATGCAAGAAAACACTACAAAGAGAACAGAGAATACAGTTTTCAAAAGAAATAAGCAAAGGATAAAACTATCAAATCCAACCCACTCTTTCTTTCTTTCTTTGTTTAAATACTTTCCCAGAGGCTGGAGTGATAGTATTGTGGTTAGGGTGCTTGCCTTGCACATGATCAATTGTAGAAATACATATTATTTATCGAGTCCTGGATGGTTGTGGATGATGGTGAGATGGATATATGGTGAGGTCTTTCTCTGCTGGCCTGGGCCAGGCACCTGCAACCCCCTCCAACCTGAGGGTCTCGGGGTTCAGGATAGAGGCAAGGAAATGATCCACAGGCAATCAGGTTCAGGAGACATGAAGCTTTATTAATAATAGGCCACATATGTGGCTTCTTATGCTAACCTTTTAAGCAGCCTCTAAGCCGCCCTGAACTTAAAACTGTCCTCCGAAGCTCCTTGCCCACTCTCCTGAATCCCCTGAGGCAACTCATGTTTTACCTTTCAAAGACCCCTCCCAGAAATGGGCTAGTCTTATCATCAGGTAAGATTACACAGGAAGATGGGGAATGGGTGGCAGTCAATCTGGGATTGATCATTGGCATCTCAAATGGTCTCTCGAACACCAACGGAAGTAATTCCTAGGTGTATAAGTGCAAAGCTAGGAGTAACACTTGAGCATTTCTGAAAATATGGCCCACCAGATAAAAACTCCCTTCCCAATAACATATCAACAAATGGTAAATTCTAACATGAGAAGGTATAGCAAACTGTCAATGATAGTTATTCTAGTACTTAGAATATATGCATTCTTATAGTAAATAAACAAGAAATGAAGAATAAGGAGATTAAAATATAGGTGACAGACAAGTGAAACATTGACAATTTAAACTTAACAGAATAAAGAAGGGAAGAGAAAGCATATCCAAATATAAAAGCACATACAGGGAAGAGTTTGGAGAGAAGGACAGTTTCTAAAGTATAGTTTTAAACAGGGGCAAATGCTGTCAGAGAGATAATCCAAAAGTTAAGGAGATTGCCTTACATGTGTCTAACCTCAGTTTGATTCCAGCATCATATATTGTTCCCTGGGCACCACTAAGAAAGATTCCTTAGCACAGAGCCTAGAGGAAGCCTGATGCACCACTGGGTATGTCCCAAGCCCCTTCCTCCAGGGGAAAAAAACTGTAGGAAGAGACAGAGGGTAGGAAAGGAATCAGAAGTCAACTTCTCAAGATTAATTACTTAAGGATTTGACCATTTATTAATCATTAATGCACTGAAACAAAGGCAAAAAAGTATATGTTTGCATGAAGAAGTAACTCAGAGATTAGTCCTTCAAGGTGTTTCCTGTACCATGGATGTGCTTCCCTCTCACCAAATATCTTCTTTTGCAAAACATAATTAAAATCTGTGACAATGATCAATAGGAAGTTTATAAACAACACTAGGTGTGGCTATGCCCCTGGATTAGCCAGTGGCTCTCAGATTACACAAAATTTCACAAAGGTAATTAGGTTTTCTGTCAGTCAGATGCTTTGCATGAATGAAACAGAACATAGTCCAAACTCAAGTCAGTACCTACTTTCAATACTTATTTTCTCATAATTCAGAATAACTTGAAGCTAGAGCAATAGCATTTGCCTTGCAACTGGCTAACCTGGGTTCTATCCCCAGCATCTTATATGGTCCCCCAAGCCTGCCAGGAGCCATTTCTGAGGGAAGAGCCAAGAGTAACCCCTGAGTGCCACTGGGTGTGGCCCAAAAAACAAACAAACAAAAAAGAAAAATCCTAATATAAGATTTAGGTAGTTCAGTAACTCAACATATATCAAATATTGGGGCTTTTTCCTCCTCTCTACTCTGATAAACAAAACATAAACTTTAGTTTAAGGTTGATACTCTTATATTTATTAGCTACCACAGAAATATCTTTGTTCATAGACAATTCCAGAGAAGCACACTGGCTTTTCTAATTAGAAATTTCAAGCAAGAGCAGAAGTATCGGTCCTTCCTTTCTGTTGTAGGCCAGATGGTTGCCATTGAAATGGGCAAGTTTATAAAACCCAGGAAGGTGGTGCTGGTCCCGACCAGACACATGCCTGTACAGCCATGAATTGACCACTCGGGCAAGAAGATAATAACCCAAGTTCAAAGATCAATTCTTTCATGAAAATATATAACTGTAGTCACCTCATACCCACTCAGTGGACATCCCATCCCCCTTGTTAAAAACTATCACCAATAAAGATGTCTTCAGAGACCCTGCTCTTATGTACAAGGCTCACAGAGAGGCCACATCAATGTTACAAGACCAGAGAGAACAAGTGGTTCTTCCAGAAGCTGCGATTTTTAAGTCCGTTTTGTTTCCATCATTAAAAAAATTAAAATTAACTCAAGCAAGCATATTCTCCTCCTCATTTTCTAAGAAATCCTCACATGTTTGACCCTAAAGACTATTTGCATGCCAGTTAAAAGTTATCTGCATATGCCCATTTTCACACAAAAAGTTAGAATTTTACCTACTCTATTTTGACATCCTTTTTAAAATAATGATAACACTTACTTTATACAAGTAAACAATCACTTTCATCAAAAAATGAGGCGAGGAACCAGAGCTTTCTGCTATGTCTGCACAAGTGGCTAATGCCATAGACTCATCTAATTCTTGAAATAGAGGCACAATTATTACCTTCATGAGGAAGAACTCATGGACATACTGGATTTACAGCTTGATCACACTGAGGTTCTTTTAGAGGACACCCCAAGCCACTGCTGTTGCCTCATAAACTCATCAGCCCAGCTTCACAGATCCTCAAACTCATGGGCCACTCAGCTGCCTAAGACACATAATTTACATACTTATTTTCCAGAAGAAAAAAAAACAAATTAGATGTGAAATTTTCATAAAAGCCACATAATCTCAACAAACGAAACCAACAATAGAATGATCAACTAGTACCATTGCAAGATAGAACAATTTTCAAAAATTTCCCTTTAATGGAGTTTTTAAAATAAATCCATTACCATTTAGTTTTTCCAAGCAATATTAAGTAAAATATTCAGACCTGCCAAGGAGCAAGCTTTAGAGAGTTTGGAATATTGATGATAAATGTGGAGGAAATGTTAACTGGTGGTGGAATTAATGTTGGAATACTTAATGGCAAAAATAACTGTAGTATGAACATAGTATGAACCACAGTGTCTATAATAAAGAATTTAAAATGTCAAAAAATGAGAGTAGACTAACTCAAAAGAAGACATACAGATGATCAACAGGGACATAAAAAAAATTTCTCATTATCACATATAGTAAGACAAATTCAGAAGAAAATTACAATGAGGTACTGTTGGTATCATACCAGAAAGAATGAACTATATTCAAAATCCAAAAACAACTAGTGTTCATGAGGATGCATTGAAAATAAACTTCATTCATTGTTTGGCAGGGTGTCTGGTTCAACCTCTATGGAAAATTGTATGGAGACTACTCAAAATATAAAAATATATCTAACCTATGATCCAGAAATCATACTCTTAGGAACCTATCCAAAGAACACAAAAAGACTGATCCAAAAAGATAAATGTAAACCTAAGTGCCCAATGACAGATGAGTAGATAAAGTAATTGTGATATACACTATATATGATGTATATGGAATGTCCCCACTCTTGGCTTCAGTAGCCTGGGGAAAAGTTTGGTGATGTAGGACAGTTGCCATGATCATCAGGACACACAGCAAGTAATGACCTCTGAATAACTCCTTTTGCTCCATCTTACTTATTTTTCCTTTTTCCTAGAAATTTGATTAACATCATCCCAATCTGCAAAGCATTAAAGTGCTGAGTTATCATCTGCCTCTTCTTTTTCTCCCTCTAATGTTTAAAAAGAAATCAATTGATGGCAGCTTATGTTTCTGTCCTTTGCTTCCCTTGCCAGAGGTGAATCCCACTGTTCCTAAGACAGAGCAGAATCTGTGCCTGCCTCACAGCCTCTCCAGCTGAGGGTAGGATTACAAAGAAAAGTCACATTATCTCCTCACTGCCCTGCTCCCCCTTGTGAAAAGTAAACCATGTGGTATAAAGATTAAACTTTTCTTACATGAAATCCCAAGGTATTCTTTTTTATTCTTTGCCTTCCAAAATCAACAGGGACAAATCATCAAAAGAGGCACTAAGAGACAGTTTATTATAGCTGCTATGAGGGCTTAAGTCCACCAATTACTGACTGTGGAATCTAAGACAAATTACTCAACTACTCTGTGACTTCCTTTCTCTCTGTAAAAGGGAGTTAATAATAATAGTCGTGGCCAAGGCACGTTGTAAGTATTAAATGCTTTCACACATAAAAAGCACTTGGGACAGTAACTGGCACATAGTAAATACCACAGAGTGCTAGCTTCTCTTATGGTTCAGAGTAAAATACATAGATGCACCATTCATGCCACATTATTTGGAGTCAAACTGTGTGTTCCATGCTTTCCTTAGCAGAAGCAGTGCACTATCATAAGTTCTGGAGTTAAAAAAAAAAAAACAGTATCTGAGCTTAGTGGCATGATCCTGAGAACAGTACTTACCCCTTGGAAAATCCACAAGTTTCTCACTGACTAGAAAGTGAACATCTCTCACCTTCTCATTGTTATGCTTTCTAGTGAGTTAAGTGTTCTTAGTATTGCATAAAATGCCTATTAAGTACAAGACTTCAAGAGATACATAAAATGAATTCTTAATCAGAGAAAACAGTTTTATGAAGAACAGAATTTTATCATGTAGATTTATAAATAAAATATCATACTAACTTGCCTGTTCTAACAAGGAATCCTTTCTCTAGTCCTGCTATGTAGGTTTCACTGTAATGTGGGCTCAAGGACAGTGGTCCCAGTTGCATTGATTTACTTTCCAGCCCTCTGTAGCCCCAAACTACAATACACAAACCCAAGCTGACTCTCTTTGCTAATAGCCCATCCATTATTCATGACCCTCTTCCAAATCTGGCATCCATAAAATAACTTTCCCAAGGATGTGGGCTTATGCTTTTCTTTTTCTGATATGTTTCTAGTAAGGGCTTTGAATGGATAATGCCAGCTGAAGAAGAGTAAGAGAGTGAACACATCAGGCACTGAGACAGAACTGGCAAGAGTCAAAAGTATGATATTTCACAGGCAACTCACTCAAGTCATCAAAGTAAATTGCCAAGTAGCCCATGTGACATAGATGTGTGGAATTCTTTGTCTTAGAAAAAATAGTATTATCCAAGTTCAACATCCTATTCTGATTGCAACAAGTTTTCTCCAAAGTCCTTGATGAGAATGGTCTGCATCAATATTCAGAAAATGAGAGTACCTATAAAATTACTTTTTTCCACATTTTTCATCAAGTAAATTCACCTTGGTTATAAAGGTAAGAAAAGGGTCTGGGTTGTAGTTCAGCAAAAAAGCACTTGCCTTGCATGTATAAGACCATGGGCTCAATCCCTGGCTTACAGAAAATAATTTGACTAGAGAAATAATACAGAAGATGGGATGGTTTGAGATACCTCTCCTCAATTTCCAGGAGGGGGAAAATATTTGTAGATAATACAACAGACAAAGGCAAAAGCCAAGATATATAAAGTACTCACAGATTTTAAAAATTTCCAATGACCCCATTAACAGATGAGGTGAGGAGATGAGCAGACTCTCAAAGAAGACATACTAATGACCAACAGATACATTAAAAAAGAGTAAAAAAGAATTCAGGGGCCAGAGCAGTGGTGCAAGCAGTAGAGCGTTTGCCTTGCATGCACTAACCAAGGACGGACCATGGTTTGATTCCCTGGCGTCCCATATGGTCCCCCAAGCCAGGAGCCATTTCTGAGCACATATCCAGGAGTAACCTCTAAGCATCACCAGGTGTGCTTCCCCAGAAAAAGAAGCAAAAAAAAAAAAAAAAAAAAAAAAAGAGTTCATCACTCATGATGAGGGAAATTCAAGTTAAAACTACATTGAGATATTATTCCATGCCAATGGAAACAGTGCTGGAGAGGGAATGTCATCCCACCAACATAAATTCAAACTCTATGGAAAGAAAAATGGGAATCAATCTAAAAAATAGTAATAGAGTGAAGGCAGAGAAATAGAGAGACATCACAGTGGTAGGGTGTTTGCCTTGCACGCAGTTGACCCAGGACTGATGGAGTTTCAATTCCCAGCATCTCATATGGACCCCTATGAATGCCAGGGGTAATTTCTGAGTGCAGAGTCAGGAGTAACCCCTGGGTGTCACCGAGTATGACCCCCAAACCAAAAAATAAATAATAGGAATAAAATAGACTCAGTAACACCATTTCTTGCATCTAGTTCCAAAACACAAAACATTACTTTAGGAAGATATAGTCAGCCCTATATTCATCACTACACTTAGTACAATAGCCAAGATATGAAACAATACAAATGCCCGGCTACAGAAGAATGGATGGAGAAGTTATGGTATACACAAATAAGCACAAGTGAATATTATGCCAGTCTAAGAAAGTACAAAATCATGTAATATCCAGCAACATAGATGAAACTAGAGAATAAGCAAAGTGGTGTCAGAGAAAAAGGAAAATATATAGAATGATCTCTCTCATAATTGGCATATAAACACACAGTGTAAGGAAACATAAAAGGAAGGTCCAAGGATAACACAATGGAAGAACTAATCTACACAGCTATGTTGGTTGAAGAGGAGGGGTATAAAGTAAGAAGCATTGAGGAGCAGAGTTGGTTATACTGGTGACTGGTGGGTGTTGGAATTACACATATGAGAAACCACAAAAAATAGTTGTATATTAAATACAGAAATCTAATCTTAAAAAAAAATAAAGAGTAGAATTTTTACTTTTTTTAAGGTTTGTATTGCTCAATGGTGAGTTGTTTGCCTAGCACTTGGGAGACACAAGGTTCAAATCTTGGTACCTCATGGTCCTCCAAACACCTCCTAGAGCAACTCCCAAGTGCCAAGCCAGAAATAGTTTCTGAGCACCAGTGGGAAAAACAAAGACAAAATAAAGGAACCTGTATGTGGTTCAGTGGTAGAGCATATATCCCTAATGCTTAAAACCTGATTTTGATGGGGCCAGAGAGATAGCATGGGTGGTAGGGCATTTGCATTGCATGCAGAAGGTCGGTGGTTCGAATCCCAGTTCAAACCTCATATGGTGGTTCAAATATCATATGATGGTTCGAATCTCATATGATCCCCCAAAGCCTGCCAGGAGTGATTTCTGAGCAGAGACCCAGGAGTAATCCCTGAGCACTGCTGGGTGTGACCAAAAAAAAATGATTTAAGAAAAGAAAGAAGGAAAGGAAGGAAGGAAGGAAGGAAGGAAGGAAGGAAGGAAGGAAGGAAGGAAGGAAGGAAGGAAGGAAGGAAGGAAGGAAGGAAGGAAGGAAGGAAGGAAGGAAGGAAGGAAGGAAGGAAGGAAGGAAGGAAGGAAAAAGGAAGACAGAAAGAAAAGAGAAAGGAGAAAGAGAAAGAAAAAAGAAAGAAGAAAGAAAAAAGGAAGGAAGGAAGGAAGGAAGGAAGGAAGGAAGGAAGGAAGGAAGGAAGGAAGGAAGGAGAGGGAGAGAAGAGAAAATTTTAAAGTAAACAAAAGAAAGAAAGAATGTTTGCAGATAGCACCTTTGTATGTAAAACCAAGGGCAAAAATGCTTCAAATAGTAATCCAAAAGCTAGTCTTGCCCAAGAAATGCTTTCACTATACTGACATCCTGGAATCACTCAAAATGAATTTGTGCCCTTGTTCATCTAATTTTTCAAGTACATATCATCAGTCACCTTGAAACAGTTCATTTCCTGCTGATAAACAGCCCTTCACAGGCTGTAAGCAGTTTCTACCACCTGGTCATTAATCCCTAAAATTGCCCTATACCCAAATTCCTAATTACTTAAACAAATGGTTTCCATGGGTGATTAAACATTAGAGCAATAGAACAATTCCACCGCACTTGCTAACAGCAAAGGTAGTCCTTGGTGCCACTACTCCCACACATCTCCTCCCTAATCTCAGGGAATGCTGAGAAGAGAACAATGATGACCTTGAAGAGGACTTGTGAAGGTTTTTAGGATCCTGCTTTGTTTCCCAGATGTCATTTGGAAAGCAGGCAGAACTAGGAAGCAGGAAGAAAGGTCTGGAGGAAATACTTTGGTACTCAGGATTTTGAAACTTCTCCATTGTTATTAAACAAGTGTGTAACTGGGAAGCGTCTTTAAGTAGAGAAAACCTTACCCAGCACTGGGGGACCCCCAGTGAGATGGTCATGTGATACCGATATTGCCAGACAGTCAGCCTTTGTATGCAGGCTACATTGTTTGCTTGCCCAGCTATTTGGTCTTTCTGAAGGTTGAAACATACGTTCACTCCCACTACTACTCTCATCATTCACACAGTGAGTTCATGTGTCTAGATATGGGTTGATTAGTCCAGGCTTGACCTCTGATCTGAGATAATAAAGGTCATTTTAAAAATTTGTGGACTTGAAGCCAGAGCTGAAAGCCAGTAACTATTGTCTAAAAACATATGTTATAAGGCTCATAGCACTCAGTTACTATGTTTTCTGTCTTTTTTTTTTTTTCAGAGAAATCGATGCAGCCAATTTGAACAAAGAGAAAAATAAGAGTAACTAAAAGGAACAAATGGAAAATGAAAACAGAGATGGCTGTGATAGTGTCACTGCGTGTTCCAGTTATTCCTAGAACCCATCTGACAATTCTGATCTTGAATTTATGGGACCCCTTTTCATCTGAAGAATTAAGGCCTTCATTTTAAGCTCATTAGGAAATTGTCACTGCAAACTAAAACTAATAAAGAAGCTTCTTAACTATCATGCAATCTTGGCTTTTTCTGATATTATCTCTTCCAGTTGTTCCAAGTTAGAAATGCCAAAAACACCTTTATCTTCCTAGAAGCAAATCTAGTGCTAATGAGGAAGTGGGGGCAGTTTAGAATTAGTCATCTTCTATTGTCATCAACTTGCTGTTTTTTGTGACATACAGGTGAATGAGAGATACATTTATGATTGCACTATCCTTTGACTCAGATTTGGAAGGTTGTTTCCTCTAATTTTATACTGGTCATAGTCAGGACATCAGAAAAGTTTCCTAAGAGTGTCTTTCCAAGGCACTTAGTTACCATCTTCTCCACTTACCTTGGTTCATTCAGAGAAATTGTGGCCATTAAGGTGAAACATCTCTCTGAGGTAACAGCTATGAGCTAGAACAGGGGTCTCAAACTCGCAGCCTGCGGGCCGTTTGCGGCCCTCCGTACAACATTTTGTGGCCCGCGGCCAGTCTTCAAATATCGCAGTATTTGTGATTATTGGCTTACCGAATAATCGCAATAAAAATCGCATTAGTAAGAAAAATATCACATTAAACATTCGCATACCCCAGCAGTTCCGTTCGAGGTATGAAAATATTTAATGGGATATTTTGCGATTTTTTTCTTACTAATGCGATTTTTTATTGCGAATATTCGGTAAGCGAAATCCCTTAGGCGGCCCTGCCTCACCCCGACTTTGCCTCCTGCGGCCCCCAGGTAAATTGAGTTTGAGACCCCTGGTCTAGAAGTAAAAATAAGATATAAATGCTTAGTGAGTCTTGAAAACTATCTTTCTTTTTTTCTCATCATGCTGCCCTCAACATCCAGAACTCTAAAGTCATCGTCATTTCTTCCGAGTTCCAGAAGTTTCCAGTCTCACCTCTCCATTCTTGATCCTCACCTCACTGGTTACACGTGTATTTATGATCCTGTATCTTATTAGTTTCCTCATAGTTAAATTGCTCCTTTTGTGTAACATATTTATTAACAAATGGTTGTAGGGGGAAAAGCCAATAAATGCTTTTAATAAAAAAAATTACAAGCATGGTTAAGTTAAGAAGATATATCTCTTGATGCTCTAGGCATAAAAAATCATTTCCTGTGCTTTGGAGAAGTCTCTATGTGTCTAAGTCCCTATATTAGTTTCCGAATGAGTTTTTCCAAGCAATAAAAATGTACGGGTTTGCTTAATTTCAATCCTGTTTTATTTTATTAAAAATCTTGTCTTGTTTGCAAGTGGCTGATCAGTTGTCCCAACACCACTTCTTTGCTTTATTTTGCATTTCTTACCCTTTTATCAAAGATTGATTGTATATCTGAGGAACATTCTCTAATACTCAAGTCTATTCCACACATCTGAGGTCTCATCTAACACCATGCACAAAGGTCAAATGCAAATGGATTAAAGACCTTGATATCAGACCTGAAACCATAAGGTATATTGAACAACACATAGGTAAAAACACTCCATGATGTTGAGACTAAAGGCTTCTTCAAGTAGGAAACAGCACTCTCCAAACAAGTCGAAGGAAAGATAAACAGATGGAAATATATTAAGCTGAGAAGCTTCTGCACCTCAAAGGAAATAGTGCCTAGGATACGAAAGACACCAACAGAATGGAAGAAACTATCTACCCAATACCCATCAGAAAAGGAACTAACATCTAAGATATACAAGGTATTGACAGAACTTAACAAGAGAAAAATACACCTACCCCCATCAAAAACTGGAGAGAAGAAATGAACAATTTCTCAAAGAAGATATACAAATGGCCAAAGGCACATAAAAAATACTGCACATCATTAATTATCAGGGAGATGCAAATCAAAACAACAATGAGATACCATCTCACGCCACAGAGACTAGCACACATCACAAAGAACAAGAACAAGCAGTCTGGCAAGGATATGCTGGTGGGAATGCCATCTAGACTAACCTTTATAGAAAATAATATGAAGATTTCTCAAAAAACTGGAACTTGAGCCCCCATATGATTCAGCTATACCACTTCTAGGAATATACCCTAGGAACACAAAAATATAGTACAAAAAACCCTTCCTCACACCTATATTCATTGCAGAACTATTTACAAGAGCCAGACTCTGGAAACAACCAAGATGCCCTTCAACAGGTGAATGGCTAAAGAAACTGTGATACATATACACTATGGAATATTATGCAGAAATCAGGAGAGATGAAGTCATGAAATTTTCCTATACATGGATGTACATGGAATCTATTATGCTGAGTGCAGTAAATCAGAGGGAGAGAGATAGATGCAGAATAGTCTCACACATCTATGGGTTTTCAAAAAAATAAAAGACAGTTTGGCAATAATTCTCAGAGACAAAAGAGAGAAGGGCTGGAAGGTCCAGATCAAGACATGAAGCTCACCACAAAGAAAGATGAGTGCAGTTAGAGAAATAACTACATTGAGAACTATCATAACAATGTGAATGAATGAGAAAAGTTGAAAGGCTGTCTAGATTACAGGCAGGGGTGCAGTAGGGTCGGGAGATTTGGGACATTGGTAATGGGAATGTTACACTGGTGAAGGGGTGTGTTTTTTCATGACTGAAACCCAACTACAATTTGTAATCAAGGTGTTTAAATAAAGATAAAAAAAGAAATAGTAACATCGTTATAGTTTAAGAAGATCAACTTTGAGATGATCTACACAACACAGGAAAAAGTACTCACCTATATACATCAACAATTTTAAAACATTAAAGGAAAAATATCAAAAGTGTTCTGTGACAAGGAAGAAAAAATTCACCTACAACAGAATAAATTGAATTATAAATATTTCATATTGCAAAAAAATAATTTTAAATCTATGGTTGTGTATGAATTGTCCTTCAGAGAAAATAGTTATATTTAGATAGGCAAGAATCCAAACCATTTAGAAAAAGAGTTATTATCAAACTCTTAAGCATAATGTAATGCTTATATTTTTATTAAAACATACTTGATAATAAAATAAAACTATTTGTGATTCTATAGGTTTTATTCAGCTTAACAATGCAAATTATGTATTGTAATTTCAAAATGTTATATAGAGGCATATTTTACATGTTCCTATATCTCTGTAAACCTTTAAACGTTTTATTGGTGCATATAATGCTTTCTAATTTTTTAATTTGTTAAACACACAGAATATATATGGTGTTCTTTCTTGATGTTTAATGCACCAAAACTCATAAAGTTTTACCTATGTCAAACATTATATTATTCAGGCCCGGAGAGATAGCATAGCGGTGTTTGCCTTGCAAGCAGCCGATCCCGAACCAAAGGTGGTTGGTTTGAATCCCGGTGTCCCATATGGTCCCCTGTGCCTGCCAGGAACTATTTCTGAGCAGACAGCCAGGAGTAACCCCTGAGCACAGCCGGGTGTGGCCCAAAAACCAAAAAAAAAAAAACAAAAAACATTATATTATTCAAAGATATATGGATCAATTTTAGAAGCATAGGAGTAAAGATGCTAATAAGAATATAGTTTTGATTCTCATAAAATGTTTTCATAATTAAAAATGTTAAGCTCAGTATGAATCTATGGAAAATCTATTTTTGTGAAGTTATTATAAAATTTTAGTTCTTTAGTCATAAAAGTCCTATCACTTTTTAACCCCCCCAAAAAACCAACATAGTTCTATACTATTGGGTATAAATTGTGCCAACCATTAAAATCATAACTTGATACAAAAAAGAAAACAAATGAATGGCTAAAGAAACTGTGGTACATATACACAATGGAATATTATACAGTTTTCAGGAGAGACGAAGTCATGAAATTTTCCTATACATGGATGCACATGAAAACTATTTTCATGCTGAGTGAATTAAGTCACAGGAGAGAGACACACACATAGAATAGTCTCACTTATCTATGAGTTTTAAGAAAAATAAGACATTGGACTGGAATGGTGGTGCAGTGGTAAGGTGTTTGCCTTGATGCATCTGACATAGGACGGACCACAGTTCAATCCCCCAACGTCCATATGGTTCCCCAAGCCAGGAGTAACCCCTGAGCATCACAGGATGTGGCCCAAAAACAACAACAACAACAAAAACAACAACAAAAAAGACATTTTTGTAATAATGTCCAGAGATGAAGCCTGGAAGGAATGGCTCATGGTATGAAACTCACCGCAAAGATTGGTGAGTACAGTTAGAGAAATAACTACAGTAACAACTATGATGACAATGTTAATGAGTGAGAAAAGTAAAATGCCTGTCTCAAATACAGGCAGGGGCTATGGAAGGAGGGAGATGGGGGGCATTGGTGGTTGGAAAGTTACACAGGTGTAGGGGGTGTTTATTTATGACTGAAACCCAACTACAATCATATTTGCATCATGTGTTTAAATAAAGATATTATTTTAAAACAATCTAGTCTTGTGAAGTTTAAACCACTCTACAATATATCATTTCTCTCAGTCTTTAACAAAGGGAGAGGAGGGAGAAGTCTTGGGGAGTTAGAAAAATTGGGTACTCAAGAGTTCAAGCTAGGGGCCGGCGAGGTAGAGCTAGAGGTAAGGTGTCTGCCTTGCAAGCGCTAGCCAAGGAAGGAACGCTGTTCGATACCCCCGGCGTCCCATATGGTCCCCCCAAGCCAGGGTCAAATTCTGAGTGCTTAGCCAGGAGCATCAAAAGGGTGTGGCCCGAAAAACCAAAAAAAAAAAAAAAAAAAAAAGAGTTCAAGCTAGCATTTGTATAAACCTTTCAATGTCTAACATGTCTTGTACAGAGTTGAAGGGGAATGGTAGGCATTATTTTATACACAAAAAGCCCACATACATGCAAACATTTATAGCATAAGCATATATGTGTTGATATTATGTGATCATAGATCTTAAACATTCTCAATTCTGAACTCCACCACCCCAGTCCTGATACTGATTTAAAGTCTTGACTTGGAGACTTACAGGCAGGACCTAAGGCATATATCATCTTTAGGAGATGCAGGAGGTATAGCTGCTCCTGGACTTGAGTTGATGACAACACTTGACAGAGTTCCACATGAATCAGTCAACAGAGTTTCTAAGAAGTTATTACATGCCAGACACTGATAGACTATATGATTTCCTTACATAGTACATAGAAAGATTATATTAGGAAATGCTTAGGGTCCCTAAGGACAGGAAGTATGCCATATATGTGTCATATTTAGGAGATCGCTAAACTTTCATTTGTTGGTGGATTGGCTGACACTTTGATTGGTAAGATACATGGAAGTCTGTAACTGATGCACATTTATGTATCTGATGCAATTCTATTCCTTTGGACTCATTATATTCACTGCCTAAAATTACTTAGACAGAGTTATTCAAACTCAAAATAGATCATAATCACAACAATCAATGATAATGAAATAATTTACACATCACTTTCTACTAACCTAAAAAGTCTTTTCTAATACTTGGTTTAGTATATTTAATACATTTTAAAATATTTTTGCATTTAATATAACACAGCTATGATTTTCAAATGTTTTTGGTTTTGGTGAAGGTCCAATCAAAATTCTTTTGGAAAACTAGATTTTGTTTTTGTTTTGTTGTTTTTTTAGTTTTTGGGTTTTTGTTTTTGTTTTTTTGTTTTTTTTTGGAGGTGGGTCACACCCAGCAGCACTCAGGGGTTACTCCTGGCTCCATGCTCAGAAAATCGCCCTGGCAGTCACAGGGGACCATATGAGATGCCGGGATTCGAACCACCGTCCTTCTGCATGAAAGGCAAATGCTTTACATCCATGCTATCTCTCCGGCCCCTGAAAACTAGATTATGTAATGAATCCTCTATGTGTGTGTGTGTTTATGCATCTGATGTGTATAATAAAGTCTTATGATGTGTGGTTTATTTTGTGTATTGTTTTATGCGTGGCATGATCTGCATGTTACTGAGTTGTGTGCTTTGATTTGAGGGGAATTGTGTTGTATTAACTGTATCTTATGTGTTTTGTCCTATGTATTGTGTTTTGTTGTGAAGTTATGTATTTGTGTGTTGTCACTGTATTGTATTCTGTAGATTTGTGTGTTGTGCATTATTTGTGTTATGTTGTGTATTGAATATTATTGTATGTTTTATTGTTTTCAGTTGTGTCCTTGTGTGTTCTGTAATGTTTTGTGGTTGTTGCATGGTTGTGTATTTCATGTGTTGTAATGTATTAAGTGTTTTGGTCATTGTATGTTGGGTCGTGTATCTTCTGCTTTTGTTATTATGTATTGGGTTGTATATTTTCTGCTTGGCGTGTTGTGGTTTGTGTGTCTTACGCCATTTGTTACTTTGTGTTGTGTTTAATGCGTTGTGAGTTGTGCCCTTTGTGTGTGGTGTATGTTCTATGATGCATGTGTGTATTGTGTTCGTTGTGTGTATATGGTGTTTTGTATACTGCATGATGGTATATATTGTTCTTACATGTACTATGTTTTCTGGGCTATGTTTGTATGATTTGCATGTTATATACATTTTTATTTTGTTTGATACATGTGCATTGTATGCTGTGCTTTGATAACTGTGTGGCTATGTGTTCTGTAATTGTATGTACATGTGTTATGTATGTTGTATTTGTGATATAGTGTTTGTTTTGTAGTGTGTTTATGTGTGTTGTATTTTATGCCATATGTTTTATTGTTATTTTGCCTTATGCTTTGTTGGTATGTTTTATGTTTTGCATGTTTTGGTGTAATTGTGTATGGTATGTTGGGTGTATGTTGGATGTGTCGTGTTATTTTTTGTTGTGTTTTCTTTGTTTTGTATGTTATATGTTATGCATTTTCTTGCATACTTGTGCTATTGTGTTGTGTGCTTTGTATTGTTTTGTGTTATGTAGTTGTGTTGTTTGTCATGTGTTCTGTGTTATGTTTTACATTATGCTTTTGTATTTTGTTGGTGTTGCAGTGTTATATTTTTGTGTACCATATCTGTGTTATGTGTTGTGTATTGTTTGGCTGGTTATGTGTCATTTTGTGTCTTCTGTGTTGCATTTTTGTCTCTGCATTTATTGTGTGTGTGCCGTATTGTATGGTATATGTTTTTCCTGTTGTGTGTTATGTGTTGTGCATTGTATCTTATTCCTTGTGTATTTTTTGTTGTGTTGATCATTTTGTATTGTGTTTATTGGGCTTTGTTCATTTTAGATTGTGTGTTTTGTTTGTCATGTTGTGTATTGTATTTTTCCTTGTGTGTTTTGTGAGATTTTTTCATTTGTCATATGCTGTTTTTTGTTTTGTGCATTGTATGTTTTGTTATTTGATGTTGTTTGCATTTTGTTGTTTTGTGTGTGTTGTTTTGTTTTTGTGCTGTGTATTTTTGTATGTAATGCTGTGTATTTTTGTGTTGTATTTAGTGTATGGTGTGTGTTATCCCCCTTTTACTTTTGCACTTTTACTTTTTCCTCAAATATTTAAGAGTATCTATTTTCTCATTTATGATACCATCAACACTGAACCCTTTTTTCTTTTTCTGCTTTAGCTGCCTTAGACTGGTGTAGTAATTATTGGGTGCATGACAGAGGGGGGTGGGGCATAAACTACTTCGGAAAATGAATTTACCAAGATCCACTAGCCAGGAGCTTAATAGGGAGCATGATCTTCAATTTGCTGAGTATAACTCTACAAAGATCCCTGAGCTGAGATTGTGGTGTGCTATTTCTCTGAGGATTTCAGCTACTGTTGCTGCTACAGGAAAGAACTGATGGCTCTGATAAAAGACTTAAACACTATCCTCTTTTAAAACAAAAACAAGAACAAACAGCAAGACTGGGTCTTGGGGCTAATTGGTATTCCAGGTGCATGAATGTGCATGCCATACATAATATAATCTGTGTGGTATATACATAGTATAAAAAGGTAGAATAATTGATGGAAAAGTAAAAACCAAAAGGACAACAGACAATTTAATCCACTTAACAGGTCAAGGAGCTAAGAGTTGAGCCACAAATACATACTTTGATACCGGTAATGAAAAGGACAGCAATCTATATCTACAAATAGCACTAGAGCATATTTGGTTTAGAGGCCAAACTAAGTTGATATGAAATTTATGAGAACCAGCTGTCTTTCAGAGAGGATTGACAAAAGGGCAGAGGTGTGCTCTATTCCTTATTTTCCATTGGAGAGATTGTTAATATTAAGTCTTATGTCCAAGATGGGTTTTCCTGACCTGTGACACTTTGTTTTGTTTAAGTGAATATTAAGCAATTTGCCACCTGATGTTATCTAAATGCTGGGAGTGCCATTTTTACAAATGTGTCAATTCTATTTAATGGCCTCTTTGGGCATTTCACATCCATGCCTAGTCTCTGTGGGTCTCCTGCTAACACACAGACGTATACACACACAGTTAAAAGTTGCAAGTGCGGGGGCCTGAGCGGTGGTGCAGGGCATAAAGTGTCTGCCTTGCGCGGCTAGCCTAGGACGGACTTCGGTTCGATCCCCCGGAGTCCCATATGGTCCCTCAAGTCAGGAGCAATTTCTGAGAGCATAGACAGGTTTTCCCCTGAGCGTCATTGGGTGTGCCCCCCCAAAATAAAACTTAAAAAAAACAACATTGCAGGTGGTCTTGAGCTGGAATTTGCTATGAACCCTGTGCCTGAATCATGACCTAGCAGCTGGCCCTAAAAAAAATGTTTGAAATGTGTGTCTTAAAGATTTGTACAATATTACAATATTCCTGTGTGAAGAGTTATTGAAAAGTGCTTCATTTTCAACCAGAGTTCATAGTAATCACAGCACATCAGACTGTAAAATATGCAGGGCACATTAAGCTCTTTTTTTTTCGCTTTATGATGCCTCAGTCAGGTAGCACTCACACAAGGTAATGAAATCAGGTTTCAACACAGCAATACTTCTACAATTATGTGCTGATTGACCTTCACTTTGTGCTGTGCCTGCAAGGAAATAGTACCCTGACAAAATGAAAAGAACTGAGCATGTGCAACTCAGATGCCTTGACGTGTCCAATTAACTTGTCCCTGCAGAACATGACAAGAGTTTTTATTCAAGAATTACTCCTAATTCAAGATCAAATCCAAAAGTTGGGGATGGATGTCAGGAAAACCATTACCAAAAAAGTCATCCAGGGCTTAGTTCTTTACCTGTTTTGTGAAGTTTTTTAATAATTGAGAACATTTATTGACTTACTCCACAAGTATCTACACATATGTTCCCTGTATAAGAAATATGAGTTCTACACAAGACCTAAGTGCATAGGGTAGGTAGCTTTTCTCACTCTTCAATGCTTCCTAGTGTCTTTTGAAGGCCTTTCTGCTTCAGTAAGGGTAAATAGTATAACAATGCTAGAACTATATAATGATTCAAATACAGTAAATATTTATTATAAACTCACCTGACAGTCCAGATCAATATTAATTGTTCAGGGGTGGTGGTAACAAGGAGGAATGCTTTGTTTTACAGAATCACTCAGGGATCCAGGTTTAGAGGTTTTGTCACCATCTCCTAGGGATCTCCATTCTGGTCAACTAGAAAGTATAGAAAAACCTGGGTGGCATAGACTATGGTCATGTCGTTCTGCCTACACATTTCTCTGGCTAGAAATCAGTCACATTAATCTGCAAAAAGAACTGAGAGATGTCACCTATCTGGATGCCCAGAAAGAAGCGGTCACTATTTAAGGAGAACAACTTGTAATCTGCCACACTCCCAATCTTTCCTTTAAATTAAAGTTTGGATTTCTTGTCTCACAGCTTCTGGCTGGTATTGCCACAGGACTAACTTCCACTCTATACTTTCAGGAGTGGTTTCTATTTATGAATATTCTCAAATGTCCCACTAGAACTCACCTAAATTCAAGATGGAGATTTCTAAATCCCTACTATAACCTATCTGTTTTATAAATCTCTCAGATTTGACACATGTGATACCATGTCTATTATTTTCTAAGCTCACCTCTAAACTAAAAAAAATAATTGTATCTGTAAAGTTTTGGTAAGGATTAAATTTTTTTTCAGTTATTTTATATTTTTAAACTGCTCAGAGAATTGCTGATACATAGATGACTACTAAATGTTGGTCATCATTATTTTATTTACTATTATTTTCCTGCCCTTTATTCCCATATATTTTTCACTTTCCAATTTTCATAGTGTTATCACCCACTTAATAATCTTAAGCAAAGTCATACTTACCCCTTTGTACTCAGCTTCCACAACCGTTCAGTAACTTTCAGCTTTGCTAGGTGATCTTCATTCTCATTATTGTTCTCTGTTCTGAACATTGCCCTCAAACCTCTGTCTCATTGCAAAATCCCCTTCAATGTTTATTCTTCTTCTTACCCCTTCTTTATCCAACTTTCCCTCCATAATAGTATCTGTAAAGTATTTCCCACAAAGTTCTCTCAGGTCTGGCTCCACTCCTTCCTCTCTAAGTCTTGTTTCTCATGCAATCTATCTAAAAATTCACATCACTTTTTCTTTGTTGCAAGTCCATTTTCAAGTAAAATATCATCTTATTCTTAAAGAAGTCCATCTCCAGTAAGACTTCAGCTGGTCTACCTTCATTCTCCTCTAACACTATTCATATCTCTAACACATACCATTTGTGATCTTTCCTAAAACTAATGAAGCATGGGGCCAGAGCGATAGCAGAGCACATAGGAACTTTGCCTTGCATGCAGCCGACACAGGTAGAATCCTTGGCATCTCTCATAGTCTTCCAAGCCTGCCAGGAGTGCAGAGTAAGAAGTAACCCTTGAACACTGCCCAGTGTGGTCCATAAACCAAAAAAAAGCTAATGGAGCATATCTTCTCTATATTATTATGAGTACTTGAATGCTACCATAGGTTAGTGTCCCCACTATACAATTTCAACAAGCAGAGTTTATCTGCCATGACACTGTACTTAATTCTTAAAGTATCTCTGGTGGTTATGGTATAAATATAATTATATTTTACATATTCCTGTGATTATTCTCACATAATTCATTTAATATAACATATTTCTGTTCCATTATGTTGCATTAAAATACATGATTGCATCATTGGCTATAGCTGTGTGCTAGTCCAAGACTATGCATGAGGAAATGCATTAGTATAAAGGAAGGGTGTCTAGAACATTCTTGGCCCAATAGTATAGGGAGAAGGAAATAAATAGAGTGAAGAGGCGGGGGTATGGGAAGACATGTAAGAAATAGCAGAAGCAAAGGGCAAGACAATTCAGGTACATTGGTGATATTAAGGAAGGGCAGAGTCAAAAACAGTGAAATCATGAAACCCAAACTTTAACAAAAAAATATGAAAGAGTGCCGTCAAGATGGCAGGTTTGCATTGGGGGTAGTATATTGACGGGAACCTGAGAATATTGGTGGAGGGAAGCTGGCAGTGATGGTGGAATTTGTGCTAGAATATAGCATGCCTAAAACTCAACTGTTAATATCTTTGTAAATCACAAAGGATAAAAGGAAGGAAGGAAGGAAGGAAGGAAGGAAGGAAGGAAGGAAGGAAGGAAGGAAGGAAGGAAGGAAGGAAGGAGGGAAGGAAGGAAGGAAGGAAGGAAGGAAGGAAGGGAGGAAGGAAGGAAGGAAGGAAGGAAGGAAGGAAGGAAGGAAGGAAGGAAAGAAGGAAGGAAGGAAGGAAGGAAGGAAGGAAGGAAGGAAGGAAGGAGGGAAGGAAGGAAGGAAGGAAAGAAGGGAGGGAGGGAGGGAGGGAGGGAAGGAGGGAAGGAAGGAGGGAAGGAAGGAGGGAAGGAAGGAGGGAAGGAAGGAGGGAAGGACGGAGGGACGGAGGGAGGGAAGGAGGGAGGGACGGAAGGAAGGAAGGACGGAAGGAAGGAAGGAAGGACGGACGGAAGGAAGGAAGGAATGGATAGGAGGAAGGAGGGTGGGAAGGAGGAGGGAGGGAGGGAAGGAGGGGAGGAAGGAAGGAAGAAGGAAGGAAGGAAGGAAGGAAGGAAGGAAGAAGGAAGGAAGGAAGGAAGGAGGAAGGGAAGGAGGGATGGAAGGAGGAGGAAGGAAGGAAGGAAGGAAGGAAGGAAGAGAAGGAAGGAAGGAAGGAAGGAAGGAAGAAGGAGGGAGGAAGGGAGGAAGGGAAGGAAGGAAGGAAGGGAAGGAAGGAAGAGGAAGGAAGGAAGGAAGGAAGGAAGGAAGGAAGGAAGGAAGGAGGAGGGAGGGAAGGAGGGAGGGAGGGAGGGAAGGAGGGAGGGAAGGAAGGAAGAAGGAAGGAAGGAAGGAAGGAAGGAAGGAGGGAGGGAAGGAGGGAAGGAAGGAGGGAAGGAAAGAAGGAAGGAAGGAAGGAAGAAAGGAAGGAAGGAAGGAAGGAAGGAAGGAAGGAAGGAAGGAAGGAGGGAGGGAAGGAGGGAAGGAGGGAGGGAAGGAAGGAAGGAAGGAAGGAGGGAGAAGGGAAGGAAGGAGGGAGGAAGGAAGGAGGAAGGAAGGAAGGGAAAGGGAAGAAGGAAGGGAAGGAAGGAAGGAAGAAGGAAGGAAGGAAGGGAAGGAAGGAGAAGGAAGGAAGAAGGAAGGAAGGAAGGAAGGACAGAAGGAGGGAAGGAAGGAGGGAAGGAAGGAAGGAGGAAGGAAGGAAGGAGGGAAGGAAGGAATGAGGGAAGGAAGGAGGGAAGGAAGAAGGAAAGAAAGAAACAATTTAAAAATTCTTATTTTATTTTACCAGAATAACTCTTAAAATGGACTTTTATCCCCACTGGGCAGTAATTTCCATAATATACAGAAGAATAAAAAAAATTCTAGTACAGTACCTGTCTGACACCAGAATTTTGGTATTTGGGTCAAAACTACCTGAGTCTTCTTAACTTGCTAACCCTATTTTTCTCACATTTTAGGAGGAAGAATTGAAGATCGTAATCTCGAATAAAGACTCCTATGAACTTTCATTTGATTCATGTCTTCCAAGTACAGGTATAAATATTCTAGAAAAAGATTGACTTCTTACCTTGTATGTATAAGTCCTGGGAGAATGGCTTTAACCTGGCTCCTTCTGAAACTGCAAACCTTTCTCAGAAAACCTCTGCACACCTCACACCTGAGCTGTACCTGTCATCACGTGTAATACTGTTTTATCAGCAGCTCACTGGTCCTGTTAATAGCAGCTCTTTCTCAGTCAAACTTGGTCCACTTCATGTGGCACCACTAGGATCCTCCCAGCTGTACTCCAAAGGCCTGCCAAGTTGGAAAGAGCTGCAATTTTCCCCATCTGTTGACCAACTACTTTCTACTACAATCTATTCAAGTATTTTAGTACCGTATTTTCCAGCGCAGAAGATGACTTTTGACACAAAAAAAAACAACCGAAAATCGGGGGTCATCTTATACGCCGAGTATATCCCGAAAAATGTTTCAATATGCCACTAAACAAAAATTGTCTGAATATTGCCACAAAACAAATTTTCCCAACTCAATCCTTGCACCAATCACTGCAAGGCTGCTCGGACCACCTCTCTACTACAGCCAATCAATGCAGGCTTTTTATGCATGCAAATTAGACAATCTTCTGTACCCGAATCTACACTGTAAAAAGCCTGCTCAGGTTGGCCAGAGTCAGAGAGGAAGTCTATTACAGTATAACCTTTGAACCTTTGCTTGTTGTGATTGGCTCACTGTGGTACATATAGTTGCAGCACAGGAATGTTCTGTCTGAAACAGCGAATATAGGCCTAAACCTATGTTTTAACTGCAAAATTAGGGGGTCGTAATATACGCCCAGTAGTCTTATATGCCAGCAATACAGTAAGGTCTTTTGTCTCAGAAATCATTTAAATCTGAAATTCTCTTGGTTCAAAACCTTCAGGACACACACATTCTAGGGTCAAAAATAACAACTCCTGATAAGTCTTTCAAATTTTACTCTACACAGAGTGCTCACAAAAGGGGGGGGAAAACAGCCCACATGGCAGTCGAGAAATGAGGAATACAGCCCTACACCTAGAAGTAGCTCCACTCTACAAGAAATGCTCTTAAAAGACCCTCATTTGGCTCTAGGAGAGGGGATGGAGAGGGCTCTCAACTGAAACACTGCCCTTTCCACTCAGCCAACACTCCCTACCTTGCCATTCTAGGTCTCCCTGATGGCAGAATAGAGGAGCAAGGTAGAGGCCAGTACAGGTCTTGCCCCGTCGAATAAGCCATTCTAAGCAGTGTATGCCTCACCAACCAAGATATTTTTTGTAGTGTGTTGTTTATAGATTCTTCAACTTTGGGCTTCAGCCATAGTCATGAGATAGAGAAAACCACTATGTGTTATATTTTCAATGTTAATATAAATTATACAAAATTCTAGTATGTGTTTATATTTATATGTGTGTATTATATTTATATTTCTGCTGGCCTGATCACAGTTTCTGTAATATATTTTTTAAGTACATTCCTGTAAACATTGGAAACTTTATAAAATGATCTAGCTAGTTACTTTTGTTTTAATACATTTCTAATTCAGCTACCGAGCACTCTGTGGTTGCACAATAAATGTCCAATCCATTATTCCCATAATCCCTGCAAACGCATAAGTCTCGGCATCATGAGATGCCAACCTGCTAATTTTTCAGGAAGACAAAGCTCAGATCCAGAAAGATGATGGTCACTACTCCAAGGGCACATTAGCTAGTTGGGATTCAATTTCACAGTACAAATGCTTACACTTAATGGTGGCAGCAGAAGCATAAGTAAGCCAAACATATTTGATGACTGGCCTTTGGAGAAAAGAAAGTGGGTAATGGAAAACACTGAACAAATTCCAAAAGTTAATTTTTGCAGATGAAGCACATTTTTCATTCCCTGGTCTTGGTTGGCTTTGCCAGTGTGTGCCGTGACTAATTCCTGTTGGCCCAGCCCAGACTTCCTGTTTTCAGGCCAGCATGACAGATTTGTTGGTATAATTTGGCTTTAATTCATTTCAGGCCAATCCTGGAAACTAGAGGCTCTGTCATGTCTTCATTGCAACATTAGCCTCATTTTTCTTTCTTCACCCCTTTTATTAATAAGCAGAGGCCACTCAATAGGACAATCATATCTGTCACTGAAAGTGATAATCAGACATACAAAATACTCTGTGTCATTTTGTCATTTATTCTTTTCAGGAAAAACAGAGCAATACACCGATCTTTCAAGTAAATCCAAAGCTGATAAACTCATTCAATACAATTTAGATGTTTCTTGGTGAACTAGCATTTCTAGGGCAAACTGCCCAATAATTCTAATTTTTCTAGTGCCTAACTCTTCTAATGCCATCTAATCAGCTCTAGTGATTTTGTATTGCACCAGGTTTCCTCTAGGAAGTAGCTGTGTTCATATTTAACTCCATTTATTACAGCGTAACTTGTTAAGAGCCTGAGAATTTTAATAAGCCAGGTTGCTCTTCTGTTTTGGAAATACCTATATGGCTACTTGAGAGAAGTGAACAGGAGGAAAATAGAAGCCTGAAAAGCTGTCTTCCACATAAGGGTAGTTTCATAGGGGATTTTTGTTTTTGTTTTTTTGTTTCTTTTTGTTTTTTGGGGCCACACCCCGTTTGATGCTCAGGGGTTACTCCTAGGACTAAGCACTCAGAAATGGGCCCCCTGCGTGGGGGGACCATATTGGGATGGCTGGGAGATTGAACCGCGGTCCTTCCTGGGCTAGCACTTGCAAGGCAGAATCACCTTACCTCTAGCGTACCACTCACAGGCGCTCCTGCATGAAGGGGATTTTGGAAAAAATTTATGTGAAGAGTGGAATCTAGTTAAAGAGGAAAAATTTATGAGTTAACAGTTCCTTGACCAAGGTACCTTCTAGTCTTATTTACCTACATGCATTGGATAGCACTTGATCTAAAAATCTACCCAATCAGCAGCACATGGAGGATTCTAAATAAAAAGGGGGGGAACAGTGTGCATTAAGTCATAATTGTCAATCAATTCAAATGTTGGGGAGAGATGAGATGGAAGGAACATTGACTAGGAGGTGACAAAGAGAGAGAGAGTGTGGCCCCATCCCCCCATTCTAACCGGGTAACTTGATCTTACCTACAAGACCACGCCCATTCCTGGGAGGAGTCTTGGAAAGGTTAGATAAGGCTTTGACCAGAGAGGATTAGGGGCTTTGGTCTTTTGCTAGGATGGAGGTTGGAGGTAACATGGATGAAAGAAGTAAGCTGCAGGGCTAGCTAAGAATGGCATGTGTAAATGGTTAGCAGCCACATTTGTTGGCCAGGGCAATAAAGATGTTATCTCTCTGGAAACCTGCCTGTGAGCCCATCACTTTCCTGGACCCAGACCCGCCAGTTAATGGGGGATGGAGCCACGTGGCCTGGGATGGCAGAGAAAGGCCCCTCCATCCATCTCCATCCAGCTTCATCATAAGTGCTGTAACACTACAGAGAGAATCATGGACATTTTGGTTCTAGGGTGAGGTGGCCAGTAACTTTGTACTTCAGTACTTGAACACTATTGTAACCCTTTTAGTTAAACTATAATTAAAAATAAAGTAATAATAAAA
Source organism: Suncus etruscus (assembly GCF_024139225.1). NCBI lineage: Eukaryota > Metazoa > Chordata > Mammalia > Eulipotyphla > Soricidae > Suncus > Suncus etruscus. Next base: position 140,866,460 of record NC_064851.1, read on the forward strand.
AAAATTTAGCCTACCTCAGGTCTGGAGAGATAGTACAGCAAGTAGGGTATTTACATTGAATGCAGTCAACCTGGATTCAATCCTCAGCATCTTATATGGTCCTTCAAACACCACCAGAAGTTATTCCTGAGCATGGAGTCAGAAGAAAACTCTGAGCATTGCAGGCCATGATCCAAAAATAGAACAAAATGTTTACCCTACTCTAAACCTTCCTTGACAAAAATATACTTGCCACTAACTGTGAGACTCATTCAGATGAGTCTTAAAACCAGGGGACCTAGATCACTTGTTGGTCAACCTATATCATATATGTACCCTTGCCCAAAGTGATCAAGGGTAAAGAATATACAGTGATGGTAGAGTGAAACCAAGGAGATATGGGAATAAAAAGGAAAAGTATTTCCTGGAAGAAGGGAAGCAGGTAGACATTATTAAATTAATAAGGAATCCACATACTTTATAAAAATTTATATCCTTAAACTAATTAACATACTAGATAATTATATATTTCACCAATTTTGTATTTGATATAATGCATACCAAATTTGATGGAGAAATTAAAATGTTCTACTTTCCCTAAGACTATTAGACTTTGTGTATAATACCAAGGAATGACACTTGTTGGTTGTGTTCTGTGCTTTTCAGGAAATTTATCTGGTATATATCAATTTTTCATGTTAAGTGTCTTGTCTACTAGTATGTCTTTCACCATCCAGCTTTACTTTCCCTAGGAATATCTAGGAATCACATGGAGAATTTTCAGAAAAATAAATGAGTGAAAACTCTAGGAAAAATGTGTTATTATTCCAGTATTTTCCATCAAATATTTTTTTAGTGAAGTGAGATAGTTTTTATTCAACAAAATTTACTTAGAAAGACATAATAGGTGAGAAAGAAAGAAAATGCATGTTCAAGAGAACAAGAGCTTCTGTGGAAAAGCCACAGCAAAGAGAGAAAAATTCTAACAAAAAAGTATATGAACTGAAAAGGAAGCATTTATGTTTAATTTTTAAAAAAGAAAATTTGGATATCTAAGAATAATTATTTTTGAAATATGTTTTCATAAAGCAAAGTAACAACAGAACTTTCTTAGACAAAATCTTATCATATTGAGCTATATTAAGAGAGAATCTATTGTCTTTATGTGGTATCTGGAATGCTGGGAATTTCCTTGCTAAATCTGCTGCTAGATTCATAACCATTGCTTCTGTGCATCAAAAAAGGGCCACTACACCTATGATCTCAGTTATCATACAGCATGACTTGGCATCCACAATGTTAAGAGCAAAGTCACAGAAAAGTAAAATCTACTCTCCACATCTTCATTTAACTTATAATTAAATGTGGGGAGCCAAGAATTGTAAGTGTTCATAATGCAAGTGTTCTTATAAAATTTAATGTCTGCTATCAATATGACACTAGGCACTTGGTAGTTTTTATAAATAGGCCTATCCTCTGTGGAGAACATTTTATTTGCTTTATGTCCAAAGATTCACTTAAGCAAAATTATATCCTAAGGCAGATTAAAAGTATAATAATTTTGGATTTTAGTTTAATTTTGTTTCTACCCATCTAAATCTCTAAATACTAACAGGAAAAGATAAGGATACATGTAGGTTAAGGATAAGAGAAATCTCTGATCTTTTTTGTTGTTGTTTGCTTATTTGTTTTATTGTTTTAGGTTATGGAGCCATACCCAGTGATGCTCAGGGATTACTCCTGACTCTGTGCTCAATAACTAATTCTAGCAAACTCAGAAACCATATGGGATGCTGAAGATGGAACTTGGATCAGCTGCATGCAAAGCAGCATCCTATCCACTGTTCAATCTCTCCAACCCAGAGAAACTCTACTAGATTTTGCTTTAGCTAAAGCAATGTTTCTTTAAGGAAAGCAAGATTGGAAAGTTGATAAACTGTAGTTTCTTTTTTTCTTTTTTTTTTTTTTACTTTTTTTTGGCCACACCCATTTTGATGCTCAGGGGTTACTCCTGGCTAAGTGCTCAGAAATTGCCCCTGGCTTGGGGGGACCATATGGGACTCCGGGGGATGGAACAGTGGTCCTTCCTTGGCTAACGCTTGCAAGGCAGACACCTTATCTCTAGCGCCACCTCACCGGCCTCAACTGTAGTTTCTTAAATGGTGGCTTCATTCTTAATACTCTTCTAGCTATGAGTTTAAGAAAGATTAATACAAAAACATTTCTAGTCATCAAAAAAAAAATATGGGGCCGGAGAGATAGCATGGAGGTAAGGCATTTACCTTTCATGCAGAAGGTCATCGGTTCGAATCCCGGCATCCCATATGGTCCCCCGTGCATGCCAGGAGCAATTTCTGAGCACGGAGCCAGGAAAAACCCCTGAGCATTGCCGGGTGTGACCCAAAAACCACAAAAAAAAAAAAAAAATAACCAGTATGTAGAGGGATAATTACATTGATTTCAAAAGTGTCTTGTGGATAAATGCTGTCTATGAATTATTTGTCAACCACATGGGCTTCTTAGAATAAAATTCAAATTCTCACTTTGTACCATACCTGGTTCAAATTCTGGCTGTTCCAGTTATCTATCCCTTCTACTTACTTAACATCACCGTGTTCTTAAAAATTACTCTTTTCAGTGTCAGTCAAATGAATCCAGTGGTACCTAAACTGCCTCTTTTTTCATCTCCTGCTATTCTCCATCTTATTCCCTTCTACTCTCTACCTTAAAATCTACATGAATATCTGGGCCATAGTGATAGCGCAGTGGTAGGGCATTTGCCTTGCAAGCAGCTGACCCAGGACAGACCTCGGTTTTATTCCCGGAATCCCATATGGCCCCCCAAACCAGGAGCAATTTCTTTTTTTTTTTTCATTATTTTTATTTAAACACCTTGATTACATACATGATTGTGTTTGGGTTTCAGTCATGTAAAGAACACCACCCATCACCAGTGCAGCATTCCCATCACCAATGTCCCAAATCTCCCTCCTCCCCACCCGACCCCCGCCTGTACTCTAAACAGGCTCTCCATTTCCCTCATACATTCTCATTATTAGTACAGTTAAAAATGTAGTTATTTCTCTAACTAAACTCATCACTCTTTGTGGTGAGCTTCATGAGGTGAGCTGGAACTTCCAGCTCTTTTCTCTTTTGTGTCTGAAAATTATTATTGCAAGCATGTCTTTCATTTTTCTTAAAACCCATAGATGAGTGAGACCATTCTGCGTTTCTCTCTCTCTCTCTGACTTATTTCACTCAGCATAATAGATTCTGTGTACATCCATGTATAGGAAAATTTCATGACTTCATCTCTCCTGACAGCTGCATAATATTCCATTGTGTATATGTACCACAGTTTCTTTAGCCATTCGTCTGTTGAAGGGCATCTTGGTTGTTTCCAGGGTCTTGCTATGGTAAATAGTGCTGCAATGAATATAGGTGTAAGGAAGGGGTTTTTGTATTATATTTTTGTGTTCCTAGGGTATATTCCTAGGAGTGGTATAGCTGGATCGTATGGGAGCTCAATTTCCAGTTTTTGGAGGAATCTCCATATTGCTTTCCATAAAGGTTGAACTAGACGGCATTCCCACCAGCAGTGGATCAGGAGCGATTTCTGAACACAGTCAGGAGTAACTTCTGAGCATCATTGGGTGTGACCAAAAATAAAACAACAACAACAAAAAACTCTACATGAAGATCATATTTAATCAAGGGGTACTTCTCAGATATATAATGATACTTCACATCTCTGAATCTTTGAAATTTACTTCATTTCTGAGGACTTCCCAAACAAGTCTGGAGGCCTATTGGGAGTGTATTACAGTTTCTTACATATAATACTATAAATTATACCACTTAGCATTTCCTGGAACAGGCACCTAACAATTGAATTAACTATATAATGTAACTAAAACTATACACAACAAAGAAGGGGTGAAGAATTTTTTGTTTGTTTTTAAGTGGTTAATTGGTGGTTTGGGGACTATACCCAGTGGCACTCAGGCATTACTCTAGCTCTACACTCAGAAACCACTGTTGCCAGCATGGTAGACCATGTGGGATGTCAGGAATAGAACTCGGATCGGCCGGGTACATGGCAAATGCCCTACCCACTGTGCTATAGTTCTAGCCCCAGAAATTGTTTACAGAGATTGAATTATGAAAGTTCCCTACAGGACCAGAAATTGTATCTTGCAAACATTGAAGAATAGTTCCATCCATAGATTAAGGTTGGTTAAGTGTTGCCATTGGTTTAAGAAAAACAGGAGTTCAATCCTGAATGCAATGCATTGCTAAGTGAATATTCTTTCTAATTGATGGACCCAATAAATGAGAAAATGAATACTCAAATTTGTATCTAAGTTCTTTTCCATGCTAACAAAATAGATTACAATAAAGAGAAGAAAAGAAATAGAATGGAGGAGAAAGACAGTTATGAAATAAAGGGGACAGGGACCCAGGGGACTGAGGTGTTTTGGTGGTGTTAAGGAAGAACAGAATATCCAAATATGCAAATATCCAAACCATGGAGTCAACAACGATGAAATCATGAGACTCAAACTTCAACAACAAAACTTAAAAATGTGTCTGTTATGATGGCAGGGTGGGACTGATTAAAGTATTGGATAAACTCTGGATACATTGATGAAAGAAGGTTGACATTGGTGGTGGGCTGGTGCTGAAACATTGTATATGTAAAAACTCAACTATGAATAACTTAGTAAGTCACAGTACTTTAAAAAAAAAAACCTTCACCAGTGCAACATTCCCATCACCAGTGTCCCAAGTGTCCCTCCTCCCCACCCCACACCAGCTTGTGCTCTAGACAGGCTTTCTGTCACAGTGCTTTAAATTTAAAAAAATTAATTTAAAAATGTTCTGAAATGTTTGAACTTAGCTCTTCTATGGCATCTATAGATTTATAAGCTCATGCATGATTAATGAGAAAGGAAAGAGCCTAACCCCCTTTTATTTACTTTGAAAGGCCAAATAATAAACTCCACAATATTAATTTTCCCACTTTTTCCATCTTTCTCTCTCTGTTGATTCTTTCCCATTGGCAATGGTGACCTCTTTACCATTCTTTTCTACTATCTCCAGATCTGAGCATAGGTAGATTCAGGCCATATCAACCTGATATTCAAAAGAGGAGATTTTGACTTGAATCACATTTTCTGTAAATGTCCTATAATCCAAATTAGCTATTCTGTACATCAAAGACAACAAAATGAAGCACTGAGAGAATATATGCAGTATAAATCTTAAATCAAAGGAAATCATAGATTTCTAATAGACGCTTGTCAAGAACTAATACCTAAGATTAGACCAGAAGACTTCAAGTTTTGAAAAACCTGATGAAAGACTCACAACAGCAGGACCAGATAATAGAAAACCTGTGTTGAGTCACTTGATATGTTTGGGGAACTGTAAAGTAAAATAGGGCTGAGGAGAGGAGAGGTGATAAAAGCAGAAATGAAGCAGGGGAAGGGACTGTACCTTATCAGGTGTTGAAGGCAATGTCAGCTTTTAACAAAAGATACATACATCCTAACTTTACAGAGAAATAGGTTACCAAGGAGAAGAGGTTTGATAAGCATATAAAATGAAAACGTAAGTATTAGAGGATACTATAAGAAAGAACTTTGATGTTTCTAGGAAAAGGCTTACAAAGGTTTTTGAATAAAGTATGGAGCCAGGCTTGCTCTTCAAGCCCATCTTTTCCCTTAAACATGTATTCATTTTTTTGTCTCTGTATTTGAGCTTGCTTATTTCTACTCTGGAGAAGCCTGTGCTCTCTCTTGAATAAACTAGACATTTTTGTTCAATAAAACTGCCTAAGAAATTTGTGGTCAATAAAAACTTTCTAAGAAATTTGTGGTCAATAAAGACTGAAAAGAAGGAAGGAAGGAAGGAAGGAAGGAAGGAAGGAAGGAAGGAAGGAAGGAAGGAAGGAAGGAAGGAAGGAAGGAAGGAAGGAAGGAAGGAAGGAAGGAAGGAAGGAAGGAAGGAAGGGAGAGAGGAAGGAGGGAGGAATAAAGGAAGGGAAGAAGGGAGGAAGGGAAGAAGGGAGGAATGAATGGGAGGAAAGAAGACAGGAAGGAAGGCAGTAGGAAGAAGAAAAGCAGAAAGGGAGAAAGAAAGGGAGGGAAGAAGAGAGTGAGGGAGGAAGGATGGGTGGGAGGAAGGGTGGTTGGGAGAATGGGAGGGACGGGAGGAAGAGAGAAGGGAGGAAGGGAGGAAGAGAGGAAGGAGAAAGAGAGGAAGGAGGAAGGGAGGAAGGAAGGACGGAAGGAAGGACGGAAGGAAGGCAAGGAAGGAAGGAAGGGAAGGAAGGAAGGAAAGGAAGGAAGGAAGGAAGGAAGGGTGAGAGAGGAAGGAAGGGTAGGAATAAAGGAAGGGAAGAAAGGAGGAAGGAAGAAGGGAGGAATGAATGGGAGGAAAGAAGACAGGAAGGAAAGGCAGTAGGGAAGAAGAAAAGCAGAAAGGGAGGAAAGAAAGGGAGGGAAGAAGAGAGTGAGGGAGGAAGGAAGGAGGGAGGAAGGGAGGGAGGGAGGAAGGGAGGGAGGCGAGGAAGAGACGGAAGGGAGGAAGAGAGGAAGGGAGGAAGAGAGGGAAGGGAGGAAGGGGAGGAGGAGGGAAGGACGTGGAAGGAAGGAAGGAAGGAAGGAAGGAAGGAAGGAAGGAAGGAAGGAAGGAAGGAAGGAAGGAAGGAAGGAAGGAAGGAAGGAAGGAAGGAAGGAGTCCAAGAGGCACAAATGACAGTAACAGTAAGCAGGTCACTTGCCTTGCCCTGCTGTCAATCTGGGTTCAGTCCCTGCCGATGGTCCCCTGAGTCTTGCCAGAAGTGAGCTCTGAGTACAGAGTGAGGAGTGAGTAAGCTTTAAACAGTATCAAATGTGCCCCCCAAACACACACACACACACACACACACACACACACAACACACACCACACACAAGTGTAAAACAGTTAATAGATAGAGTAGAGACAGAAGTTAGAGCATTCTAGAGGAAGAAAAATTACAGTAGGCAACAAGGACCTAGAAATAAAGAGTTCTAGATTTCTATGAGAAATGGGGCTAGGCAGGGGCCCGGAGAGATAGCACAGCGGTGTTTTGCCTTGCAAAGCAGCCGATCATGACCAAAGGTGGTTGGTTCGAATCCTGGTGTGCCCATATGGTCCCCCGTGCCTGCCAGGAGCCTATTTCCTGAGCAGACAGCAGGAGTAACCCCTGAGCAACCGCAGGGGTGTGGCCCAAAAACCAAAAAAAAAAATGGGCTAGGCAGTAGAGGCCTAGAGCAAAGTTTCATTGGAGAGTAAAGCCCAGAGAAACTGAGCTTGAATCTAAAGAGAGAAGTGTTAAGCAGGGAGTCCACACAGTAATATGAGACCTGAATCTTAAGAGTCCATATAAAGCATGTCAGACTTTTGATTGAGATACTAAAAGCAGAAATACTTTAGCAGTGGATTCATAAAATCAGTTTGGATTTTGAAGTTGCCTCACATTGACATATTATTTAGTTTGACTAAAAATTGAATATAAAATAGAAGAGGGAATTGCTGATGATAATATCTTAGGGACCAATTATGTAGGGTAAAGCTCAGGAAAATTCTTTCCTAAAAGACTAAACACTAAAGATAAAAAGAACCATAAAATATCAATTTAATACAAACTAAGAAAAACATCACCTATTACTCTCAGGATCCTGTCTTCAGTCTCTGTCTTCTAATTTAATTTCTCATAATTAAGGGGACTAAATCTTAATATTCTATCTTATTGTTAGCTTTGTGGTAACTACCAACATCTAGGTCTCATATATATATACATAATAATCAACTGATGACATAATTAAACACACATTCTTTTTTTTTTTTGGTTTTTGGATCACATCCGGCAGCGCTCAGGGGTTACTCCTGTCTCTACGCTCAGAAATCGCTCCTGGCAGGCTCACGAGATCATATGGGATGCAAGGATTTGAATCATCGACCTGCTGCATGCAAGGCAAACACCTTACCTCCATGCTATCTCTCCGGCCCCTAACACACATTCTTATTAAGCAGATCTAAAGCAAGATGTGAAATTCTATATTTATTTCTTTTTGCTACACACATCACTGCTCCAAACTTACTCCTAGCTTTGTGCTCATGGATTATTCCTAGCGGAATTTAGGAGACCATAGTGTTGCAGAGGATTGAACTAGGGTCAACTACATGTAAGACAAGTATCTTGCCACTTGCACTAGCTCTCTGACCCCCTTCCTTCTTTCCCACCTTCTCTCTCTCTCCCTCCCTCCCATCCTTTCTTCCTTCCTCCCTTCCTTCCTCCCATCCTTTCTTCCTTCCTCCCTTCCTTCCTTCCTTCCTTCCTTCCTTCCTTCCTTCCTTCCTTCCTTCCTTCCTTCCTTTCTTCCTTCCTTCCTTTCTTCCTCCCTTCCTTCCTTCCTTTCATTTTTTTAAGTGTTGGGGCTCAAACCCAGTTCTACAAGACAAGTAAGGGTTCTACCCCTGAACTTCATGCTAGATCAAGAGTCTGCATTTTTAAATGTCTCCAGGCAATGACTATGATGGTGGTCTAAGAACCACACTTCGAATATTTGGTTTTAGACTTAACAGAAGGTACTTTAGGCCTCATGAACATCAGCATAATAGCTGTTAAAAATACAAAAGAATGTAACCAAAAGAACCAGCATCATATGCAGCTGTTGTCAGTTCTCAAAAAACCTGGACAAGAGATGTCCTTCCAAAAACAACACAACTGCCTTGCACGCGGCTGATCCAGGACGAACCTGTGTTCAATCCCCAGCGTCCTCTATGATCCCCCAAACCAGGAGCTATTTCTGAGCGAATAGCCAGGAGTAACCCCTGATCACCGGATGTGGCCCCAAAACAAAACAAAGTAAAACAATACAAAAACAACCCACTTCAGTGTGTAATTCATTTGGAAGCAATTCAGTTCCAATAAAATACTCTAGGAATAGCAGAGACCTTCGGACTGTGACCCTAAACCACAGTGACACCTTCTGGTCTATTGATGCATTACATTAAAAATATTTAATTTCAGGCAAGATTATTTACAGTACCGTCAATAACAGTGTTTCATGCATGCATAGCTCCAACAAAATGCCCTCTACCAGGGTCCTCGCCTAAATCCTCCACACTCTTCCCTGTCCCCAGCTATGATAAGATCTACTTGATCTCTACTTGGTGGCTTTGACAAAAGTACAATATTTTTCACATGTATAATTTCCCTGAAGTACATCTCTGATTATGAAAGAAACATTTTAATTACTATCTGAACCATCTTAATAAGTATTAAGCATCTGATCAGTGGCATATGGACAAATGTTTAACAATAAGCAATCCAGAAAAAATATCCATGAATAAAAATACAATATTTTATATTATGACACATAGGAATTGTTTATATATAATATGTATTGTTATGAGGTATATGCAGCACATTAGTCGTTAATAATATATGTTATTATAAATTATATATAGAAATTAATTTTCCAAAATTCATTTGCTTATATATAATTTTGGGATTTTTGCTTTGGGGCTATACCCAGCAATACTAAAGACTTACATTAGGGGATCAATGTAATTGGAGATCAAACTCAGGTCAGCTGTGAGCCAGGAGAGCACCATACCCACTGTTCTATACCTCAAGCCCCCCTTTTTGCTTATATTTGCAAATTTCTTGTATTAATTGCTAATTCACAACTGCTATTCAACCATATTTTAACAAAACAGCAATAAAATGCATGATTAATATGCATGGTTACAAATCAGTCATTTCTGCCACTGATGCTATAAATTTAATTCTAATGTAATTATTAGTTATCTTTTATTTTCAATAATAAGGAAGAACATTAAAAATGTTAGGACTTTAATCATTTGTCTGTGATGTACAAATGACTTTTTGTACAACTGAATGATAGTTTAAATATATTAGCAGACTATTTCTACAACTTTTAAGCAATGTATAATGTAACCACTAAAAGAAGACTTCATTTTAATCGGCAATAGTGATATTTCTCATAATTTTCTTAGTCTTAATAATGGTCACCTAAACATCACCAGGAGTAATCTCTGAGTGCATGGCCAGAGGAGCATCTGAGCACAAGTGTGACCACAAAATCAAAAACTAAAATCATCATTCTGTAGTATCTCTACTGTATTCTATACATTTCTATAGTATTCCATAGCATCATCTATGACTTCTAACACACAATAACTATAAATAACCTCAAGAGTATAGATTATAAAAAAAAACTTTAGTAAAATAAGTAAGTTACAAATAATAGATTTTTCACTTTTATTTACCTTTGTTTTTTATTTTATTTTATTAATATAAATTGAAAAATAACATCATATTAGTTGTAATTAGTTTGGGGCATATAACAAAATGACTATATATGATTGCAAAATAATCATCACAATTCAGGTATTATCCATAGCCATATAGACATACAGGAAATATTTTGTAATGAGGACTTTTAAGGTTTATTTTATAGCTATTTTCTAAAATGCAATATAGCATTATTAACTATAATCCACTTTTTGTTTCTTTGGGGGAATTTCTCCTGCAATATTCAATCAGCAAAGCTAGATAATTCTTTGATTGGATCTGAGGATACAGAAGTGAGTTTGTAATACCAATGACCACCAGGGTCACCCCAGGAATGTTTGGGGTAGGCTGTGCAGTGCTGAAGGTAAAATCAATATCAGACACCATTAATCACTATACTATTCTCTGTGCTATTATCCTCACCCATATTTTTAAAGAATTAATTAAAAATTAGAAATTTACACAATTTAATTTATTTTGATCATTGATTAGTCAGCTCACAAAATCCCTAAATATTTAATAATTGACTCCCATGTGTGGACAGGGTAGGTCTAAGGGTAACATGGAATCTTGGGGACATACTCAAGAAATTTATTTCTCAAAAGATTTGGAGCTCTTGACAAGGTCAACAAAAATGTCAACATAATGTTATGATGTCATAATGGAAGATAGAAAATAAGTGTTTTACCTATTCATGAATCTTAACAGCAGAAAACACAGCAGAGCACTGAAGCAATAACAAAGTGAAGTGGTGCTGAGAAGAGAAAGAGTGAGAAAGAAAGAAAAAGAAAGAAAGAAAGAAAGAAAGAAAGAAAGAAAGAAAGAAAGAAAGAAAGAAAGAAAGAAAGAAAGAAAGAAAGAAAGAAAGAAAGAAAGGAAAGAAAGAAAGAAGAAAGAAGAAGAATAAAGGAAAGAAAGAAAGAAGAAGAAGAAGAGGAAGAAAGAAGGAAGAAAGGAAGGAAGGAGGAAGGAAGGAGGAAGAAGGAAGGAAGAAGGGAAGGAAGGAAGGGAAGGAAGGAAGGAAGGAAGGAAGGAAGGAAAGGAAGGAAAGGAAGGAAGGAAGGAAGAAAGAAAGAAAGAAAGAAAGAAAGAAAGAAAGTAAAGAAGAAAGAGAAAAAGAAGAAAGAAAGAAAGAAAGGAAGAAAGAAAAGAAAGGAAGAAGAAGAAAGAAGAAAGAAAGAAAAAGAAAAAAAGAAAGAAAGAAAGAAAAGAAAGAAAGAAAGAAAGAAAGAAAGAAAGAAAGAAAGAAGAAAGAAAAGAAAAAAGAAAGAAAGAAAGAAAGAATCGAAAGAAAGAATAAGAATGAAAGAAGGAAGGAAGGAAAGAAAGAAAGAAGAAAGGAAAGAAAGAAGGAAGGAAAGAAAGAAAGAAGAAAGAAAAGAAGAAAGAAAGAAAGAAAGAAAGAAAGAAAAAAGAAAAAAAAAGAAAGAAAGAGAAAGAAAGAAAGAAGGAAGGAAGGGAGGGAGGAAGGGAGGAAGGGAGGGAGGAAGGAAGGAAGGAAGGAAGGAAGGAAGGAAGGAAGGAAGGAAGGAAGGAAGGAAGGAAGGAAGAAAGGAAGGAAGGAAGGAAGAAAGAACGAAAGAAAGAAAAGAAAGAAAGAAAGTAGAAAGAAAGAAAAAGAAAGAAGAAAGAAAAGCTAAGGAAAACACCAGGAGCACTCAGATAGGAAAAGAAGTCAAGCTCTTATTGTTTGCTGTTGACATGATAATATATTTAGGAAATCCTACTCTACCAAAAAGCTTTTAGAAACAATAGATTTATATAGTAAAGTGGCAGGCTACAAAATTAATACACAAAAATCCACTGCTGTTTTATATACAAAAATAGAAAAAATAGATATTAAACAGACAATTCAATTCACAATTGTGCCACAAAAAATCAAATACCTTGGTCGCAACTTAAAGAGGTGAAAGACCTACACAAGAAAAAAACCTATACAAAAAAAAAATCACAAAAAATTATTCAAGAAATAAAAGAGGACACAAGGAATTGGAAACATCTACCCTGCTCATGGATTGGGAGAGTGTACATTATTAAAATGCCAATACTCCCCAAAGCATTGTACAGATTTTATGCGATCCCTATAAGCATATCTATGACATTTTTCAAAGAAGTGTATCAAACACTCCTGAAATTCCTTTGGAACAATAAATGCCCATGAATACTTAAAGCAATCCTCAGGAAAAAGAAGATGAGAAGCATCACTTTTCAAAACTTTAGCAAGTAGTATTGGGATAACTGGTCAACTAACTACATGCAAAACAGTGAACTCATACCTCTCTTTAAAACCATACACAGAGGTCAAATCAAAATGGATTCAAGACCTTGATATCAGACTTGAAACCATAAGTTCATTAAGAAAAACTAAAGATGTGACGGTCTTATACAAAGTAAACTACAAAACCCTGTTTCAATAAATAAAAGAGAAAACAAGGAAATGGAGACATATACCCTGTTCATGAATTAGCAGTATTAACATCATTAAAATGGCAATACTCCCCTAAGCATTGTACAGATTTAATGGAATCCCTCTAAAGATACCCATGACATTCTTCAAAGAAGTGGATCAAAAACTCCTGAAATTCATTTGGAACAATAAACACCCACCAATAGCTAAAGCAATCCTTGGAAAAGGAATATGAAGGTATTAATTTCCTCAATTTGAAATTGTTTTAGAAAGCAATAGTTGATCAGTAGAATAGATTGAGTATTCAGAGAATGTTCCCCAGACATGTAATCAATTGATTTTTGATAAAGGAGCAAGAAATGCAAAATGGAGCAAGAAAAGCCTCTTCAACAAGTAATGTTGGCACAACTAGTTAGCCACTTGCAAAAAAGCGAACTTAGACCCCCATCTAACACCATGAACAAAGGTCAAATCCAAATGGATTAAAGACCTTGATATCAAACCTAAAACCCTATGGTATAAAGAACAACACGTAGGTAAAATACTCCATGACATTGAGACTAAAGGCATCTTCAAGGAGGAAACAGCACTCTCCAAACAAGTCGAAGCAGAGATAAACAGATGGGACTATATTAAGCTGAGAAGCTTCTGCACCTCAAAGGAAATAGTGCCTAGAATACAAGACACCCACAGAATGAAAGAAACTATTGACCCAATACTCATCAGAGAAGGGGCTAATATCAAAAATATACAAAGTACTGACAGAACTTAACAAGAAATAAACACCTAACCCCATCAAAAAATGGGGAGAAGAAATGAACAGGTACTTTGTCAAGGAAGAAATACAAATGGCCAAAGAGCGCATGAAAAGATGATCCACATCACTAATCATTAGGAAGATGCAAATCAAAACAACAATGAGGTACCATCTCACACCACAGAGACTGGCACAATCACAAAGGAAAAAAACAATCAGTGCTGGTGGGGATGTGGGGAGAAAGGAACTCTCATTCATTGCAAGTGGGAATGCAGTTTAGTCCAGCCTTTATGGAAAACAATAAGGAGATTCTTAAAAAAAAAAAAAAAAAAAAAAAAAACACTGAAAATTGAGCTCCCATATGTTCCAGATATACCACTCCTAGGGATATACCCTACGAACAAAAAATGCAATTCAAAACTCCCTTCCTCCTACCTATATTCATTGCAGCACTATTTACCATAGCCAGATTCTGGAAACAAACAAGATGCCCTTCAACAGAAGAATAGCTAAAGAAACTGTAGTACATATACAGAGTAGCATATTATGCAGTCATCAGGAGAGATGAAATCATGAAATTTTTCAATACATGGATCCACATGGAAACTAAGTGAAATAAGTCAGAGGAGAAAGATATACTTAGAATAGTCTCACTCATCTAATGGGCTTTAAGAAACATAAGAGACATTATTGTGATAATGCTCAGCGACAATAAAGATGAGGGTTGGAAGGACAGGCTCAAGATATGAAGCTCGGTCAGGCTGGGAAAATCTATGAAACTACGCCTGCCCAGTGGGGGCCTGACTGTGAAAAATTGTGAGTGCTGCCTATGTGTGTCTATCTCCTGTCCTGTTGCGTGAAACTCTTGGGGGTGGGTCAAAAAGAGGCTCCTGAAAACTTGCTCTCCCAGAAGCTCATTCTAGGGCAGGAATGCCAAGGAACTGATTCATAACGTGAAGACAGGCTATAAGCAGTACTTTGCAGAAGCCAGGTCCCCTGCTTGTGATGTCAGGCTGGGAAAATCTATAAAAATACGCCTGCCCAGTGGGGCCCGACTATGAAAAATTGTGAGAACTGCCTGTGTGTATCTATCTCCTGTCCTGTCACGTGAAACTCTTGGGAGTGGGCCGAAAAAGAGGCTCCAGAAAACTCGCTTTCCCAGAAGCTCATTCTAGGGCGGGAACACCAAGGAACTGCTTCATAACATGAAAACCGGCTATAAGCAGTAGTTTGCAGAAGCCAGGTCCCCTGCTTCTGATGTCAGGCTGGGAAAATCTATGAAACTACTTGTGCCCATTGCAGTCCGACTGTGAAAAATTGTGAGTGCTGCGTGTGTGTCTGTCTACTGTCCTGTCACATGAACATCTTGGGAGTGGGCCGAAAAGAGGGTCCAGAAGAACATCGCCACTCTGCTTCATTACGCAGCCGTATGCTCTTTCTAAGGAAAAAACACCATCACAACAAGAAGAAAAATATCACACTAAGAACTGTGCTGGATCACTGAAGCCCAGCATTTCTCTCCGGACTATATTCTCTGCTGCACGCTCAGGCCTAAGATTTGATCCTATGAGAGGCTTCATCCACAAAGGACTCCCCTCCCTTGGAGGCAAGTCGACCCACCCAGAAAGGGTGGAGTCAGAGGAGTGTAGCTGCGTACATCATTTAGCCAATGAATACCACCACAACAAGTAGAAAAACCCACAATACAAGTGTGACAATGGGGACACAACGCAGACCAGCATCAGACATAGAGAATGAAGATGACAATTCTGATGACCAGATAATGACCAACCAACTAATCAACCTCTCAGATAAGAACTTTAGACAATCAATATGGAAGATGCTCAACAAACTCAAAGAAACCATGGATCGAGTTGAACAGAACACTAATAAGAACCAAGAAAATATGAAGACAGAAATCACAAAACTCCAAACTGAAATAACATGTCAACTAACAGGCCTGAAAAACTCAGTAAATGAAGTGAATGACAAAATAGATAAGCTCTGGGACATGGTAACAGAAGCTGAGAATAGAATTGGTGCTGTGGAAGATGAGATAAATAACAATTCCATACAGCGGGAGAGATTGGGATAAAAACTTAAAGCAAATGAACAGACAATGGAAAAATTAGTCAAAGAATGGAAACAGATGAAAATAGAAGTCTATGATAAGCTCAACAGAAAAAACTTAAGAATCATTGGAGTCCCAGAGACTCAGGAAGAAAATTTCCAGGAAGAATCAACGGTCAAGAACATCATTAAAGAGAAACTTCCAGAGCTAAAGAATATATGTGATCAAATCCTGCATGCTCAAAGAGTACCAACCAAAAGAGACCCCAGAAAAAAATACCCCAAGACACAACCTAGTCATAATGACGAATCCAACATATAGAGACAGAATTCTGAAAACAGCAAGATAAAAAGGGAGGGGCCGGGAAGGTGGCGCTAGAGGTAAGGTGTCTGCCTTACGAGCACTAGCCAAGGAACGGACCGCGGTTTGATCCCCCGGTGTCCCATATGGTCCCCCCAAGCCAGGGGCGATTTCTGAGCACATAGCCAGGAGTAACCCCTGAGCGTCAAACGGGTGTGGCCCAAAAAAAAAAACAAAAACAAAAAAAAAAAACAAAAAAAAAGATAAAAAAGGGAAATTACATTCAAGGGAGCATCCTTGAGATTTATGGCAGACCTGTCACCAGAAACACTCAAGGCCAGAAAACAGTGGTGGGATATTGTGACAAGAGTAAATGAAATGAATGCTGCACCTAGAATACTATACCCAGCAAAATTTACTTTCCGGTTTGACGGAAGAATACATGGTTTCACAGACAAAAAACAGCTCAGAAATTTTACAGACTCAAAACCAGTCTTAAGAGAAAAACTGAAAGACCTAATTTAAGACAAGACTAACCAAAAGACACACCAAATTTTGATATAAAGATGGCATTAAATAACAGGACAATTCTTTCTCTCAATGTCAGTGGAATAAAATCACCAGTGAAGAGACCAAGAGTGGCTAAATGGATCAAAAAATTAATCCAACCTTCTGCTGCCTACAAGAAACGCACCTGAATAGTCAGAACAACCATAGACTCAAAATAAAAGGCTGGAGAAAAATTATCCAAGCAAACAAAACCCATATAAAAGTGGAGTGGCCATACTAATATCAACTAATGCAAACTTTATACTCAGGAAGATTGTAAGGGACAAAGATGGACATTTTATATTAATC
Source organism: Suncus etruscus (assembly GCF_024139225.1). Lineage (NCBI taxonomy): Eukaryota > Metazoa > Chordata > Mammalia > Eulipotyphla > Soricidae > Suncus > Suncus etruscus. Next base: position 140,883,185 of record NC_064851.1, read on the forward strand.
AAAGGGTATGTAAAGCATAACATAAACATATATGGGCCAGCAAAATATTTAATACAATTGTTGACAAATCTGAAAAATAATATCAATAACAACACAATAAATGTGGGGAACCTCAACACAACTTTGTCAACACTGGATAGGTCAACCAGACTGAAACCCAATAAGAATATACTAGACCTGAAAAGAGAAATGAAAGAAAGAGGCCTACTGGATATATATAGGACTCTCCATCCCCAGAAACCTGGATACACATTCTTCTCCAATGTACATGGGACATTCTCCAGGATAGACTGCATGCTGGCACATAAAACATACCTCCATAATATCAAGCAGATAGAAATTTTGCAGGTTACCTTCGCTGACCACAAGGCTCTGAAATTATTTGTGAATTCCAAAAGGCAACAGAAGAAAAACTTTAACACCTGGAATTTAAACAGCCTCATACTGAATAACCAGTGGGTCCGAGATTAAATCAAAAAAGAAATCAAAACCTTCCTGAAAACAAATGACAATAGAAACACAAACTATCAGAACTTATGGGACACAGCGAAAGCAGTACTGAGAGGAAAATTTATAGCTTTGCAAGCACACATCAGGAAGGAAGAAGGAGCTTACCTGAGTAGCTTAATGACGCAGCTCATAGAACTAGAAAGTGCTTAACAAAAGGACCAAAAATAGGGAGACGGAAGGAAATAACAAAGCTGAAAGCAGAAATTAATGAAGTGGAAAGTGGAAACCCAAAAAACAATCCGAAAGATCAACGAAAGCAGAAGTTGGTTCTTTGAAAAAATAAACAAGATTGATAGACCACTGGCAAAACTAACAAAGAGAGAGAGAGAGAGTGAGAGAGAGAGAGAGAGAAACTTGATAACTCATATTAGGAATGAAAAAGGAGAGATGACTACTGATATGACAGATTCTAAGGGTAATCAGAAACTACTTTGAGAAACTCTATGCCACTAAAAATGAGAACCTCGAAGAAATGGATACATTCTTGGACTCTTATAATCTTCCATGGTTGAAGGAAGAGGATGTAGCATATCTAAACACCCCCCATCACCATTGATGAATTTAAAACAGTAATCAAATGTCTGCCCAAAAACAAAAGCCCAGGCCCGGATGGATTCACTAATGAATTCTTTCAAACTTTCCAATAGGAACTACTACCAATCCTGGCAAGACTCTTTCATGAAATTGAACAAATGGAACACTTCCAAATAGGTTTTATGAATCCAACATCGCCTTGATACCTAAACCAGACAGAGATGCTACGAAAAAAGAAAATTAGAGACCAATATCGCTGATGAATGCAGATGCAAAGATCCTCAACAAAATCCTGGCAAATAAGATTCAGTGCCTCATTAAGAAGATCATCCTGTACGATCAAATAGGTTTCATCCCAGGAATGCAAGGATGGTTTAACATCCGTAAATCTATCAACATAATACACAACATCAACAACAAAAAAAATAAAAATCACATGATCATATCAATAGATGCAGAGAAAGCATTTGATAAGGTCCAACACCCATTCTTGATCAAAACTATCAGCAAGATGGGAATGGAAGGAACGTTTCTAAATATAGTTAAGGCCATCTACCACAAGCCAGAGGCAAATATTGTCCTCAACGAAGAAAAAATAAAAGCCTTTCCTCTAAATTCTTACACAAGACAAGGCTGTCCTCTCTCACCACTCCTATTCAACATAGCACTGGAAGTACTTGCTATAGCGATTAGGCAAGAAAAAGATATCAAGGAAATCCAGATAGAAAAGGAAAAAGTCAAGCTCTCGTTGTTTGCAGATGACATGATACTCTACCTAGAAAACTCTAAAGTCTCTACAAAAAAGCTTCTAGAAACAATAGACTCATATAGCAAGGTGGCAGGCTACAAAATTAACACACAAAAATCAATGGCCTTTCTATACACTAATAGTAATAAGGAAGAAATGGACATTAAGAAAACAACCCCATTCACAATAGTGCCACACATACTCAAATATCTTGGAATCAACTTGACTAAAAATGTGAAGAACCTATACAAAGAAAACTATAAAACTCTGCTCCAAGAAATAAGAGAGGACACGCGGAAATGGAAGCACATACCCTGCTCATGGATTGGCAGGATTAACATCATCAAAATGGCAATACTCCCCAAGGCATTGTACAGATTTAATGCGATCCCTCTAAAGATACCCATGATATTCTTCAAAAAAGTGTATCAGGTACTTTTAAAATTCATTTGGAACAATAAACACCCTAGAATAGCTAAAGCAATTATTGGGAAAAAGAATATGGGAGGAATTACTTTCCCCACCTTTAAACTGTACTACAAAGCAATAGTTATCAAAACAGCATGGTATTGGAATAAAGACAGGCCCTCAGATCAGTGAATTATGCTTGAATAATCAGAGAATATTTCCCAGACATACAGTTACCTAATTTTTGATAAAGGAGCAAGAAATCTTAAATGGAGCAAAGAAAGCCATTTCAACAAGTGGTGTTGGCACAACTGGCTAGCCCCTTGCAAAAAAATTGAACTTAGACCCCCAGCTAACATCATGTACGAAGGTTAAATCCAAATGGATGAAAGACCTCGATATCAGACCCAAAACCATAAGATATATAAAATAACACGTAGGTAAAACACTCCAGGACATTGAGAATAAAGGCATCTTCAAAGAGGAAACTGCACTTTCCAAGCAAGTGAAAGCAGAGATTAACATATGGGAATATATTAAACTGAGAAGCTTCTGCACCTCAAAAGAAATAGTGCCCAGAATACAAAAGCCTCCCACTGAGTGGGAGAAACTATTCACCCAATACCCATCAGACAAGGGGTTAATCTCCAAAATATACAAGGCACTGACAGAAATTTACAAGAAAAATACATCTAATCCCATTAAAAAATGGGGAGAAGAAATGGACAGACACTTTGACAAAGAAGAAATACAAATGGCCAAAAGACACATGAAAAAATGCTCCACATCACTAGTCATCAGGGAGATGCAAATCAAAACAACTATGAGGTACCACCTCACACCCCAGAGATTAGCACACATTACAAAGAATGAGAACAGTGTTGGCGGGATGTGGAGTTAAAGGAACTCTTTTCCAATGCTGGTGGGAATGCCGTTTAGTTCAACCTTTATGGAAAGCAATATGGAGATTCCTCCAAAAACTGGAAATTAGGTCTCATATGACCCAGCTATACCACTCCTAGGAATATACCCTAGGAACACAAAAATACAATACAAAAATCCCTTCCTTACACCTATAATCATTGCAGCACTATTTACTATAGCAAGGCTCTGGAAACAGCCAAGATATCCTTCAACAGATGATTGGCTAAAGAAACTGTGGTACATATACACAATGCAGCCATCAGAAGAGATGAAGTCATGACGTTTTCCTATACATGGATGTACACGGAATCTATTATGCTGAGTGAAATAAGTCAGAGAGAGAGAAAGAAAGACGCAGAATGGTCTCACTCATCTATGAGTTTTAAGAAAAATGAAGGACATTCTTGCAATAATAACTTTCAGACACAAAAGAGAAAAGAGCTAGAAGTTCCAGCTCACCTCATGAAGCTCACCACAAAAATGATGAGTTTAGTTAGAGAAATAACTACATTTCGAACAATCCTAATAATGAGAATGTACGAGGGAAATAGAAAGCCTGTCTAGAGTACAGGCGGGGGTTTGGTGGGGAGGAGGGAGATTTGGGACATTGGTGATGGGAATGTTGCACTGGTGATGGATGGTGCTCTATACATGACTGAAACCCAAACACAATCATGTATGTAATAAAGTTGTTTAAATTTAAAAAAAAAAGATATGAAGCTCACCACAAAGAGAGTGCGGTTATGGAAATAACTACACTAATATAGCATGACATTGTTAATGAGTGAGAGAAGTAGAATGCCTGTCTCAAATATAGGCAGGAGTAGGGAGAAGAGGGGGGGGCATTGGTGGTGGTAATGCTGCACTGGTGAAGGGGGTGTTCTGTTTATGACTGAAACCCAACTACAATGATGCTTGTAATCATGGTGCTTAAATAAAGATTTTTATATATGCATGTGGGAATGGAGAGATAGCACAGTGGGTAAGTTGTTAACTTTGCAGGCGGTCAACCCAGATTTGATCCCAGAGTACAATCTCGTGTAGTTTCTGAGTATAGAAAACCAAGAGTAAGCCCTGAGAATATTGGGTGTGAATACCCTCACCCCCTAAAAATGTATGTGTCCTTTGCTCACTTTTCAAGAAGAAGATATATTATTATCACAGTATATATTATTAGCTCAATATTTTCAGATCTCAATGTGAAATACGACCAAACAAAAGAGATTAGTAGTACCTCAGAGACCTCTGTAAATCATCACTCCATTATGTTGAGAATTAGTCTTGCAGACTTTTAGAATTAAGAGGGATCAATTTTCTTTGCTAACTTGTGTGTCCCTTAATGTCAAAGAGATCACTAAAATAAATAAATGGAGACTAATTTAAATATCAGTGTTTCTTTGTTTCTTGATTTGTTTTTATTTTAGGTAGTCACCAAGGTTTACAATATTATCACTAAGAGGGTTTCCCGTATAATGCAATCCCCACCTCCATACATCTTCCCGGAGCATCCACTTTCCACCACCATTGTCTCATCCTAATCCTTTCTCACCCTTCTCCCCCAAACTTCCACTCTCATTTTCTGTTGCCTCATTTATTTATTTGTTTGCTTTTTGTTTGGGGGCCACACTCTGTGACACTCAGGGGTTATTCTTGGCTATGCAGTCAACAATAGCTCTTGGCTTGGGGGACCATATGAGATGCCAAGATCTGTCCTGGGTCAACCTTGTGCAAGGCAAACAAACGCCCTACCTCTGCACTATAGCTCCAGCCCCTCTGTTGCTTTTTTTAAATGGCAAAGAAGACAGTTACTTATACCTTTTGCCGCTGGCAACAAACAGTATCAAAATATTTTAATTCATTAGTTTGATTCACTGTGTCTTGAGAACTTATGGAATCTCTGTCAGCATTTTCCCCATCACCTCCCAAAGTGATGATTTTTCATGAGTAAGTTAATCTGAAGACCAAGCTGGGGTGAACAGGTCTGACCTGATCATTTGAGTGACACTCTCAATAACAGGTCACAGCTTGCCTTCTGCAGGCCTTCTGTGACCCTTACAGTTACCAATCTTCTAATCACCTTATCTGCAGGCACCAACACGCTTCAAATTACAAGAGCTAATTGGATGAAAGCGGAAATGCATCCTTCTAATGGAGTGAGAAATGGTTAATGCCCTGATCTTTTTCTTTCACTTGTTGAAGTAAAACACAAACACAGATGAAGGTTGTGAAGCAGTCCAGTAAATTAGCTCTGTTTCAGAGCCAAACCGTGGATGCACCTGCTAAAATCTAAGGTGCTTTAGAAACAAGAGATACATATCAAAAGGACAGGAACCACTCCCCCCCATAGTAGTTACCAAATGATCGAATAGAAACTACAAATCCCTTGCTAAAAGAACAATTTACCTTCGTACATCAGTTTTATTTTTTGCCTAAAAATCATTTCATTTATGGTCTGGTTTTATAGAATTTTTATAACTGTGACATCCTGGATGGGTTCTGGAAATGAATTGGTCTGAATATAAGAGATACCAAAGTAAAGCTTTAATGTGAAATTGTCCAGTGAAATTGGGGCTACTGATATAGAGAATGGGGCATATTTATGAACATTCTGTTGCTCCAATTGATTTCTTATGAACTAATACAGTGTGTTAAAAACACATTTGCAGTTGATGCAGCAAAGAAGATTCCTGGTCATCAAACTATGTTATATGAAGAGAAATGTGCACTAATTTTATATTTTTAGTTAATTACTCTGAAGAAGAGCAATATTATCACAGGGTGAATAAGACACAAAAATTCAGAGATGTTAAATAGTGAGACCATTTGAATTTTTATCATTTAAAAGATAGGTTTGATATCAAGGGTCTGCTGGGTTTCTTTTTGGTAATCCGCATATGTTGTGGTACTTTTAGTATGATTTTTATACTCTTGTCTTCAAAGGACAATTTTTTTTTGCCTTAGGAAATGTCAGTATAATAGCAGGAGAGTAGCAAGAGGAAAAATAAAATGATGAATCATTTTAAAAAGTTGATATTTTGGGCCAGTGCAATAGCACAGTGGTAAGGCTTTTGCCTTGCATATGGTTGACACAGGATGGACCCCAGTTAGAATTCCAGCATCCCATATGGTCCCCGAAGCCTGCCAGGATCACGTGATGTCTGAGCTCAGAGCCAGAAGTAACTTCTGAGCACCGCCAGGTGTGACCCCAAAAATAAAAAAAAAAAAAGTTGATATTTGTTGCATTTTGAACTAAGAGTTCCCTGGGGTAGGGGAAATTAAAGAAAACCTCTGTAAGAGGCACTCAGGTTGTCTAATTATACATTAACTTTCCTTCCTAGAGTACTTAACCTTACCTTTTGATTAACTTGTAGATCAGTGTATGTTCATAACCTTCTGTCATCTCAAGATTTGGTTCATACAAAAGACAAAAACAACCACCCAGAAAATCATGGTTTGCACTAGTGCTTGCACTAGAACCCTGAATTACATGTAAATTCAGTAAACAAGCAATATGAAATAACATCTGACAACAAGAAAAATATGCCAATTTGAAGGGTCAGAGTAATCATATAGCAGGTAGGGTACTTGCTTTGCCAGGGCAAATTTGGGTTCAATCCCTGGCATCCCATATAGTTCCCCAAGCCCCACCAGAAGTAATCACTAAGCACAGAGCCAGGAGTAAGTTTTACGCATTGCTAGATGTGATCCTCCTCTCCTAAAAAGTGACAATTAAAATGTTGCACTGGTGAAGGAGGGTGTTATTTTTATGACTGAAATTCAACTACAATCATGTTTGTAATCATGGTGTTTAAATAAAATTATTATTAAAAAAATAAATCAAGAAATAAAAACTTCCAGGATTAGAGAGATAGTACAATAGCTAGGGGCTGCTTTTGTTGTTATTTTGTTTTGTTTTGTTGTTCTAAGGGCACACCCTGATGGCTTAGTGGTCCTACCCTAATCAATATTGGTACTCCACCCTAGGGTGTGATTTGGTGATGGGATATTGGATTATTCCTTACTGGGTGTTCCTCTCCCACCCTAGCGTGTTTCCTTGTTCTTGTCAATAAAAGCAGGAATCTAAGGCAGAGGCTCACTCTTCGATCTTCTACTAAGCTGCATTCGTTCATAGGAGCAGAAAGTGTGGGTGGTTGAATTCCTTGCTTGTGTGCTGTGTTTCCTGATCCTGTTCTTGAGCTTTTTGACTATGTGAATTATTTCCTACATCAATGTTTGCTTCCAGACCTGGATATCATCAAATCCCCATTTTGGAGCCCTGGGTTCCACTGATGCTCAGGGATTACTCCTGACTCTGCATTCAGAAATCGCTCCTAGTAGGCTCATGGGACCATGTGGGATGCCAGTATGGCCACATCCCAGTTGGCCACAGGCAAAGCAAATGCTGCACTATCATGTTATTGCTTCAGCTCCAGAGCTTCTGTCTTACACGCAGCCAGCCTATGTACAATCTCCAACATACTATATGGTCACATGAGCCTCCAGGACTGATTTCTGATCACAGAGCCAGGAACAACCCCTGAGCACCACCAGGTGTGGCCCCAAACCAAAAATAAATAAATAACTAAATAAGAATTGCCTGTCCATTGTATGCTGTCACCTCAAGAACCACCAAGATCATCCTTTGGAATAATTTTTTTTACAAAGAATTATTCTTTAAAAATTTTTGTAAATGGTCTGTGAACTTCTCATCTAAATCTGAACTTGCCATTTAAAATTGGATCAGTTGTTTGATAAACTGCATCTCTTTCCCAGCTGCAAAAAATTAAAATGAAATATTTTCACTTTATGCAGTTATTTTGAAGCTGTGTAACATATAACCACATGTCACAAAGATATTTAGAGTATTATAAATACATATATATTTACATGTATATACATAGGCAAAGAGAAAATTACAAAGATAGTTATAAACTCTTAGGATAAGATAATTTAGTAGGGAAGAAATGACTTGGGAATTTTCTAAAACATCATATAGAATGATATAATACAAATGTATAGAGTAAAGACACCTACATGATTTTTTTTAAATTCAGAGTTATCATGAAATAATTCAGTTAGAGAAAATCTGAGATAATTTTGGCCCCATATTAAGATATATTCTTGGCATTTCTGAAGTACATACACTTCCAAAGGTTTTTTTTTTAACACTTTACTTTGTGACATTCAGCAATGAACCCAATACCCAATTCTTCCACAAATATTCATCAAAAGTCAACAACTTATTTCCAGGTTTTCTCTTAGGCCTACCATCACTTCAGGGAAACAAGAGAAGCTATCCCAGCTCTTCCACTGAGGGAAAAAAACAATCAACCCCACCTTGATTGTGACAACTATCTCTCTGATCTACCTGTAACTTCCTCTTTTGAAAGTACTAAAGTTAGAATCCCAGATCTATGTCATAAAATTGAGATCCCGGGTATAAGCCCTCATATATACTGTACAGACAACTAATATACAACAAGCAAATATCATCACATGCAAAGTAAGCAAGGAAGAGAAGGAGAAAGGGAGGAAGGAAAGGAGGAAAAGAAGGAAGGGAGGGAGGGAGGAAGGAAGGAAGGATGGGAGGAAGGAAGGGAGGGAGGGAGGAAGGGAGGAAGGAAGGGAAGGAGGGAGGGAGGAAGGAAGGAAGGAAGGATGGGAGGAAGGAAGGGAGGGAGGTAGGAGGGAGGGAGGAAGGAAGGAAGGATGGGAGGAAGGAAGGGAGGGAGAAAGGAAGGGAGGAAGGAAGGGAGGGAGGAAGGGAGGGAGAAAGGAAGGGAGGAAGGAAGGGAGGGAGGGAGGAAGGGAAGGAGGGAGGGAGGGAGGAAAAAGGGAGGGAGGGAGGGAAAGAGGGGGGAAGAAAGGGAGGGAGGAAGGGAGGGAGGGAGGGAAAGAGGGGGGAAGAAAGGGAGGGAGGGAAAAAGGGGGGAAGAAAGGGAGGGAGGAAGGAAGGGAGGGAGGAAGGAGAGGAAAGAGGAAGTAAAGGAGGAAGAAAGAAAGGGAAGGAAGGGAAGGAAGAAAGGAAGGGAGAGAGAGGGAAAGAAAAAGATAGAAAAGAATGAGAAAGAGAGAATAGAAAGAGGAAACAAAGAAAGAGACAAATTATAAATTAAGTGAAAATATTTGCACACCACACATCAAAAGTCATATCATATGTAAGATATAGAAAGCTCTCTCTAAATTCAACAACAAAAAGCAAATAGCCCCATCCCCCCCAAAAAAGGAAGAAAATGGAGAGTAGCTGAACAGGCATCTTTCAAAGAAGACCTAAAGATGTTAACATGTGTACAAGAAAAATGTACATTTGTACTGATTATGTGTGAAATGCAAATCAAATAAAACAATATCACTTCATGCTGGTGAGAATGGTTTATATCAAAAAGACCAGAAACAATGGTTGCTGATCGGAATATGGTGAAAAGAAAAGAACTGTCATTCACTGCCAATGAACATCTACCCCAAGACTCAAAAACATTTATCCAAAAAAGATTATAGCATGATTTGCATATTTGGAAACAACCTGAGTGCACAAAAACAGAATAGCAAATAAAGAAATTGTGGAATACAAATTAATAGTCAGCTATAAGAGAAGACAAAATTTGCAGTTTACTGCAATTTGCATGGAAGTGGTGGTGCCATCCTAAGAAAAGGGAATAGGAAAGTCAAAAAAACTGTCAGGTGATTCCTCATGCAGGAGCATATTCAGGATAGCATCTGCAGATGTAGGCAAGACTGGAGATTGAATTGGCGACCATGAACTTACTAGGTATGCACTTTAACTACTAAACCATCTCTGGGTCTCATTGCTTAAGCCAAACTCAAAAATCTTGTGATGCCAAAGACTAAAACCAAGGCTTCAGGGGACTTTGGAAAGTAGTCTTTCCTTCCATTTATCTGTGACTTCACAGGATTTGAGAGAACTGAAAAAGGTAAGCCTGAAACAGAACACTGAACACGGAAAAAATGACAATGAATCTTTTAAGTTCCAGAACAACTAAAAGAAACTGGAGGTGCAACTAATGAATGTGGCAGAAGACTTACTCCTAAATTTCCAACTTCTTATTAAATCACTTATGTACGGATCTGGAGAGGTAATACCATGAGTACTTATGAGTACAACCAACTGGAGTTTCACTATGCATTGTACATAGTCCCCACACTCCACCAAGAGTGATCCCTTAGCACAGAGGCAGAAGTAAATCTTTAGCACAGCAAAGGATAGCCCCTAAACCCAAACTAAACCAAAATACACTTATGTGGGGGCCTAGAGATATATTTCAGTGACTTAGAACTCATGTCTTGCCAGCATGTGGCTATGAGTTCAAATCCCTACTGTCCCACTGCACTGAGCACAATCCTGGCAGCTCTGCTGTTTGAGCCTGGCAGCTGTGCTCTCTGTTTTTCCCTGTGCTACAAAAACTTTCTGGTCATACTATATCAAGGTGTTTGTAAATATTACAAAGGGATGCAACCCCCAACAAACACCAGAACAGCTATATGAATAGCACAGCAATCCCCAGAGAACATCACCAGACATAATCTGTGCCTCAACAAGGGAACATGAGTGCTAGCATGTGACCAAAAAATGTTTCAGTGAGCTCCTTAGCAAATGAGAAGCAATCTCAGGTGAGCACCACAGCTTAAAAATGTGTAAATACTGTGCTTGCTTTGTCAGCACATATATTAAAATTGGAATGATATAGAGAAGATTAGAATGGCCCCTGAGCAAGGATGACATGCAAATTCGTGAAGCGTTCCATATTTAAAAAAAAATGTTCAAATACCACAACCAGGCATGTGTGTGCCCCCCAGTATTGGAAAAAAAATCAACAATAACAATGAAAGGGAATTAAAATGATTAATAAATAAATAAAAACTTAAGTGATCTAGAATATGGAGCTTGAACCAAAAGTCACAGATTGTACACTAGCCCCCTCCTCATTCCCTGTAGGTGTGTGGAAGTGCACACATGTGAGCATGGACATAGGAGGTGAACATACTGAGATCATTTGGGGGGAATGAGTGTCGTGCTCCCTTTTCCACTATGGAGTGTTGATTCTACCCTACAATATACTGCAATTAAAGTAGAAAACATGCAACCTGTAATAATAGAAACTAATAGTCTTTGAGGTTATTATGAAACACTTCACTGAGAAAATATTTTGAGTGCAGTCTTGAAGAATATAGAGAAATTCATCCTGCAGATATTTCTAGCAGAAGATCTGAAGGCATGAAAAGATGTAGAAGAGTAGAGAAAGATTGAAGTGTTCAGGCAATATGTAAAGAAATTGATGTAGCCAGTACATAGGGACATCCTAAAGGGAAATAAATGAGTGGTAAGCCTGGAAAGTTAGGTGTAGAAGAAATCAGTAAAAGATTTTATCCCAACGGTGAATGAGTGACTAGTCAAGGATATTAAACTAGGGAGTACTTGATTTATAGGAGGCATTTTTATGGAGCAAAAGGCCCTAAAGTGAACAGGGGGAAAAAGTATAAAAATATGCAGGCACACCTCAGAAATATTGCAGATTTGGTTCCAGACCGCTGTAATAAAACAAATGTCTCAATAAAGCAAGTCACATGATTTTTTTGTTTCCCAGGATATATATAATAAAGTTTCTGTAATAATATGCCTTAGTCTTTAAACTGTGCATTATGTTTAAGAAAATCTATGTGCTTACTTTGTAAAAATGATTTATTACTAAAAATGTTAAACATCACCTGAACCTTCAGCATCTCATATTGTTTTCCTGGTGGAAGGTCTTGCTTTGATTATGGCTACTGACTGATTCAGGAAACTGTCCCCCAAAGTAGAGGTGATCATGAAAATTTCTTAAAGAATGAGGGTGGTTATGTTTTATGACTTTCCTTCAAAAAGTGTTTCTTTGTTTATTACTAGAGTCAAAATTAAAGTTAGCTGCCCCAAATCCTGTTGCTGTTTTATGAAAGAATTTGAGGTAATATTTTAATCCTTCATTTTATCTCAACAATGACATACATATTCACAATATCTTCAGCAGGAATAGCTTCCATCTTAGTTAATGTTGTTGAATCTTTTTATGCACACCCAGCAGTGCTTGGAGTTATTCCTGCCTATGAACTCAGGAATCACTCCTGGCAGGGCTCAGGGACAATATAGGGGATAAGGGGTCAAACCCAGGTTGGCTACTTTCAAGATAAACATCTACCTATTGTACTATTGCTTTAGCCCAGAACATATTCCTTCTTTTTTTTTAAATAATATTTTTTATTTAAACACCTTGGTTAGAAACATGATTGTGGTTGGGTTTCAGTCATATAGAGGACACCCCCCATCACCAGTGCAACATTCCCACCACCAATATCCCAAATATCCCTCGTCCCCACCCCGCCCCCACCTGTACTCTACACAGGCTTTCTATTTCCCTCATACATTCTCATTGTTAGGATAATTTGCAATATAGTTATTTCTCTAACTAAACTCATCACTCTTTGTGGTGAGGTTCATGAAGTGGGCTGTAACGTCCAGCCTTCCTCTCTTTTGTATATGCAAATTATTGCATGAATGTCTTTCATTTTTCTTAAAACCCATAGATGAGTGAGATCATTCTGCGTCTTTCTCTCTCCCTCTTATTTTACTCAGCATAATAGATTCCATGTACATTCATGTATAGGAAAATTTCATGACTTCATCTCTCCTGATGGCTGCATAATATTCCACTGTGTATATGTACCACAGTTTCTTAAGCAATTCATCTCTTGAGGGGCATCTTGGTTGTTTCCAGAGTCTTGCTATGGTAAATAGTGCTGCAATAAATATAGGTGTGAGGAAGGTATTTTTGTATTGTATTTTTGTGTTCCTAGGGTATATTCCTAGGAGTGGTATAGCTGGATCATATGGGAGCTATTTTCCAGTTTTTGGAGGAATCTCCAAATCGCTTTCCAGAAAGGTTGAACTAGACGGCATTCCCACCAGCAGTGGAAAATAGTTCCTTTCTCTCCACATCCCCACCAACACTGTTTATTCTCATTCTTTGTGATGTGTGCCAATCTCTGTGGTGTGCGGTGGTACCTCATAGTTGTTTTGATTTGCATCTCCCTGATGGTTAGTGATATGGAACATTTTTTCATGTTCCTTTTGGCCATTTGTAATTCTTTATCAAAGTATCTGTCCATTTCTTCTCCTCATTTTTTGATGGGATTAGATTGTTTTTCTTATAAAGTTCTGTCAGTGTGTTGTATATTTTGGAGATTAGCCCCTTATCTGATGGGTATTGGGTGAATAGTTTCTCCCACTCAGTGGGTGACTCTTGTATCCTGGGCACTATTTCCTTTGAGGTGCAGAAGCTTCTCAGCTTAATATATTCCCATCTGTTAATCTCTGCTTTCATTTGTTTGGAAAGTGCAGTTTCCTCCTTGAAGATGCCTTTAGTCTCAATGTCATGGAATGTTTACCTATGTGTTGTTCTATATACCTTATGGTATCAGGTCGGATATTGCGGTCTTTAAACCATTTGAAGTTTACCTTCTTACATGATGTTAGCTGGGGATGTAAGTTCGCTTTTTTGCAAGTGGCTAGCCAGTTGTGCCAACACCACTTAGAACATATTCTTTCTTAAGAAACTCTCTTTATCATTCACAGAAGCAAGTAACATCTGATGATGAGAGGTTCTGTCACACCTTCAAACTCCACCTCTAATTCTGGGTCTCTGGTTAGTCCTTCTACTTTCTTTACTAAAAATCTCAAGGTCATATTTTTAAGTTACCTAAACAGGTTTGGAGTTAATATCTTCCAAACTCTAGTTTGGATTGATTTGGTTACCTCTTCCCATAAATCATAAATCTTCTTAACAACATCTAGAAAGGTAGAGCCATTCCTGGAGAATTTTCCTTTGATTTGTCCAGATACATCAGAGAAAACAGTATCTTTGGCCACTGAAGAATAATGAAATGTAGTTCTTAGGTGATAATTATAGTGGCTCCTTGACCATTAGTCACAAGATGGATGTATACTTAATAGAATTAACAGAAATATTAACCTCTGTTTACATCTTCAGAAAACTTTGATGACCAGGTGCATTATCATTGAACAATAATACTTAAAAAAATAGTTTCCCTGAGAAGTAGTTTTCAAGAGAATTTAAAATGTTCAGTAAACCATGTGGTAAACAGATGTACTATCATTCAAAATTTCTTATTTTATTTATAAAGCATAAGCAAAGATTTAGCATAATCCTTCCCCCAATCTTTCTTCAACTTTATCAAGTCTCTCAGTGATTTCCTCAGGGTACTGAGAGAATTGTTGCTATTGAGCTATGCCTGGACATTGAAAGTTCTGATGTATCTGAGGACCAACCTGAACTTCTGTTGCTATCTATTGAAGTGGTTGGATTCTATATTTTTTCCCTTATTCCTGATGCATTGTAAGTCTAAAGGTGAAGCTCTGAGTTTCACATGACTGAAGAAATGATCAGGTGCTCCTTTTATACAATGTCAAAGTAATGTTTATGGAACCGGAGGATAGTACATTGGGTAGGGCATTTGCCTTGCGTGTGACTGACCTGAGTTAGATTCCTGACATCATATGTGGGCCTCTGAGCCTGCCAGGGGTAATTCTGAGTGCAGAGCTATGATTTACTTTGAGTGTCACAAAAGAAAACAAACAAACAAACAAACAAAAAAACAATGTCAAAGTAGTGTTTATGACTATTCATTTCTAGCAGCCAGCTATGCTTTATGCAGATTTCTCCAATAACCAGCAGGAGTGGACGAGGACCCAAGCTCCATAAAGAGGGTGCAGGAGAGGGTAACTGTCAGGGGCTAGGTCACAATCTTGAGGATGCAGGTGGGAGGCCAAGGAATATTCAAGAAGCTAGGATTAATGCAAGCACCCTGAACTAAGTAGAAGCATAAGAAGAGTCAGATCTGCTAAAGGGCAGTGAACAGGAGGAAGCAGAAGCTGGTGATTACCTGAAAGGCTGGTGTAGGGAGGAGAGTGCATATTTAACAGAATTCTTTTGGATTCTATGTTTTTGAAATAGTAAATGAGTGCTAACTTCATCTGTAAGTCATCAGTTTTAAGTTTCTAATTAGTCAACCTGTCCTTTGAAGCTTCAAATCAGGTGTTGACTTCTCTTTAGCTATAAAAATTGTAGATGCCAGATTCTTGCAACAAAAGGGCATTTCATGTATATGGAAAAAATCTGTTGCTTAGTGTAACCATCTGCATCAATTATCTTAGCTCAATCTTCTGGATAACTTGCTGGAGATTCTACATTAGCACCTGCTGCTTCATCGTGCTTTTTTCATATTATATAGTTGGTTTATCTCTTGAGACCTCATAAACTGGGCTGGGGATATCACTGACAGGGGGCTTCTTGCTTGGGCCTTCATAGGCAGAAAACCTGGTTTAATCCCCAGTACCACATGGGCCTATAACACCACCATAAATGACCACACACAGAGAGAGTGAGGTGCTGGAGAGTAGCCTCTGAACATGACCTGGTCTTGCTACCAGTGGTCGGCAACCTTTTTTTTTTTTAACTGAGCCAAATCTTGCCAAAACCACGATTGAAATTTATTTTGAGAGCCACACAGGCCGCTCACTGGCACAGGCTAGGAGCAGAGTCCTGACTCCTGGCGCTGCTGCCTGGCACACAGAAGAGCCAAATTAAAAGTGTAAAGAGCCACATGAGCTGCAGGTTGCCGACCACTGGGCTACCCCAAAATTAACAAATCAATAGAAATATCATAAACCAACTAATTATTCTTCTATAGATTACTCATTCCTCTCAGATTTTGTAGAATTGAAGATACTTAGGAACTTGCTCTTGCTTAGGTTTGGTTTATGATGGGACCGGAGAGGTGGCGCTAGAGGTAAGGTGTCTGCCTTGCAAGTGCTAGCCAAGGAAGGACCGCGGTTCGTTTCTCCCCCCCCCCCCCCCGCGCCATTCCATATGGTCCCCCCAAGCCAGGGGCAATTTCTGAGCGCTTAGCCAGGAGTAACCCCTGAGCACCAAATGGGTGTGGCCCTAAAACAAACAAACAAACAAAGGTTTTGTTTATGAGAAAACTTTCTGGTTTGGTTTTCACTAAACCTTTCTTTATGTCAGCAATAAGGCTGTTTCCCTTTCTACCAGGCAACTAGAGTAGCACGTTTTATTTTCTTCAAGAACTTTTCCTTTAAATTCACAACTCACTGTTTGGCACGAAAAGCCTACTTTTGGTCTGTCTTGGCTTATGTCATGGCTTCTTTACTAAGTTTAATCATTTCCAGCTTTTGATTTAAAGTGATAGAAGTGAAACTTTTTCTTTCAGTTCAATACTTTGAGACTCTTGTGGAATTAATTTGTTTAATTTTAATATTGGAGATTCGGGGCCACATTTGATGATGCTTGGGTCTTATTCCTAGCTCTGTACTCAAGAATTACTGATGGTGCTCAGAGAACCGTATAAGATGATGGGGGTCAACTCCAATTTAAATGCATGCAAGGCAAGCACCCTCTTTACAATCTCTCTGATCCAGCCTAATTTTAATATTTATGTCTCTCAGGGAATAGAGAAGCCTCTATTTTTTCTGTTTCATCAGAGACCTGATGGAAGATCCATGTTAAAGGGTTGATAATACACATATCTAATGAATAAGCTTGATTCTTATATGGGCATGGATCCTGGCGCCTCAAAACAATTACAATATAATGAGCAAAGGTACAAATAACATATATAATAATTTTTAAAGTTTGAAATGTTGTAACAATTATCAAAATATGGCACCTAGATATGTAGTGAGCACTTTTTATTGAATAAACAGTATCATAGGCTTCTGATGAAAACTTGTCAGTAATCTTCAATATTTAATTCACTAATATCTAAGAAATACATGGAAGGAAAACACATTTGCTCCTAGAGAAAGAGTCCAGTGGATAAGGCACTTTACCTTACACATTTCTAACCCAACTTCCATCCTCAGTACCACATGTGGTCCCTCAGGCACCTTTAGGAGTAAACTATGAGCAGAGAGACATGAGAAAGCAAGATGTGCTCCCAAAAAAAAGTACAAATAATATGAGTCTAGATTTATATTATGTAAGTATATTAAGGGAAAACAAGGTGAATGACATCTGCGCTAGGAACAAAATTTGAACAGTACGTTGGAAGAGAGCCTCAGAGCCTACCTAGTACAAGTTGCATGCATCTAGAAAATTTTGTGGAGAGGATAAGATAAATGTGTTAAAAAAACAAACAAACAAACAATATATTCCATTGGCTACCTGTGCCAGACTACTGAGCTAGTGTCTGCTGACACTGTGACTCTCAGAAAAGTGTGTTATTTTGGGATAAAGTGAATAGTGGGAAGAAAGATAACTCTACCTGTTTTTTACTTACTCTTTACTTCCCTTTTTTTTTTTAATGAAGACCTTTTCAATGGTTCCCTGAATGCTGTCTGTGAACACTGTAAATATGGGAAAAGAGAATCAAGGCTAGAATAGTATATGAATCAAGGGAGAACAACTAACAATTCATTAACTACTCTTTGCATTAGCCATGACATAGAATCATAAAATGGTAAAGTTCTTCTTTGGGGACCTACACTAATCCTACTTTGTTTTATAGATTAAGAAATTGACACTCCCACTAAGGTCAAATGTTTTGCTTAAAATCATATAGGTAGGTAGTAGTAAAAGCAAACCTAGATACAAACCTGGGACTGGGTTGGTTCAGTCTTACACTGCTCCATCAGTTGCCTTAAGTGTAAAATGTGAAAAGAAATCCCATAGCTGCCCCACAGCTGGGAGTTGAGCACTGTTTCTTTCTTTTACTCTATTCTATGTGCAGGACTCAGCATTGAACCTATTTGAGATTCTAAGAAGCCTTAGAAGACAAAGCTACCTTATGAAATAAGATCAAAGTGCTGGGCTCGGAGCAGTGGTACAAGCAGTAGGCGTTTGTCCCAGGACGGAAAGTTGTTCTATCCCCTGGCATCTCATATGATCTCCCAAGCCAGGAGAGATTTCCTAGCACATAGCCTGGAGTAACCCGAGTGTCACTAGGTGTGGTCCCAAAACAAACAAAACAAAACAAAACAAAAAAGATCAAAGTGCCCCTAGCTGCTGAAAATTGAGATTTTATATTTGAAAAGGGTATACCTAGATGTTGTATGTACAACTAAAAAGAGAAATGGAAAGGGCATATTTACATTACACAGATGCAGATCTGTGCAAGGCAGAGGGGTGTTGTTTTGTTTTCTTTTCCTCTGAAAAGAACTCAGTCATAGGGGTCTTTCCCTATTCCCATTTCCTCCATTTCTAGACCTTCATAAGTTATGAGGGAACTTTGTTGGCCAATGCAGATTCATCAACTGTTGTCCAAATCACATATCACCCAGAATACAATGGAATTGGATGTAGATTATTGTTATTAATTATTCTTATTACTAGTTATATATAACTCTGCACACACAAACCCATTATAACAAATCAAATAAATGAATCTGTTTATATGCCAGGGAAATTAAGAAAAAGGGAAGTGTGGAGAAGTTATTTTTCATGCCAAGCAGCACAATGCAGTTTTTTCCCTTTATTTATAGAAAAAAATTAACATGTGTACTTCACTTATAAGGACTAAAAAAAAAAAAAAAAAAGAAAAAGAAAAGTACTTCATCAGCGAGTTCTGAACAGATGGAATGAGAAACATCTAGGAGAGAGGAAATAGAGACAAACATGGTTGTCATGTGTTTTTTTTTTTTTTAGATGCAATAAACATAGGGACCCAAATGGACAATGAAATCCCCTACTGGGAAGAGCCACATGCTGCTCCTTCCTTTCTGAGTTAAGATAATTGCCAAACTCACTTTCAATGTCTGGAGTCTGCTGGAGATGAAAGAACAGTGATCTGTCACTCACCCCTGGTGATTCTCAAATTATATTTACCCTGGGATCATTACATCCCTATATATATGAGATATCAAACAATTAATGACTCTCTCAAATTAATCAATTATCCCAGTGGGCAGTGCCCTGAAGAAAAATCTGAGACATGTAAACACGAGAGAAGCTGTGCACAGCCTGAGACCAAATTCTCTGTTTAATTAGGAAGCATCAGACACATATGAAGACAACAATTTAAATGATTTGTAAATCCTGGCGAATGCATTCAGATTCTGAATCTCTGGAATCATTTTCCAGGCATCTCCACAATAATCTAAGTCCAATTCCATTGTATTCTGGGTAATATGTGATTTGGACGACAGCTTGATGTATCTGCATTGGCCAACAGTGTTCCCTCATAACTTATGAAGATCTAGAAATGGAGGAAATGAGAGTAGGGAAAGACCCCTATGACAGCTGCTTTTTTGAGAATCAAATGTGAAGCCTAGTGCAATGAAGACAGTTTCTCTATGATGTCAAACAGGAAAATGCTAGAAACATTTAAATGTTTGGCTGAACTTGCATGTTTTGTCTGGGGGCTCTGATCAAGTGGACACAGGTCTTTTCCAAGGTCATCCCAGAGGCTGCCAGCATTGAAATCAGACTGTTTAAGCCCTGACTTTTATGGCAGTGTCTCCCTGGTTCTAGCCAAAACAGATTCTTTTTATTTCACACAAGATTAGAGCTTGTTTTCTCCTTGTTTTCCATGCCCCTTGTGGATGACCCTACAATTTGTTAATAAATTGTGCAACTGAAGTGGAGATCCAGAAAAGAGGTGAGGAATGTGATTATGTTTATAAATGTTGGATCTGGCATGCTGAACAGTAATATCATGGCACGTGAGCTAGCTGTAGACAGAGAGAGGAAGGGTGGCATCACCTTGGCTGGATTTTATGTCCTCAGAAGCCAACAAGCCACTGAACAATTTTTAGGTTATTGAAATTTATATCTCTCACGAGCATGTCCCCAAAGCTCAGAGCTTGCAACATCTTATTTCCTGTCTGGGGATTTCCTGAAACTAAAACTGAGTCCTTGGCCTCTGTGAAGAAATCCATAGAAAGCCTCTTTTTTCCCTTGAAGCTATGACTGTGTTTGTCAGCTTCTCTGTACAATTCAGCCTCACCAACAAACGCTCTTTTTTTACATCTTTTCAGAAAGTATGTCTTTGTTCCTTCTCCTCATTGCCTTCTATCTTTTGTCCTTCCCCCTAAATTTTTTGAAAAGTGTGAAAATCTATTAGAATAAAATCAAGTTTGCTTAAGGAGGATTAAATTTTTTTTCTAACTGGAGTAGATTATAAATTATAAAGAAGAAATTTTGAGTGAGAATCAAATTAAAGATTATCAAGAGAACAGGTAAGTACTTGCAGAGCAATGCAAATAAATCAGCTGAGAGACCAACAAATCTAAATCTTCTCAAATACAGGAGTATAGATCTTCATTGAGTTACCATAGAGCAATGTCCCTATAAACCCATCATGAATCTAAAATATTGCTAAGGCTACCGTGTATTAAATACAGCTTAATCTACCAAACACTTTGATCTGTAGGTAGGTCTGTCTTAAACATGCTCAGAATGTGTTTCCTTTAGTCAATAGCTAGGTAAAGACAGCTCACACAAATCTTGTTTTACAAAAGTATTGAGTATCTTTTGTTTAAGACTGGTAGAAACTAGAATGGGAGTCGGCGAGGTAATATAAAGGCTAAGGCGCTTGCCAACCCCAGCCCAATTTGTTTAGTTTTAGGACCATCCATTACGCAATGTTCTGGGATTACTCTTAGCTCTGCACTCAGAAATTACTCCTGGCGGAGCTCAGGAGACCATAAGGAATGCCAGAATTAAGACCTGGTGGGGCTGGAGCAATAGCACAGTGGGTGGAGCACATCTTGCACATGACCGACCCAGGACGGACCCGGGTTCAATTCCTCAGCGTCCCACATGGTCCCCCAAGCCTGATATGAGCAATTTCTGAGCACAGAGCCAGGAGTAACCCTTGAGGGTCGATGGGTGTGTTCCCAAAACATAAATAAATGAATGCATAAATAAACAAATGTTTTAAAAAACTAAAGAATTAAGACCTGGCAAGGCAAAAGCTCTACTCATTGTTCTATCACTCCATCCTCTCAACCCAATTTGATCCCAGGCATGACATGCGGTTCTCTCAATACTGACAAGTGTGGTCCTAGAGTACAGAGAGGAGTAAGTCCTGACTCTGCCAGGCATGGAACAAAGCCAAAAGAGAATAAGAATGGTATATTGAAGTAGAGTGGTGTATTTGGTCCTCACCATTAGTAAATACAGTTGAAAGCACACACTAGGCATGGAGAATGTTTAAAACATTGATTTTGGGCCAGTGAGATAATACAATGGGTAGACTGGCTGCTTGCCTTGCATGCATCCAACCAAGGTTCGATACCAAGCATTTTATATGGTCCCCTCAAATCCACCAGGAGTGTTTCCTGAATACAGAGCCAGGAGTAAGCCCTGAGAATCACTGTGTAGTCCAAAAACCAAATAAATAAATAAATAAAATTACAACATTGATTTAAAATTTATTGCTGGAAACTGGGGTTGCTACAGTGAGAGACTCATCAATGTTCCTTCTGAAGTTCAGAATTGCTAGAAAAAGGGTTATGGGTTGATGGGTTATGTTCTTCAGAAGGATACCAACTTTTGACTGTAGTTTATTTCTTCATTATAGAATTTCTGTGCAAGGAAGAACATCCTGTATCTGCCTCTCAACTCTTGCAAATCTCTCACATTTTCTATAACTTACTATGCCACTGCAACGATGGCTAAATTTCTGTGAGGTTTCTTGACACCTCAGTTATGAAATGTGCATATTTTCATACCATCATAAAGTAAAAAATAATCACAAGTTTGAGGATTAAAAAGTTAATGACTATCTATAGTGATTTTTTGGCTTTTACCATCTGTAAGTTAAAAGGACAATTCAGCTATTATTGGCTTTATCAAGTATTTAATTACATTCAAACAAAAGTACTGATGATTTCAATATCATATGGATAGTAGAAACAGATTAATTTATGAACAGAGTTTTCTCCCACTATCAAAATATTTAATGTTTTTGGAATCTATTATGCTGAGTGAAATAAGTCAGAGAGAGAGAAAGACGCAGAATGGTCTCACTCATCTATGGGTTTTAAGAAAAATGAAAGACATTCTTGCAATAATAACTTTCAGACACAAAAGAGAAAAGAGCTGGAAGTTACAGCTCACCTCATAAAGCGCACCACAAACAGGGATGAGTTTAGTTAGAGAAATAACTACGTTTTGAACTATCCTAATAATGAGAATGTACGAGGGAAATAGAAAGCCTGTCTAGAGTACAGACGGGGGTCGGGTGGGGAGGAGGGAGATTTGGGACATTGGTGATGGGAATGTTGCACTGGTGATGGGTGGTGTTCTTTACATGACTGAAACCCAAACACAATCATGTATGTAATAAAGTTGTTTAAATAAAAAATTTAAAACAAAAAGAAACTATACTTGGCACAGAGAGGGACATCAATAAACATTGTCACCAATGCTGACAAGACTTCTGTATTTGCCTGGGCTTAGGTCTCAGAGTGACAATCTAGAAAAACAAGTTCACAATATACAAAGTTTCACTTAGGAATAATCTTGCTGATATATATCCTTTTCAGGTATATTGACCTGAGCTTTTTTTTATTCCCCTCAGAATTACAAAGCAATCAATGTCTGCTAAAAAGAATGAAAGGTGAATTATTATAAAAAAACAAAAAAGAGCAATTATACATATTAAGGGCAACATATTAAAATCAGCTAATTTGCCAAAAAAAAGAATTATAGAGAAAAGGTTCATTAGTTGTCTAAAAACAATAGTTGAATAAAAATGTTTTTAATGAATCGGAAAAAACATGAGTTCAACTGAATTTGAGGAAATCTTATTATATTAACTGGGTTAAAATGTACTAGCCTAAAACATTTACTAAATTAAAAAGTAAGGCCATATTAACTTGATGGGTTTTACAATTAAGTTGGGTACTTTCAATTAAGGTTTTCATTGTACGTGGTCAGATATCATCCGTCAGTGTGCTCACATATGCATATGTGCTGTCGCAAATAAAAGTTCATATTCTCAAGAGAAAAAAAAATTTAATGTTTTATTCCCATGTGGGGAAATTTAGGGGTCGCACCTGGCATTGTTCAGGAATTACTCCAGGTTCTGTGTTTAGAGATCACTCTCGGTGGCACTGGGGCCAACCACCATCTGGAGTAATTTCTGAGTGCAGAAAGAGGAGTAATCCTTGAACATCCATGGCCATGCCTGTTCCAAAGATATGAGATTTAAATTTTCAATTTGTCACAATAATTATAAAGCATTGGGAAAGGATTGTGGGGCCTGGTACCAAAACAAATAAAACAAAAACAGAAACCTTATACAATAGTATTGAGTAAGTTATGTAGATAGTTTATATGTCCCATCTCACTATCTTAGATAATAAAGTCACATTTATTTTAATAAGAGACTACATTTCTGTTTACATACATCTTCTTATGTTTTCCTTGTATCAAGACTGACTCTTTGCCTCAGACTTCTTTACTCTCATAAATGAAGTGCAACATTTTCCTCTCTTCCTCCATAAGAAGAAAGCCAGTTGGTCTACATTGCCATATATAAAAACATTGATTGAGAGGTGCACACACAGATCATCCTCATCCATCAAACTCAGAGTTCTCTATTGAGTAGAAAAAAATAAAGCACCTGGAAAATCTTAAATAAGGACTTTATCAACTGAAGAAAAGTTTAAGATTTAATTTTATTTTCAGTTGTTAAAACACAGAGAGAAATAACCTGCCTTAAATAGTTGTTTGAATTACCCATCTTAAAAAATATTAGATTTTTTCCTTCTCCAAACACCCATAATAAGCCCATCCTGATTACCCCGATAGTGCCTATAAATAGGATGAACACACATCTCAGATTATACTTGTAGTCATGGATTAATAAATAGTTAACATTTTACACTCCGTATTCCAGTTTGGATACTAAAATAGAAGGTGCTCCTACTTTCTATCACAATTATTCCAGGAAAATATCTTGTTAAGAGGCAAAGGACAACGAAACTGGAGTCTTGGTCTAAATTACTGAGTTTATTTGGAAAAAGACTGGGGAGAATAGAAGAGATCCTTGGGACATGGATGGAGAAAAACAGGCACAGAGGTGATTGTCATGGTACTGGAATGATGATGCATGAAACTATCCTTAACAGTATTGTAAGTCATGAGAATGTAATAAAAATGATTGAGGCACAGAATAAAGGTTATCAAAATGTGTTTTTAATGGCATCCCAAAAGTAACCATAAAGAAATTAATAGAAAGGGCATAAAAAGTGGACCTGTATCACTCCCACTTTTCCTGCTCCACAGCCTCCAGGCTAGCAGTGTACTAAAGTGGGGACATGCCATCAGAAAAACAGGAAATAGAAGATATCTGTGATTACACTTCCTACTTAAAGATGCTCATCTAAGTGTCCTGGATTTTCTCAATCTAGCAGATAATATTATTTCAGTGGTGAAATGAGTCTTCTTTATTAATGGCGTGTGAACTATATACATGATGACTGAATGCAGCTTGTAAGGTAAAACTCTTAAGGTGCTGTGACTAAGTAAATATTGTTTTGCCTCAGCTCTTGTACATAAGGTGAACAGATGTAGTTCAGCCAGAGCAGAACTGCTTGCCCAGTGAGCTCACCATCATCACTGCCATTCCCCCAAGTCAGAGTTCTAATTCTTGCCAGAAATCACCTAATGTTGACAGAAGAAACGCCTTCTCCTCTGGGGAACAGGAATGGAACACCAGCATAAAGAATGGAAAGAACAAAGAAAGGATTTGTTTCTAAACTTGACAACTCACTTCAAATGTAAACGTTTAGTGCTTTTAACACATCTTGTCAATATAGCTTTTTAATACGCACTATCAATACTAGCTGTTTATATTACCATTCATGTTTCAAAGGACTCGGAAGGATTCAGGAGGTTAAGTTCCATCTCATGGTGCTTTTTTCCAAAGAAAACAAAAGCTTCCTGAAAGTAGTGTCTATTCTGCAACAGCACTTCTACTGCCCAACTAGAATTAGAACCAAGCTCTTATGGAGGCAGAAGCTCAATAATCATTGAAATTAAACCAATTCCTAATTATATCCTGGTGGCCCAGAATATTCCTAACACATTTTAAATGGTCAATAGACATATACTGGATATAGTAATAAAACAGAGAGACCCACACAACAATAATTTTATTGATATAACTTTAAAAAGCATTTTCTTGCCTTTAATGCACTTTTTGGTCTCTTCCTTGATACTTAATAAAAATTATACTTGCCTAGAGAAAATAATGGCTATCAATATTTTCCAGATAGTCCAGTCTGGGCTGATACCTCTGTGATCATCTCAGAAAGGAATGGGGCATATTTGCTTTTCTGCATGAACTACAGAATCCCATGCCACTCCCAACACCATCTCATAGAAAGGGACCTGCTTCATGACTTAACCTAATCAAATTTTCAAACTACCTAATTTGTTTTAGAGTTATGAATTCTGAACCATGCGGCCATGGTTCCTCAATATCTTGTTCTTTCAGCCCAGTAGTTTCATAGGAAATCTGATAGGAAAGTTATACTCTACCCACCTTAGTGAGCCTAACTAGTAGAAAAGAAGGCTCCATTAGCACCAAAAGCCACAGCCCAGTAAATCTTTAGACACTGACTTTAATAATACCATGGAAAGGTATAACGATTATTTCAAATTGATTGACCTGTGTTGATCTAAGATCTGATCAATTTCAGTTCCCGTTGTGTTGTAACAAGCAATATGAAGTAGATGTGTTTGTACCTGCACAGAGACAGACGTGTGGTGGGTGGGTTACTGGAGATACTAGTGAAAGAATAGTCACACTGGTGGTGGAATTGGTGTTTAAACATATAGTGTCTAAAATGACTGTATCATGAACAACTTGATAAATCATGATGTTATAATAAAATTAGAAAGAAAACCTGTTGGGGCCAGAGCAGTGGTGCAAGCAGTAAAGCATTTATCTGCCTTGCCCACACTAGCCTAGGACGGACCGTGGTTCGATCCCCTGCATCCCATATGGTTTTCCAAGCCAGGAGTGATTTCTGACCACCTAGTCAGGAGTAACCTTTGAACATCACCAGGTGTGGCCCAAAAACCAAAAAGAAAAAAGAAGAAAGAACAAGAAAGGAGGAAGGAAGGAAGGAAGGAAGGAAGGAAGGAAGGAAGGAAGGAAGGAAGGAAGGAAGGAAGGAAGGAAGGAAGGAAGGAAGGAAGGAAGGAAGGAAGGAAGGAAGGAGGAAGGAAGGAAGGAAGGAAGGAAGGAAGGAAGGAAGGAAGGAAGGAAGGAAGGAAGGAAGATGGAAGGAAGATGGAAGGAAGGAAGGAAGGAAGGAAGGAAGGAAGGAAGGAAGGAAGGAAGGAAGGAAGGAAGGAAGGAAGGAAGGAAGATGGAAGGAAGGAAGGAAGATGGAAGGAAGGAAGGGAGGAAGGAAGGAAGGAAGGAAGGAAGGAAGGAAGGAAGGAAGGAAGGAAGGAAGGAAGGAAGGAAGGAAGGAAGGAACCTGTTGCCTTTTATTTCACCTTAATTTTCAAATAATTTTAGGAATCACTCATTTTAAGTTCTATTTTCCCTCAAGGAACTTTTTGACTAAAAAGAATCTTTTTTTTTTTTAAAGAAATGCTCTCTCTTCGCTATCTCTTTCTTCAAATTATTGTAACATATAAACTAAAAGCCTTACATGTCACGTTCTCTGATTTTATTCGGTGTCAAAAGTAATATTGTTGAGGGTGGGAAAATGGCTCAAAGCTTTAGAGAACTTGTGCATCGAATGCACAGGTCCCAGTGCATTTCAGAGATCAGTTTAAGGGACCATAGAATGTAACACTTGATCTCTTAAACACTGCTGGGAGTTCTATCTATCCCTTTATTCCACAAGAAGTAACATTGGTTAGTTAATATTACCACCAACTTTATCTGGAAAGTAATTGTAATTGGAAAATTGTTTAATTCCAAGTGTTGAAGGTTATTTCCTTGTATGTTTAGTTTTCATTTGAATCTTGGCGTTTTATCATTGGCAACAATTTAAAATGCTCTCTTAATATGATGGACTGACTTTGTTTTCATGGAGACGATGAAACACAATAGTGAACACTTACCATTTGCCAGATGTTCTTTTGGGTAAAAATGGAATTCTGAGGAAGTTGATCTCACAATTCAATCAATCTCATAAAAGTTTCTCGTTAAGATTCCTGCTGTGCTTTGAGAGAACAGCACAAGTGCTTTATTTACATGTGCTGTTTTGTCTTACAGATTAAAAAGACATGCACTCAGAAGATAAAGCTTATACAACTGATTATTTGTATTGCTTCACCAAGGACATATTTAGGTAATGCTCTTTTTTTTTCTATATACTTCATCAGATGATTATCAGTATCATATTCAGTAATTATGTCAGTCATTCAATAGCTTTGTTGGATTAGCTGTATAACTAACTTCTGGTGAGCAAGGCTGAATTATGTGTTAATGGTCTGCATAGAAAACAAAACAGAATCTAAGAGTTGTTTGACCCAATGTTGAAGGCATTATTCAGTTTGTGGTTCTGAGTCATTTTAAGAGCTCCACAGTCAATACTGGACTACTCAAGTCCTTGATTCTAGAAGTGAAGATATAAATCAAAAGGAATCCCCAAGAAGACAAATGGAGATGCCTTTAAATCATGACTAATTAAATTTTTTTTTTAGGAATACAGCCACACCTCTGGGTATGTACAGGTCTGGCTGTTAGACCAAGGAACTGAGATGACATATATCATGAAGTCTTTCTGTTCCTTTCAGACTCCCATAGTCTCTTGCCTATATCTGTAATGATCCCCTCTCCTCTACCAAAATCAAAAAGAGCACTATTTTGTTTGGATGTTGAGTGGACTTCAATCAATACCTGGCCAACTTGTTTAATACTCAGCCTGGCAATATAGTACCGATTTGGCCCAACGATGCTATGGGCTACCAGGTCCATACTTGGCAGGATTACATTATGGTGGGGACCAAATTTAAAATCTTGCACATAAAAGGCATGAAGTTATGCATAACCTAATATATCATTCCAGCACTGAGGGTCACTGATTTAATGCCTTGGATAGATGATGGTTATATGTTATTAGTTAGAGAAGTTACTATGACTTATAGAAGTGAGTGTTCACTCATTGCCACCATATTCCTGCAATCTAAAAAAGGAAAAACATGGCAGTTTGTCTCCTAACAGAAAGGCTGCCAAGGTCCCTCCTCTTTTGAGTTTCAGTTAGTAGTTAAGAGGATCAAGACGTACACATCTGGTCACCCTTTTCTCCTCTCTCTTGTTATACATATACTGAACATCTGGTCCCAGATTGAGAAATGGAAAATGAAAAATCACTACTAATCCTAATTAGACACTAAACTTCAGACATATGTTCAAAGTCAGTTTTCATCAGAGACCCCTGCAGTGGTTTGATTCGGGTTTGTACAACTATTATAAAGAAGTTGTTTTATTTCTATTTTGCTATATGGAAATTTGTGTAAAATTTCTTCACAAATGCCATGGATTAGAAAAGAGAAAGTACAATTCAAGCATACCTCTTCTGTCCTGATTTTAATACCATCATTATATCATAATGGCCATCCCAAACCTTCACATCTCTTGTTCCATATATTTATTTTGGGCCCGGAGAGATAGCACAGTGGCGTTTGCCTTGCAGGACCAAAGGTGGTTGGTTCAAATCCCGGTGTCCCATATGGTCCCCCATGCCTGCCAGGAGCTATTTCTGAGCAGGCAGCCAGGAGTAAC
This sequence comes from Suncus etruscus, assembly GCF_024139225.1. Taxonomy (NCBI): domain Eukaryota; kingdom Metazoa; phylum Chordata; class Mammalia; order Eulipotyphla; family Soricidae; genus Suncus; species Suncus etruscus. The sequence goes on from NC_064851.1 coordinate 140,912,100, forward strand.
CCCTGAGCACTGCCGGGTGTGACCCAAAAACCAAAAAAACAAACAAACAAAAAAAACAAATAATATATTTATTTTCTAGGGTATCTATAGAATTTCTATTTCACAAAAAATATTTGTAAAATAATTAAATGAGGGGCCGGAGAGATAGCATGGAGGTAAGGCGTTTGCTTTTCATGCAGGAGGTCATTGGTTCGAATCCCGGCATCCCATATGGTCCCCCGTGCCTGCCAGGAGCAATTTCTGAGCCTGGAGCCAGGAATAACCCCTGAATGCTGCCGGGTGTGACCCAAAAACCACAACAACAACAACAAAATAATAATAATTAAATGAGAAACATTTAAAACTATTATTAGTTATTTTTTTCTAGATAGCTCTCAATCAATATCTTTACAAACAAGAATGGTTGCTATAAAAAGCTGTAATAACTACAACTGATATTACCCTATTAAGTATGACTAGCAGTTTATTTTATAGCTAGCCTCACAAAGGGCTGCATATTATAACAGGTATTATAGTATCTACTTTACAGATAATCAAACTGAAGCTGAGAAAGACCAAATAACTTAATGAGTAATAAAGATACTTTGGAAAATGGGAACTAAAAGCCAGGTTTTTTTTTTGTTTGTTTTTTTTTTGGGGGGGGTTGGGCCATACCCGGTGGACCTCAGGGGTTACTCATGGCTCTGTGCTCAGAAATTGCTCCTGGCTAAGGGGACCATGTGGGATGCTGGGGATTGAACCCGCATCCATCCTAGGTCAGCTGCATGCAAGGCAAACTCCCTATAATTGTGCTACTACTCCATCCCCTAAAATCTAGTTTTTCTTACTATTTGTCAGAATTCATGTCACCTTTCCTCTGGTTTCTTTAAAATATCTTTTTTTATAATCTAAAGAAAAAAAATGCTATATAACTTAGCAGTGAATATATTACCATTGCTGATAACTACCAAAAAAAGAAAATAACAGAAATTTCTTATTCTTCTTGTTTGGGCCACACCCGGTGATACTTAGGGGTTACTCCTGACTATGTGCTCAGAAATTGCTCCTGGTTTGGGGGACCATATAGGACACCAGGGGATCAAACTGTGGTCTGTCCTAACTGCTTGTGCCACCTCTCTGGCCCCAGAAATTTCTTAAAGAAGAATGAAGATTTCTTCATATAAAATTCAGGATAAACAGAGATGAGGCTCAGCATATGCTCACTTGTGTAAGCCCCTGAATTTAATCTCTAATATCTTCCCAAATAAATATGCAGACTGCAAAGTTACTTCACATAAACTAATCACCATTACTGTTGGCCAATAAACTTTTGTACTACATATGTTGCAGATTCCAAGAAATAGAGTTTACTTATGCAGTTGTACCCATCTTATTTCAGATAATCATCATTATTCACCAAAGCATGCACAAAATTCTCATGAGTTATTATTTTTAGCAGGAATTATGTGCTACTGATCATTCTTATTTTTAAATTTTGATAATTGCTACTTCAGTGCTGGAACTCAGACACAGGTCTGTCACATGCCTAGCCTTATTGAGATTTCTTTTTTTAAATAATATCTTTATTTAAACATCATGATTACAAACATGTTTGTAATTGGGTTTCAGTCATAAAAAGGACACCCCCCATCACCAGTGCAACATTGCCATCACCAATACCCCTCATCTTCCTTCTCCCCACCCCCCACCTGTATTCAAGACAGGCTTTCTATGCCACACTGGACATTCAAAGTTCAGGCCTATACTGTATTTGGATGCATACAATATACTATACATATTAAGTTTATTCTGCATAATGTGAGTCTATGGAGCAAACATTCTGATTTTTATTTCTAAGAAGTACACAGAACACTATATACATTCAGCTTGTTACTAATCATAATGATATCCATGGATATTCTAGTTTCTTGAATCTTTTTTTCTTGCAGGACCCTCTTGAGGGTGTTCAGGGCTTAATCCTAGTTCTGTGATCAGGGATTACTGCTGGAAGGGTTCAGAGGCCCATATGAGGAGCCAGGGAATAAAACCAAATGTGCAAAGCAAGTTTCCTGAATACTGTTCTATTTCTTCAGTTACTTGAATTTAGTTTTTAATAGCAACAAATATGCCTACCTGCATTCAGATTCTGAAATATTGTATTTTCTGTATGTCCAAAGCTTAAAGTTAACTCCATTTTTAGATGTGGAAGTAAAGACAATTAGTAATGATTTTCTTCAGCATTTCTCAGGTTTTATTTGTTTATTCAAGTTGTCACAAACAGCAAAATTTCATCTTTTTATGGCATTTAATATTTCATTGTATATATGTGTGTATATATACATATATATACATATGAATGTATATATATATATACCTTCTCTTTACCCACTTACATAAACAAATGAGTGGTTTCCATATTTGGCTACTGTACACACTAAAGGAACACAGATGTGCATACATCTTTTCAAGTTAGTTTTTTGTGTTCCTAGAGTAGATGATAAAGAAATGGAATCACAGAATTATATGGAAGATCCACTTAGTTTCTGAGAAGTCCCAATAATACCATTAAAAAATGGAGAGAACAGATACTTCCATAAAGAGGATATGTGCATAGCCAATAAGCATATGAAAGTGTGTTCATCATCAGATATTACCAGAGAAATGCATATCAAAAAAACAAGAATACTCACACCAGTGAGAACAGCATATATTAAAAAGATTGAAAACAAATCAATGTCAGCAGGATTTTAGCCTCTAAGAAAAATGGTAGAAATTTCTCAAAGTATTTTTGTTTTGTTTTTTTGAGCCTCACCTGGTGATGCTTAGGGGTTACTCCTGGCTCAATACTTAGAAATTACTCCTGGAAGGCTCAGAGGACCACATGGAATGCCAGGGAATGAACCCAGGTCAGCAAAGCAAACACCTGACACACTGTGCTATCACTCTGGCCCCAAATACTATTCATTTTCAATCTCATGAAACTCTTTTCCATTCTTTTCTATAACAAAATACTAAATTAAGTGATCAGTGATTTGTCTAACTGTAGTTTTCAGTTACATATTTCAGAAAAGTTTAGGAAAGATTTTTCTATGCATTAGATGAAGAACCAAAATTTTTTTCTACCATGAAATGTGGAGGTTGAAGACTCATGTATAACACATAAGCACAGAATTTTGGTGATGGTATTTATGAAGAATTGAAATATCATGATAATATTTCACCTGAAGCATAAATCATACCTTGGACATTTTTTAAGAATATCATGTAATAGCAAAATTTAAATACAGCCTTTAACAAAAAAAACTCCTTTTCCCATTTTTCTCTGTTGCTATTATCAAATAAAGGGACAAAGAGATAAATATATTAATTCATCCTCAATGCTTGCCCCAATGAAGATTGTTCACTCCTTAAAAAACATATGGTGGCTCTGAAATGATAACTCAGTCAAAATACTTATAAAATTAAACATCATAATTTTTCATAAAGAATTTCATTCATATAAAAAGAACCTTGAAAAAAAGTCAATCACTTCTTTTAGATAGAAAATGGATAAAAACCAATCACTGATTATAGATAGAAAATGAAGGCCCAGGAAGAGAAATTAAGATTTGTAGAAGATTATGTTTAGATCCAGATAGTGCTCAGACTGAAAAGAACCCAATCATTGACACTCACTGTCTCCTACCAGCAGTGTGATCCTTCTTGGTTCTAAGAGGTAGTATGGGTTTCTGTCCTCATTTCTCAGAAAGGGAGAGTGAGGAAAGGGAGAGAGGAAGAATGGGAGAGATTTAATAATGTTTGGCCATGGCAGGCACAACATAGGCTATCTAGCCTGTGATAAAGGGTGTTAGTGGCAGAAAGTCTCCTAAGTTTTCCCATTATGATCATCAGAGACTCTTCCTAATTTCCAAGTTTATGACTTTTCCAAATGAAGAATACCAAAGGCATGGCCAAGGGGACAGCTCAGAGGTCTAGAGTTTAAGCTTTGCAGGTGGAGCCCCCAGCACAGTAGAGCCCACTGTCTTCTATCAGGAGTGACCTCCAAGCACCAATCTGGGGATAGCTCCCAAGCAAAGTCAAAACACATCAAGTGGTAACCAGTTTTAAAATAATCCAAGTCACTCCAAGACTTGGAAGGGAAAAGTGAGCCAGTAACTTTTCCTCATCTCATACAACTCCAATATATGCTATAGATGAGACAGCTGAAACTATGGTGACAGGATCAGAAATGAAAAAGAATGCTTACAAACTAGAAAGACTGCTCACCAAGCTGTACTACATCCTCAGCACAGCCAAATCAGCTTCCACCCAATTAGAATTCCTGGAGACATTTATTTCCATCGTCATATTGAACCAAACAAACAAGCTGTTCAGCCCAAATCATACAATTCTTGGTACTCTTCTACTTCAGCTGTAAAAAAGGGTGACTGGGAACATCTCACAGATCAAAAGACACAAGGAGGAGGCATGTCTTTACAAGACATTGTACTCTGCAGGAAATTGAGGGGAAGAGAAGGGGGAATGATGAGGATAAGATGAAAAACTAAAGCTCAGAGGTGGCTGAATGCATGGAGAGGAAGGAGAAACACACATCTGTCCCTTTTTGACTGGAAGAGTAAATCGCAGATAAACTCCACACAGCTTTTATTACTCACTTATGTCCCTGGAAACCAACATATGGAATCACTCATTGCCAAGTTCTAATGTATTTCATGTTCATGCTCAGCATCAGGACACTGTGCCTGCCAAATACCAATAAATTGCAGATAGTGAGTTCAGTATCAAGAATCCATAGCTTCTCCCTGTCTCGCCAGTTGAGGTGAACGCTGTCACTCTACAGACAGTAAATTGTCACCAAAGGCAGCAGGTACTTGGGTCCAGACATGTAAATTGAACATTAACAGTGTCCAAAAAAGATACTTCCTTTTTCAGTATAAAAATATAGAAGTGACCCCTAAGGGTAATTTAAATTTATTTGATATGGCTCATTATGAGTACTGCAGAAATTAATTTTTACCCTAGGAATAGTCCAAAAATTATTATAGTCAAATAGTAATGCAGCCTTTTAAAGAAAAACCTTAAAAAGGCTTTAGTCTATATCATTTTATTATTAGTGGACATTAGTTTTTGAATACTAGAGACCAAAACTCATGGGATGAGAAGTTTTTATTCCTATCAATCATCCATCTCAGTGCCCGTGCTTCTTTCTTAGACTGCTTGAAGCTTGGTATCCACATCTCTCGTGAAGATCCCCAACGTGGAGCTACAGGTGAGAAGGCAAACATGGTAGGTTCTGGACAAGTCAGGTGGGTGACTTCTGCAATCCACCTTTTGGGTGGTAAGCCCTGTGTTGAGAGAAAAGGTTTCAAAAAATTTTAATGTGATAATGAAGCATAAATCCTGTGTTCCTTCCTTCCAAGAACAGAATCCCATGCATAATTTTCATTCCACAAGTCCCAACAGTTTTACTGTTGAGTAGTTAAAAAAATCTAGTATCTATGAAAAGTATGAATAACAATGATATAAATCCAATACCTAAATAAAAATCGGTTTAAGAAATCCAACATTTATGAAAATCTGATTTACTCCAAACATTTAAAAAATTATTGAGACCATTGTGAATTACAAGTCTTTCACAGTTGTATTTCAGGCGCATAGTGACAGTGAATTATGGCCATTCCCAACACCGGTGTACACCTCCTTCCACCATAGTTTCCAGCATGCATTCCATACCTCCACCCTTAGTTCCCTGGTCTACTAGTGTACTCTAAACATTTTATTAGCAAACTTCAGTTTTCTCATTTAATTTTTTGAGTTCTCACAAGTGGTGCTCTAACTGGTGTTCTAAGTGGTGTTCAGAGATTCTAGGGACTATTTCCAGCAATTCCCAGTCAACTAACCCAGTGGTTCAATGCAAAACCCAAGGATAGAGTACTTCTTGGGTTATGTGATGCTGGAATTATTTTATTCACCTCTGTGGTGTGCTAAAGGCTGTACCCCACGATGCTCTTGGCACAAGTAGTGGTAGAGGTGGAAGCAGGGTCCACAGTAAGCACAGCATGTCCCTTAATTCCCATAGTCTCTAAATTCCTGAGCTGTCTTTCCAGCCCCACATTTAATTTTTATGACAAACAACATAGACACTATCTCATTTTATAGAGATAGAAACTAAGATTATGAAAAGATATATGAAAAGTTGAAAAGCACTGTATACCTATGTTGAACCTAGATCTTTGCATTGTCCCGTCTTCTCTTCCCTCGTGTTAGTTGTTTGTTGGTTCATTTATTTCATTTCCTTTCCCCCAATATCCCACAGCTTCCACCCTTCTTCATATAAGAAAACATTTTTAAAACATTTAGTACAGTATTTTTTGAAAAATATGTTCTCACTTTTGGGGCATTTAGCTTATAAACTATTATATATCCCATTATGATTGTTACTTTTTCAGTATATGTTGTTTCTAGATTTTTTTTGTTGTTGTTGCCAAGTAAACATCTAATTCTTTGTTGTGAATGTATTCACAGGGACACAACTATTCCCTACACAATGACTCCTCCTGTTAATTAACCTGACATTTGACAAAGGGCCTCTCCATTTTCAAAATGCTTTTGTAAGGGCCTAAGTTGCAGCATGTTTGATCCAAGCTTATGTTAGTTTATTTTCAGTGTCTCCAAACTAGTCTCCTGGCCCACTCTTGATCCTCTACTGGCCATATTTGGCAAGTATTTTCATTGCAATCCAAAGACAATGTCCTTACACAAGCCTAAAAGTCCCTTTAACTCTGCAATAATAATGGAGGAGGAGAGAGGGAGGAGGGAGGAGAGATGTATAGGAGGAGAAGGGAGGATAGCTGGAGAAGATAAGGAAATAAATTGAATACAAATATCTTAATTTATTCCCTTCTGAAAAACTATTAAAATCAAAACTAACTCAAAAACTATTAAAATCAATGTAACAGTATTTTTTAAGAAACTTTATTAAGCTATAAAAACTGGGAGAATGGAAGTGGTTAGAAAAGCAATATGGTGGAAAATGGAAACAAATGGAAAAATAGTAAACCTCTTAATAGAATATTAAAAAAAAAAATCACAACCCAGAATTGTGAGACAGAGGTGGGATGGATTGAGAAGTATTATGTTTTATAATGCAAGACTCTAAAAAAGTTAGGAGGCAACAGATGCTCCTGGAAGTAGAAAGCAGACAATAAGTTAAGAAAAAATATGAGAGGCTATAAAGCAGTTAGGTACTCACTCCTTTCTCTATTCTCAGGTCTGTTCTCTAGTGAAGTAAAATGAGATCTTTGACTTGAAGAAAGAGGCAAGGTTGAAAACAATGGAATCAATTAGCATGTGAGTAGCAGATATTGAGAACTTGTCCTCTCTTCACAATCTATTCATACAATACTAGGAATCACACCTCATAATCCAGAAAGGAAAATGAAAGGTCCTTCTATAAAGAGCACAATATGACCAAGAGGACATAACTCAGAATTCCCTAAAAAAAAAAAAAAACAAACAACAACAAAAAAAAACAAAACACCACGGGAAAGTAAAGGATCCTGATCATGAGCAAAGTCTAGAGTTGATACCATGACAGTATGCTCCAAGGACAGAGAAACCTCATATCTCTTAGGCCAAGTGAATTCCTTTTCGAATGACCCCAATATTTACTGTGCCAGGGCAGGAGGGAAAAAACAAATACAAAAAGCACAAAATCTTGGTTATTTTTTATATAAATATATATATTACCTTTATTTATTATTGTTATTATTATTTTTGATTTATTTATCTATTTTGGTCGATTTTTCTGTTTGGGTGTGATTATTGAAAGTGTTGTCCCCAATTATATTTATTTTTTTTTCTTTCTTCCTTTCTTCTCTTTTGTTATGTGCTATACCATGTTTCTTAATTCAAGACCATGGCGTGATTTTTGTTTGTTTGTTTTAGTTTTTTTTTTTTTTTGCTGGTTTGTTTGTTTTGTCTGTTCTTTGAGGTGCTTATCGATATAGCTGGAGCCCTCAATTCATGGGAGGACTGCCCTGGTTTGTCTCTAAGGAGGCGAGATTGGGGAACAGGTGACTGGGCTGCTAGAGCAGTTCACATGATCTGTGGTGGTTATTCATTGAAAATGTACCTCATTATATCTGCTTTTGCTTTTCTTGGGCAGCCCTGTCAGCCAACCCACCAGCTGTTAAGCAGTTTACAAGTAAATGCAATTCTTTTTTGTTGTGGGGTTTTGGTTTTTTTTTATATTTTATATTACATTTTGTTTAAAGTCCTATGAATGTATATGTGTGATTAAAATGGCTTTTTCTGTTTGAAAAAAATAAATAAATAAAAACCATTACAAAAAAAAAAAACCTAGCCAGATCACCTCACAATGAAGCTTTCAGCCATATGCCCATCGACTGCTTCCAAATAAACCACTCTAATATGAGCATGTTGCCAAGATTACAAAATACCTGAGGAAATTAGCTAGACTGAGAGAATAGAGATTAGGCAAGAAGCAAATTTCATAAAGCATTAAATAAAATTGCCTAACACCCTCTCAAGAGAGAAAATAAAGTTCATGAAAACAAACCAGATACCAGAAAAACAAAATATTTAAAGAGTACACAAAATATTGTATCTTAGAAATAGAAAAATAGGAACCAGAGACATAATACAGTAGGTCGGATGTTTGCCTTGTATGAGGTCAACCCAGGTTTGATCCCTGGTATCGCATATGGATTACCAAGCCTACCAGAGTGATTTCTGAGTACAGAGCCAACGGGCACCCTGACTACTGCCAGATGTGCCCCCACCTCAAAAAAAAAAAAAGAAAGAAAAGGAAGGCATAAGAAAGAAAGAAAGAAAGAAAGAAAGAAAGAAAGAAAGAAAGAAAGAAAGAAGAGAAAGAAAGAAAGAAAGAAAGAAAGAAAGAAAGAAAGAAAGAAAGAAAGAAAGAAAGAAAGAAAGAAAGAAAGAAAGAAAGAAGGAAAGAAAGAAGGAAAGAAAGAAGGAAAGAAAGGAAAGAAAGAAAGAAAGAAAGAAAGAAAGAAAGAAAGAAAGAAAGAAAGAAAGAAAGAAAGAAAGAAAGAAAGAAAGAAAGAAAGAAAGAAAGAAAGAAAGAAAGAAAGAAAGAAAGAAAGAAAGAAAGAAAGAAAGAAAGAAAGAAAGAAAGAAAGAAAGAAAGAAAGAAAGAAAGAAAGAAAGAAAGAAAGAAAGAAAGAAAGAAAGAAAGAAAGAAAGAAAGAAAGAAAGAAAGAAAGAAAGAAAGAAAGAAAGAAAGAAAGAAAGAAAGAAAGAAAGAAAGAAAGAAAGAAAGAAGGAAAGAAAGAAGGAAGGAAGGAAGGAAGGAAGGAAGGAAGGAAGGAAGGATATCAGAAATGAAGCAAACAATAGAAAATATTAAAAGCAAAGTTGTAAAAATATCTCACAAATTAGAAAAACAGGGAAAAAGGGGAAATTTACACTGTCATCCTGACTGGTTCATAATGAACTTAGACATCCAAGAGACAAATATTAATAGGTTTATCATGTCTCAGAAATATAAGGATTAGACTCTTCATCCATCTCAAATAGAAGAGCAGAAAAACCAATTGGTAGATAACACAATTTTGATGCCTGCCTATGGTTAGAGCAACAGGCTTCATTTCCTTTGAACTGCCATAGGTTAGGACGAGAGTGACAGTACAATGGGTAGGACAATTGACTTGCACGCTATTAGCCCAGATTCAATTCCCAGGCATCCCATATGATCCCCCAAGACAGCTAAGAATAATTCTTGAGTACAGAGTAAGGAGCAACCTTTGAGCACTCTTGGATACTCAAACAAGCAAACAAAAAAACTTGCCATAAGAAACAATAAGACATTAATGGTATGTCTAAAGAAAAGGTGATTTTGTATAAGCATAAAACTTTTCTTCAAATATCAGAAAGGACTAGAAGTAGAAAAGTGAACTGGGGGCCGTAGCGATGGTGCAGCGGTTGGGCGTTTGGTTTGCACACAGTTGACCTAGGAGGGTCTGTGGTTTGATCCTCTGTTATCCCATATGGTCCCCCAAACCAGAAGCAATTTCTGTGCGCATAGCCAGGAGTAACCCCTGAGCGTCACATGGTGTGGCCCCTCAAAAAATATCAACAAAATAAAACAAAACGAAAGTAAACTAACCTGTTTGAAAGAGTTAGGGAAGGCAGTCCGAGATGCCAGCCCAATTTTTTTTGACTCTTTTTTCCTTTTTTTCTTATCTCTCATTTTTTCTTTCTCTCCTAATCTATATTGTAGCTAATTATTTATCTTTTCTTAGTTCAGTTATTTTTTAAGTGCTCAGACCCATCCTATGAGGGTCAGGCCTTCAACAACAACTTATGAATAGATCTCTAATGTCTGTCTATAAGTGGGCATGAGTTTATATGCAGTGGACTTCTCTATCTCTGCCCAACCTATAATGTAAATAATCCATGCCTATATTGTATATAGCCCCTCTTACTCATATATTATCCCTCCTCTTCCCTTCAGAACTCCTTCTATTCTCTCATCCCCTGAATCCTGATCTGTTAACCCTCCCTTTTTAACCCTCTTTACCCTCAGTTCTTAACTTATTTAGTATCGAGAACAACCTCCTGCCCCAATAAGCCACAACCCAGCTCCCAAAGCAAAAGAAAACCCTCTCACTTCCACATCTCCTGCCCTGGCAAGAAGCTGCACCCACCACTCCTGCTGCCTCATTCTCTCTTCTCATACCCTCTCCTAAGTATAAACTATCACATGCTACCGGAGTTAGCACCAGAAGGACCCCCAGCTCAAGAACACTATATGATTCCTTACTACTGCAAACCATTTCTCAAAATCAATAAGAACACAGTGTGGAATGAAAAGGTACACTGGATCTCACAGCCCCCCAAGAATATCTCAAAAGACTTAATGGGGATATCTATATTTTCTTTGTATGTTTAATACCGCAATAGTTATACCTCTTAGTGTGTTTATTTCCAAATGTAAAAGTAGTTTCCTCCATCTCTTTTTTATTATTATTTTATTTTTAATTATTTTTGTTTATTGTTATTATTTTTTTAATTTCACTTCTTTTGGTTCTGCTTGGTACTAAATTCTAGAATAAAAAGTCTAGGCTTGGTATATAAGTTCAGGTCAAAAGGGATAAAAGTTCAGGGCACAAAGAATATATGGCCTATCATTCTTACCCCCAAAAGCACCAGCAATATAATATGACACCATTCCTTTTGCAAAGGCATACTAAAAAAGGGGAAATATTATGTATAGTAACAAGCTCTTACCTACTAGGATAAGCACCCATAAACACTAATACAATTATTGGCAAATTTGAAAGAGGACATTAATAATAACACAATAATTGTGGGAGACCTCAACATGGCCCTGTCAACACTTGATAGTTCAACCAGAATGAAATCCAACAAAAATATACTAGCCCTCAAAAGAGAAATGGAAGAAAGAGGCCTAGTAGATATATCTAGGACACTTCATTCCCAGAAACCTGGATGCACATTCTTCTCCAATGTACATTCTGCAGGATAGACCACATGATGGCACATAAAACATAAAACATACCTGTGTCTCAGCATCTCAAGTGGGGAGCAAATCCTTCACGAGAGGAAAAACGGATAACACGAGTGGCCTAATATGAAATATGAAATAATGAAACCACACACAGAGTATGTGGGGTCAATACATCTTCTGGCAAGAGTGCAACAAGTTTAATTTTTTTAAGCAGGGGGATTTACAGCTGTAAAACCAGCCATAGGTATAGAGAAGAATAATTACAATCACAAAGCAAAGTTTAACAGTAAGCATGCTTAAGCTATGGGTGTGAGCTATAAGGATTCTGAGTTACAAAGGAGAAGGTTATAATTCAAGGCAGCTCTCTGCAAGCTTACTTCAAATGCAAAATCAGAGATTATTAGGAAGTAAAAAAAAAAATATCTAAGAACATGGTCTTCCCAGAGCTGGGCTCTATTGTTTTAGAGGTCAAGTAAAGGAAGGAGCCAAATCCCCTTAGGTCTGGTTCCCTTATTCTGAGAAGAGTCAATAGCCTAGGATTCATATTCTGGCTACACCCTTGATTACCAGAAACTGCAACTGCAAGGACATATTTGAAAAAGAGAAAAAAATATTGTCTTTGCTTTTTGGTGCTAATTATCCAGAAAAATGGTTCTTTTAGTAATCTTTGGTGCTGGAATTTCCGAGCCAAATTATTTGATAGTTCATAATTTTGCTTGAGATTTTACAAAGGAGAGATAGCCAAGTTATGACAGAAAATGTAATACCAAGTATGAATTTTTATTTTTGGAAATTTTTTAACTATCCACACAGGGGAAAAGGCATCCACAGCAGGCCTTTTGACAAAAACCATGGGGTTTATTTCAGTTCTCCCCACCAGGAAAATCTGGGGATACATCTTGTGTGCTGAGCTCCCCTAAAAGTTCATGCATGCTGTGGCATCTTTTAGTACTTTTTCCATTGTATGATCATTTGCCTCAAGGTTCTTTTCCAATCTCTTCTGCTGTATGGAGTTCTGCATTTCATCTTCCAGTTCACTGATTCTGTCCTTGGCTGCTGTTACCCTGTTGGTGAGGCTTTCCATTGAGCTTTTCAGTTCAGCTACCATGTTTTTCAGATCTGTTATTTCAGTTTGGAATTTTCTGATTTCTATCTTTGTGTTCTGTTCAGCTAGAGATATGTTTTCTTTGATTTCCATGAGGATCCTCATTATTTCTATTCTAAACTCCTTATCTGAGAGATTAATTAGATGGTTGGTATTTTGGGGTTATCACAAGCTATCATCTTCATTCTCTGTGCATGGTGTTTGCCTGCGAGATATCTCCATTGTCACATTTTTTTTTTGTAGTGTGACTTTTTTTCTGTGTATTATATGGGGTTCAGTAGTTAGAAAGAGCACACAGCTGAGAAGCAAAGAAGAGTGGCCATGCTCTTCTGAAGCCTTTAGAGAAGAGTTTTTGCTGGACCCTTCTCGGCCCTCTCAGGAGAGGTCCAGGATACAAAAGAGTAGAGAAACATTCACAGGCGGCAGTCTCTCAGTTTCTCCCAATAGTAATCACACAGCAGGGGCAGATTCCTTCCACCTGCCTTCACAGACGAAAGATCAGCCTTTCTGCCAGGGCACCACTGATAGTCGGCTTTCACTCATTCTTGTCTTTCTTGTCCTTTTCGGCTTGGACACCTCTAGAAGAGTTTTTGCTGGGTCCTTCTCGGCCCACTCAGGAGAGGTTTAGGAGACAGAAGAATAGAGAAACACGCACACAAAGTGACAAGCCCCCTCAGTCTCTCCCAGTTGGTAATCTCACAGCAGAAGCAGATTCCTCCCGCCTGCCTTCACAGACAAAGGATCTGCCTTTCTTGGGATTGTCTTTCTAATGTCCATTTCTTCTCTATCATTATTGGTATATAAGAAGGCCATTGATTTTTGCATGTTAATTTTGTAGCCTGCCACTTTGCTATATGAATCTATTGCTTCTAGAGGCTTTTTAGTAGAGTCTTGATGGTTTTCTAGATATATTATCATGTCATCTGCAAACAGTGAGAGCTTGACTTCCTTTCCTACCTGGATGTCCTTGATATATTTTTCTTGCCTAATCACTATGGCAAGAACTTCTAGTACTATGTTAAATAGGAGTAGTGAGAGAGGGCAGCTTTGTCTTATACCAGATTTTAGGGGAATGGCTTTTTTTTTTATCTTCATTAAGAATAATATTTGCTATTGGCTTGTGGTAGAAGGCCTTGACTATACTGAGAAAAATTCCTTCCATTCCCATCTTGATTAGAGTTTTCATCAAGAATGGGTGTTGGACCTTATCGAATGCTTTCTCTGCACCTTTTGATATGATTATATGGTTTTTATTTTTGTTGATATGGTGTATTATGTTGATTGATTTAGGTATGTCAAACCATTCTTAGATTCCTGGAATGAATCCTACTTGGTCATGGTGTATGACCTTCTTGATGAGGTATTGGATCCTATTTGCCCCTTTTTTTCTTTATTTTTCTTTTTTTTGTTATTGTTGTTTTTTTTTTTTTTTTTTTTTTTTTTTTTGGTTTTTGGGCCACACCCGTTTGACGCTCAGGGGTTACTCCTGGCTATGTGCTCAGAAATCGCCCCTGGCTTGGGTGGACCATATGGGACGCCGGGGGATCGAACCGAGGTCCTTCCTTGGCTAGCGCTTGCAAGGCAGACACCTTACCTCCAGCGCCACCTACCCGGCCCCTGTTATTGTTGTTTTATTGTTGGTTTTTATTTGTTGCTGTTGTGTATTTTGCCAGTGCTTATTTTTTTTCCTTTTCTTTTCCACTTTCTTTTTTTAAATTGATATATATAGCTTCTAGAAGGGCTCCTCCCAGCCTTCTTTTTTTTTTTTTTTCCTTTTCTTTTTTCCAACAGAACCACAGAACTTTAATCATCTTGTTCTGCCTCATAAAATGAGGGGAGAAAAAGTGGATACCAGGAGCCAACAGTTTAATGAACATTGACTGGAAACAAAAAATTATCAGAAATAAACACCAAACCCAAAGTCAATGACAACATAATCAAGATACTCAATTTACAACAAGCTATACATGGGGGGGTGCTGTTACAGTAGCAGTCCAAGATGAAAAGGGGATAGTATGGGATGCATCCTGAGAATATTGTAGAGGGAGGAGAACAAACAACACTGGTGGCTCAAATTCACTGTTACTATATACCTTAAATATAATGTGAAAGACTTGTAAAAAAAAAAAAAAGAAAGGAATTAGGGAAGGGACCACTACAATGATAGAGAAAAATGGTCACCCTAATAGATGTGGACTAGGTACTGAAAGGAGATAAAGTGACAGGAATGATACCCTATTAGTAACATTATTGAAAACTATAGTGCCAAGAGAGTTGGGGGAAGTGCCTTCCACAGAGCAAGTTGGGGGTGGAGGGGTTGTAATTTACAAACTGATAGAGAAAATGAGACCACTAGTGGAGGTAAATGTATTATAGTGATGAGATTGTGAAGGTGGTCTTGGAACATTGTACTCCTGAAACTCAAATATGAATAATGTTGTAACTTTGTAACTGTGATCCATGATGATTCAAGAAAATTAAAATAAACAATGACTTCTTTGAAAGAGTTTCCAAAGTCTGCCTTCTCTTGGGAACATTCAGGTATCAGGGAGTTTGGCTTACAAGATCCTGAAAATAGAGAGATCATTTTAAAATCAAGGTATATTTAAGTAGAAATTTAGGGGTCTAAATACCAAGACAAAGAGCAAAAGAACAAAATTCAATTCAAACTGGGCTTTCTCCAGCCAGTTATGTTTGGATAGAGGCTATATTTTCACCAAAAGCAGAACAAAATCAAGTAAAAGTGACCTATGCTATTTACCAAAAATAAGGCTTGGCATACCACAGTCACCTTTATTGACTAATCGATACAAATGCAATATTGAATACCACAAAACTAAAGAATCACAACCAGGTAGTTAAAAATGGACTATAGAAAACATTTTGAATTTAATACAAAGAATAATACAACCATCAAGATTAACCAAAGGACGCTGAAGTGAGAGTACAGTGGGTAGGGGGCTTGCCTTGCATGTGGCTGACACAACTTCAATCCCTAGAATCCCATATGGTCTCCCAATCACATAATTCCTGAGTGCAGAACCAGGAGTTTCCCCCTGAGCACCATTGAATGTGGCTCCAAACAACAACAACAAAACTAACAAAAGAAAAAATGGGCTATCTTATCTTAATAAGAAAACCTCCAGCACTGAAACGTTCCATCACAAATTAGTACTGACTAGTTTATGACCCTTGAATTGCCAGTCAGATGGTATGCTGGCCACATAACCAATGACTCAACCAATTCCAACCTTTAATAACCATGAATATGAGAAAAATAGTAATAATATCCTATTTCCTTGCCTGCCCTTTCGAGTCAACCGTGAATAAAGTTCCATTTGGGGATGTCACAGAAAAAAGAATCTTATAAAACAGACTCTTTTAACTTGTGCTCTTTCAGGAATATTTCATAGTGTGACCTAAAAAACTGTTTCTGGTGAAATTGTCTTAGCGCTTTAAAAATAATTAAGTTTCCACACTCCAAATTGCTTTTCAGCTGAGATCCTGAGTAAATAAACTTTTTCTACGGTATGGTTAACAAACATTTTGCTTCTAAAGAAAGCACAGGTCCTAACAATAAGGGGAAAATCATATAATCTGAAAAATCTTAACTTTTCTTCAATTCACAAGAAAAACAAAATCACAAAGCGAAAAAGAAAATTAAATTTCAAGGAATACCAAGCCCTTCCAGGGAGAGATCAGTTTGCTACTTGGCAAGACAGAAAAGAAAGAGGTACCAATCATACAAATAGAAACAAAAAAATCGGTCCAAATTTTAACAAATTCTTAAAGGTGAAATATGTGCCAACATGAAAGTTTAGGATACTTAAAGTGTGGAAACTAACTAACTAACTAACTAACTAAATAAATAAATAAATAAATAAATAAATAAATAAATAGTTCAAGCTCATGATATGCTCTTTTCTGCAGACTTCCATCAGATACCCTGGAGGAATGGAGAGGACAGGGTTAGAAAGGAGCAGTACTCCCTATCTGACATAAAGCAGAAAGAATAATCATTGCTTTGGGAAACATTCAGGAATCCCACATCACCTTTCCCAAATCCTATCCTCACAAAGATAAAAACCCAAGTCAATAGAGAGCAAAAGCAAACCTCAGTTCTGTGATCCCACAAATCATGCCTTGAAGAGGGATAATAGAAACAAATTCTTGGTTGGAGGAGACTGAAACTATTTTAGAATTAAAATCCAAAAAACGATTCCAATGGTGAACTGCTAAGAGGCACAAAACTCTTTCCATCTAAATTCTCCAACGATAGATCAGAATTTTTGTTACCATGTAAAGAAGAGACAAGAAATCTGAGAAAACTACATGCTCCATGTCCAGGCATATAAGCTGCCTAAGCCTAGCAGGACAAAGAAGAAACAACCCTACACTTAGTGTGAGCCTACCACTAAGTATCAAGCAAAAAAGAGTTTGCAGGAAAAGATGGACACTAGAGACAGAGAAAAGCGACAGCATGTAGTTTTACCCTACAGCATAGCATTGCAGGAACTGTAGAAAATATAAGGATTTAGAAAAAAATACAAAGAAAAAAATCTGTGCTTAATTACTGGATATTAGTGGGATCGTTTGAAGGCTATCCAACATGACAGGAAACTGTAGCAATACCAATTTCTGTTTAGACCAACTCAATCATACAGACCAACATCCTGATTAAAAAAAATAGGCATGCCCATTTCTGAACATGAACCTTATTTATGCAGTCTCTGTATATCTGTATATGATAGTTCGTATCCTAAAAATCATGAAACACATCTTAAAAAGTCAAAAAGTAAAGCAATGAATAGAACCAAAATCAGAGATGATTCAGGTACTTCACTATCAGACAGTAAATTCAAAATAACTATTATTAATGTTAAAGCATACAAGTGGGAAAAGGTAGAGCATATGAATATAGAGGGAATTTCATAAAAGATATATAATATAAACTGAGCCCAATGCAAATGCCGAGATTCAAAAGAAAGGATATTAAATTAGGCAGTTTCTTACATTTCAACCAAAACATTCAAGTAGGAAAAAGAATAAAATATCAAATGAAGGAAGTAGGATTTTTACAAGGGAAAAACATGAGGCAACTGGCAATCTACCACTGGTAACTGTTTCCTCACATCTTTAATTTAAAACATAAAAATGAAAAAAAAATTACTACAAACATATCTAATTTTAAGGGAATTGTAATAACCTAAAGACAAAATAGAGGGGCCGGAGAGATAGCATGGAGGTAAGGTGTTTGCCTTTCATGCAGAAGGTCATCGGTTCGAATCCCGGCGTCCCATATGGTCCCCTGTGCCTGCCAGGAGCAATTTCTGAGCATGGAGCCAGGAGTAACCCCTGAGCACTGCCGGGTGTGACCCAAAAACCACACAAAAAAAAAAATAAAAAAATAAATAAAGACAAAATAGAAGTAACCTAAAGATAAAATTTGCTTTGTTTGGGGCCAGAGCAGTGGCGCAAGCAGTAAAGCATCTGTCTTGCACGTGCTAGCCTAAGACGGACCTCAGTTTGATCCCCCGGCTTCTTATTTGGTTCCCCATGCCAGGAGCGATTTCTGAGTGCAGAGCCAGGAGTAACTCTTGAGCATCAATGGGTGTGGCCCAAACACCAAAAAAAAAAAAAAGTTTTTTTTTGGTGTTTGGGCCACACCCGGCGGTGCTCAGGGGTTACTCCTGGCTGTCTACTCAGAAATAGCTCCTGGCAGGCACGGGGGACCATATGGGACACGGGGATTCGAACCAACCACCTTTGGTCCTGGATCGGCTGCTTGCCGGGCAAACACCGCTGTGCTATCTCTCCGGGCCCCGCTTTGTTCATTTTTAACTAAAATAGAAAATTCCTAAATTGTTTTGCTTTTCAAAATCTTGACACACTGAATTCCTTTTTTCCTGTAATTTCTCTCTCTTTTCACTCTATGTGTCTTGTTGATACAACATAGGACTTCACATATAAGAGATGCACTTATTCTTTTCTTTCCCTGATATCAGGAATCAAATACAGTTCTCATACTTACAAGGCATTTGCTTTACCACTGAACTCATCCTCCACCTTGGCATAATTAAAATTTAAGAAGTTTTTGTAAACTAGCATTAACTATATTTTAAATCATAATGCCTCAATAAAAATATTTTTTAAAAAGAACATTTTGACCTAGATATACCTTCTCTTGATCATGACATCTATGATTCAGAATAAGTCATACAGATATCAAATAAATTCAAAGAGAGTTAGCTCTTGGTGCATGGCTGAAGTCTGATTCACAGCAAGGTGACGAAATGAAGAAAGGCAGTAAGTAGACTTGTCTCCTGTATTTCTGACTGAGTAAGTTGTGGGAAATGCAGGTCTTAAGAAAGGACTAAATAATTAGTGGAGCAGTGTATTCATGGGGAGAAGTGGCAGAAAACATTGCAGAATACAGAAATAACTGTAATATAATATTTTCAGGGATAAAAAGCAAAACAAAGCAAAAGTACAGCAGGTAAGGCATTTGTCTTGCACACAGCCAACTTGAGTTCAATCCCTGAGTATCAAATATTGTTCCCCCAGATTACCAGAAGTAATCCCTGAGTATTTCTGCATATAGCCCCACAACAAACAAAACAAAACAAAACAAAAAGATCTCCAGAGTGTCATGGAAGTGACTTGGAGAAGAGAAAGGTTATGACTCATTTGGTTTTGATTTATTTTGTTTTGGGGATCATACCCAGTAGTATTCAGGGTTGACACCTAGCAGAGCTCTGGATACCATATGTTTAGGGTACTGGATTTAGGTGCATCTCTCCATCCCTCAGGAGGCTGTGAACAGAGCTGGAATAAAAAGACCCAAGAGACAAAAAGGCCTCATGATTATAATGGGGACCAGAAACTTGGATATTTATCAGTAATGTTAGTAGACACAAAACGTATGGAAACAAAGAATGGAGAGTAATGTATATTTTCATTTTATTTTTACTTATAAAAAGTAAATGTTTATTTTTATTGTTTATGTATCATGATTACAATAGTGTTATAATGCTTATGGTTTTGATACACAGTTATTTCACCTTCACATTACCAAAGGGCCCAAGACCCTCCACCAATGTCATTGTCACTTTGAGACCATGGCTTCCCTCTTCCCACTACTCCCACTGTTTGGTAATCTCAGTCTTAGTAATTTGCAATAAATTTAAAGTAAATTTATTTAATTTTTAGAATATATTTATTTTTAAAGTATTTTTTAATTTTTATTTTGATCATATTGGCTTACATATCTTTCACAGTAGTATTTTAGGTACATATTAACATTGACTCAGGGAATACCCATCACCAAATTTGTTCTCCCCCCATCCCCATTCCCTTCCTGCAACCATATCCCCCCTCCCATCACCCCCCGAGATGCTAGAATAGGTGGTCTTCTCTTTGTCTAGCTTACTATTAGTGATCATATATCTGTTTGGTCCTAATACCCTCCCTAGTTTCCCCTTCTATTTGAGAAGTGGAGCTTGATAATTTGAGTTACGTGGTTTTGTTGGAAGGAAAGAAAAGCAGTAGAATGGAGTAAAAAATAAGAAAAAATAAAATAAATAAAATAAAATAAATTAAATCAAATAAGCTGAACATGGCGGAGTCCTTCTAGAGGCTTTCAACCTCAGTTTGAGTGAGGACATGAAAAAGGTAATTGAAAAACCACATCAATACAGAAAGAAATATCAAATTAAATATCCAGTGAGCATTACAGCAATAAAGACAAGCACCACTCAATAGTCTCGGTTCTGAAATCAAACCATGCCGGAGTACAAAAAGAGAGAGAAAGTTAAAATAAAATAAAATAAAATTGGAGACATCAACTTCAATATCTACACCAAAATAAAGATCAATCAATCAATAAATAAATTTATATGTGGAAAAATGATTATTTTGTGCTTTTTTATCTTTTTCTCCCTGCATAGGCACAGTAACTATTGGGAATATTATAGAGAAAATTCCTTTGGCCTAGGAGATACAGGGTTTCTTCACCCCTGAGGTATACTGTCATGGGATTAACTATAGACTCCTTGCATGATCATTTACTCTTCCCTCGGTGCTTTTTGGTATATAAAAGACTTCTGCTTTGTCATGGATGGTAAAATCGAACCTCTGTATCTAGAGATCTTGGTGTCTGTACAGCTCAAGGAATGGAGCTTATGATGAAGTCTTTCTTTGTGGTTCTAGCAGTTCTGCTTCTTCAGTGTCGTTTTAATCCATCTACTGTAGTTGGTGGTCTTCGTCATTACATTGCTCCTGGGATGGAGCCTGGGATAGAGTCTTTCTTTATGCTTCTGGAAGACCAATTCAGTTGTGATGGTCTCAGTCAGACCTCTGGATTTGGAGATCTTGTTTGTTGAACAGATCATAGACCAAAAGCTAGGCTAGTGCTTTCTGTTGTTGTTGTTGGTGGTGGTGGTGGTGGTGGTGGTGATGGTCCTGGAATGCATACTGTCCAGTCCTGGTTGTAGCAACCAGTCATCTGTATATAGCGATCTTGGCTTTTGCACAGATCAAAAAGTGACATGTCTTCTGATTTTGTTTAAATTTAAATTTAAATTTAAAGTAATCACCATAAAAAGTATGGAAACAAAGAGGTTTTCCTGCAAATACCCTGGGTCCCTAGTTGAGTTTGCCATGGTTGAGTGCTAGGAGAGCAAATGAACTTGCAACCATAAATGCCAGATATCCAGAAAACAGCCATGGAGCCCATGCTGAGGTTGGGAATGCCTGACATCCCAGGACAGCTCCTTGGCAGCTAGAGTAACACTTGTCTTAGGCTAAGTCCTGTGTTCCCTGGGTGCAGGCAGCTAGAATAAGGGGAATATAGTTGATGGACTTTGTTGGGAGTTAAGTGAGGTACCTCTGCAACTGGGTTGTGTGATACAAAGCAGTTGTTCTCTACACTTGGGCCATGGCTGAAATTTTAAGCATCTAGCAAGTGCCCAATCTTTAACAATATGAAAATGGCTGAAAAGAAAGGAAATCTTTTACTGATGGAACCTCAAGAATTTGAAATTCATTGTCCCACTTCCACCTATCACTATTATGGGATGACTGACCAGTCTAACCTAGTATTCTAGAAAGTGGGGGCTTCTACCCCACCCAGAGGAGTGTGAAATGACATGGGGCGAAGCAGTAGCAGCCTACAAAATAATTGTGGGTACTTCAGGTTTTGCTTAAGAAAGGTAGATCTCCAGAGAGACCCAGAATATTCTTCCTCTGAAAGTGGGGTGGGAGGTAGTAAATCAAATTAGCTTGGTTATCTCTGATCTAAGTACACATATCTCTCTCTCTCTCTCTCTCTCTCTCTCCTCCCCCCTCTCTCTCACTCTGATTTTGGAGCCACACCTGGTGACACTCAGGGGTTACTCCTGGCTATGCGCTCAGAAATCACTCCTGGCTTGGGGGACCATATGAGACGTCAGGGGATCGAACGGCGGTCCATCCTAGGCTTAGTGCACGCAAGGCAGACACCTTACAGCTTGCGCCACTGCTCTGGCCCCTAAATATACAACTCTTAAAACAAGATTTCTTCAACTTGTTTTACTAGAGATTTGCCTCTCCTCTTCCCCCTGGTCCCCCAAGAAACACAACACAGGTGAGTGCTTCCAGAAACACCTGGGACTCATTATGCAGTTGATTTTAAATCAATTTTTGATCACTGTATGTTCAGAAATCTTTTACCGCTGTCAAATTTTTTGCGGCTTCCACATCAGGTATGCAATCCCACACCCACCACTTAGGAAGCTAAGTTCTATATCTCTCTCCTCCCATCTGCATAACTGTGAAATATTTGGGTCTCAACACCTACAGATATGGACTGGACCTTATCAGGGATAAGTGATAACAGCTGAAGAAGCCCTGACCATGGCGCTGAACTAGAGGAGAGGATGAGGTAGATCTCCCTCCTCAATGGAACATTCAGCAGCCCCTTGGGAGACTCGATATTTTCTTCTCATAGCAATCACTCTGATCCCAGTGCCTCAACTTCAACCTTATGTTAGCACTAAGTTCTATTTATTTAAATAGATACAAAAAAGTCAACACATAAAGTGATGTATAGATAAAGCAATATGACATCTGAGAGGGAAAATACAAATTATATTTTGTCATCTAAAATCCTACCTCAATGTTAACCCTAAGCACCAATCTGTAAAGGAGTCAGTTAATCACCAATGCAACTACCATATAATTTTATCTATGTAAGCAATATAAAGAAATAAAATAGACGTGCAGTGAAATGAAATAGAAATAAGCCTCCAGACAATGTCAATTGAATAATGGTTACCTGAAGAAAGGAGGAACAGAAAAGGGCTGTAAGTGTGTTCAAAGAAACCATGAAAATCAGCTCCATCAGTACTGGTCAGTTCCCTTCTGATGACTCAAGGTTATTTTTTTTGGGGGGGGGGGTTTGGGCCACACCCGGTAACGCTCAGGGGTTACTCCTGGCTATGTGCTCAGAAGTTGCTCCTGGCTTGGGGGACCATATGGGACACCGGGGGATCGAACCGCGGTCCGTCCAAGGCTAGCACAGGCAAGGCAGGCACCTTACCTTCAGCGCCACCGCCCGGCCCCTCAAGGTTATTATTAATGTGACAATTTAGCATTATCATTAAAATGACAGAAGACTTCTTCGTGAAGGTATTGATTTATCAGTAAAAAAAATTAATTGGAACAACAACAGCAACATTTGGAAACTGCAAAGTAAACACATAAGTGGGAAATGATTAAGCTAATTTGAGGAAGCTGAGTTCTAAAGAGAAATGGGAATGGAAATAAACAACTATGTCTATACTGCTGAAGTTCCCTGCATAGATGAGAATTCAGCAAGCAAGAATTTCTGGAAGTGAGTGAAAAGATGCGACAAAAACAAAAGTATAAAGTCCCCACCCTGCTGAAGTCATCATGCCTGCTGCACTCATCAGCCACTATTGGCTCTTTGCAAAAGGCTCTTCATCACTACTCCTCTACGGCTCTCCACAGAGACATCAATCTAACCAAAACTCCAGGTATGGGGACGGAGCAACAGCACAGCAGAAGGGTGTTTGCCTTGCATGTGGCCAACCCAGGATCAATTTCCATATGGACTCCCGAGCCTGCCAAGAATGATTTCTGAGTGCAGGCCAGAAGTTTCCCCTGAGTACCACCAAGGGTGGTCTACAATATAAACAACAATAACAAAAAAAAAAAAAAGCTCACATTTAAACAGAACAACCACAAGAAATACAGATATTTGGGCTGACATCATTTTGACTTTTTTTTTTTGGAGTGAGTGCTTTCTCATCCTTCCAGAAGCCCTGGCAGCCTAAATCACACTTCACAAAAGCCATAGTATCAGTATTAGTACTTGGAATTCCTGGACCTCAAGGCCACAAAAAAACTCCACTTTAGTTTAATACTATAATTCCCATAGGAAGATACCAATTTAGACACTAATGTGTATCTGAAATTACCTAATGTTCAGAAAGCAAAAGAGTAACAGAATGGTCAACTAGCAACAAGCACTTAATAAACCTTCTAACAATGACTTATTGAGCTCATTGGGAGATATTATAATTTTCACAAATTTTCTTGTTGCTATACCCTTTATTTTTTTCTTTCTTCTTTTTTCTTTTTCTTCTTTATTAATAATTTTGCTCCCACTTACCTGGAAACAAATGTATTATGATCAAATATGTCAACTATGTGATACATGGTCTATAAGTAAAGTAAATTTTATTTTTAAAAAATAGAAGTTTATCTAGCTATTTGCATTAGAAAAGACTGAATTGTTACTTTGCACAAAGAAACTGATGTTCTCCTTCATCTCCAGAAAAATCTTAAGTATGCTTCCCTAAAAAAGTTAAATGGTAGGTCTCTGAACTAGAGTAGATTCAGTACCTGCAGGCCTTCCCGCTCTGAGATTTAAGTATTAAAGTCAATGGAAAACACTGATCAAAACACACATGGAAATGAGTAGCTGGAGAGGGAGAGTGAATTGCGCCCAGTGGTGCAAATATTTAATTAAAGGGATACCAGAGTCAATGAATAAATTTTGCACTCTTATTTTCTAAAGAAACTGTCCTGAAATGCAGTACAAGCTTCTGGAAGTGTAATCCTGACAATGAACCAGACAATGTTCTACTCAGAAACACTTGTCAGTAGTATCTTCCTAGGTTTTCCTTTCACTGCTTCACCCAACTATTTCTCACTCTTCTCAAGCATTGCACTTCAAATAAAATACAAATGCCTCTGCTTCTGTTTCTGTTTCTGTGACATTAAGGTTAAGGTAACTGGTACCAGAAGTAGCCCTAGAAAGTATTACTCACCTGATGACAACAAATACAACTTTGCATTTGTAAAATATGAGGAATATGCTTAGCATATGAATGAGAAAGGAGAGTCCCTGTGTAAAGAAGACAGACCTGAATAACAAAAGAAGGACCTGTAAGAACTGGGGAAGCATGAGTAGAATTTTATCTTGAGAGGGTTGAATTAGTTGGTAGGATTATAAAACTAAACAGTACTTTTTGAATCTGCAAAGAATTACTCTGGAGATGGAATTCAATGTTTCGGCAAGAACATCTAAAGCAAGTCCTCATAGTTTATTAAATTACCTCATAAAATGTAGAATCATGGCAGCCCATGAGGTAAAGATGCCACAGCTGCCCTGGCAGGATGAGGAAGGAGGCCAGAAGGTTCAAGGGTTAAGAAAGTTAAAAGGGATTTATTTAATATTAAGACTGAGAACCAACCATCTGATTATGTTCCATCAGAGAACCAAGAAGACACTTTTTTCATCATGCAAATATGAAAACTGCAATACTGGCATTTTTTTCCCCAAAGGTTTAATAAGCAGTATCATCTTAGGTTGAACTCTGAAAGGAAGCCTGTGAATCTAGGGACCCTACAAGAACAGGAATTTGGAAATGGGTAAAAGGCACATAAGAGTGAACTATTATGGCAAGGACAAAGGAACTATGGGTAACTGCCAGAACAGCATGAACTCAAACCAGGAAGATCAGGACATCTTTCAAAGTGAGATGAAACAGGCAGAGTAATTAGATTGTTAACTCAAATGATATAATCAGCATGGAGAGGGAAAGGAAGTTTACATAAAGTGAAAATTCATGTCAGTTGCTATAGTGGAAATTCAAGTTTCTCATCTGTTTCAAAGACTAAATTCCCCCAGTCAAGGAACCATACCAAACAAATCATAGGCAGAGTGAAAAAAATAAATAAATAAAATGATAAATGAGGAAGATGCATACCCATCACTATTATGCTCCAGCTAGAGTCCTGGAGTCTAAAAATTGTTTTACTAACTTTTGGGGCTGAATTTATTTAGAGATCTATGCTGGCCAAGAATTTCAAAGAATTCTGTGACTAACTGCATTTACGCTTCCTCTCATGGATGAAAGGTGATGCCATCCTTTTCATAATTATTACAAGCTGTTGTATGAGAATTGAAGATAATGGAAAGACAAAGACATCTTCATGGTATAAAGGACAGTTGCATTAGACATTTTTTACATATAATTTCAGATCCTCTCATATAAATTGCACCCTGTTCTTGCTCTTGATTGGTTTGTCAGACCTCAGAGATACATACCTGACAGAATAACACGTCTGGCCTGAATCAGTAACTCTAATTTTCAGAATTAACAATTCCCTAATGACGTTGTTCTGTGACCAACAGGAAGTGGACATATATATCCTAGAAATGTAAGAGAATTAATACCTCTCATGAGACAAATTAATGACCAATAAAAGGCTAGAAATAGTGGATAAATTCTCATTTTTTTCCTATGGAGAAAGCTATTAAGAAGGGTGATGTAGCTACAGGAAAGTTGCAATCCCACTGATAAAGCCATCTGTTGCTACAATAGTGGCTAGCACAGGATTATCTAGGGGTTCACACTCCTTCTTCTCTTTCTCTCTTCTTGTTTCTCACTATGGTTCACAAATATTATAATCCCCAATAAAATTATAGTATTTAAGTCTTCTACACAGGCTATCTTGTGGAGGGGTATATATAAATGTACTGTTTCAAGTACAGAGAAATTATATTCAGCTTTAAATATAGAATACTGATAGACACAGCTCTCTTCCCTTCAGCAACCAAGTCACAATATCAGGTACTTTTCAGGCAAGTGATTAGAACAAAATAATAAATGTCACTTTAACAAGCACACAATACACACACATTTATATACATAGTATAACAGTTAAGCTATAAAACATGTGACACAAATATTGACAGAGCTAAATGAATAGATAAAAAATTATACTTGGAGATTTCAACACACCTATAGTGAATAAAAGAAGTGAATAGAAAGTAGGATATTAAAGACTTGAGCAACACTATCAACCAACTTAGCCAAACTATCACTTCTCAAACTTTATTAAGATAAACCATATTCTTTCTGTGACATAAATCAAGCTTCAACACATTTTAAATAATTCAATTAATAATTAAAGATTCTAATGATACAGTGAGAAAAAGTCAATCTCAGAAAGTTATCTGAAAATTATCCAAAATATGAAATCTAAAAAATCACACAAATAAATAACTCAGGTCAATAAAGAAATGGCAATAGCAATCTAAATTATTTTGAACAAAATTAATATTAATGCACACATCTAAATGTGAGATACAGCTAAGAAGATGATCAGATGCAAATGTGTACTATTCAATCTACACAATAGAAAAGTATAAAAGCTTAAAATCAATAAGCCAAGGGTCATCTAAAGGGGTACAGCAATAGAATGTTGGCCTTTAACAAAACTAACCTGACTTTGATCCCTGGAATCCCATATAATCCTTCAATACCATATAATCCCCACATAATCCTTTGCCAGGAGTGATCCCTAAGAACAGAGCCAGGAGTAAGCCCTGAACACTTCCAGTTATGGTAAGAAAAGAAAAAAAAAAAAAGTAAAAAAGAGTCACTTTTAAAAAACCTGGGATATAGGGGGAAAATTAACCCCAAGTTATGATTAAATAAAAAATAGAAGCAGAAATCAGTAAAATTTAATACAGAGAAATAGGGGAAATTTACTGAAACCAAAATCTATGTAAATAGGTCAATAAAATGGTAAGAAGTTATTCAAATTTATACTTAAAGACTAGGGACAGTTTTCAAAAGCCTGGAATATTTGCCTTGCATATGTGAGTACAAAGTTAAGTCTAATGTGGTGCTAAGGAATACCAGATGGTTCCTGAGAACTGGTGGGTATGACCCTGAGAGTCCCTAAGCACCACTAGTTTTGAACACCATTACAAAACCAGGCCCTAGCATTGCCAGACCTATACCACTAAGCCACCAAAGACAGAAGACCGTGGCTCTGCCCCCACACACATGAAAGATGTAATGAAAAAGAAATAAATCATTATCAGAAATGACAGAGGCCACATCCAGTTACCATAAACATTAAAAAGATAAAGGAATATAAATAACAATGGTATACCAACTTGACAACTTAATCAAGTGAAAAGATATTCCTTGAATAATCCAATACATCAAAGCTCAAAAGGAAATAGCTCTATGCCCATTATATCAATTTATTTTGTACTTAAAATTATTCCCACAAATAAAAATTAAAGTACTGATGATTTCACTGCTAAATTCAACCAAAATAAGCTTTTATTTTAGGAGCCTGAGAGATAGCACAGTGGAAGGGTGTTTGCTTTGCATACAGTTGACCCAGGAAAAAGATGCCCTATGTCCCATATGGTCCCCCACACCAGGAGTGATTTCTGAGTGCATAGCCATGAGTAAATTCTGAGTGTTATCAGATATGGCCCAAAAACAAAACAAAACAAAGAGCTTTTATTTTAGTGCTCAGAACTTACTCATGATTCTGTGCTCAGGAATCATTCCCAGTATCTCATCTAGTCCAAAGAGCCTGCCAGGAGCGATTTCTGAGCACAGAACAAGAAGTAACCTCTGAGTGCTGCTGGGTATGACCCAAAACAAAAACAAAAGAAACAAAAAATCAGGGGCTGGAGAGATATCACAGACATTTGCCTTACATGCAGCCAACCAGGAATGGCTTGGGTTCAATTCCTGGCATTCCATATGATCTCCCGAGCCTGCCAGGAGTGATTTCTGAGTGCAAAGCCTGTAGTAAACCCTGAGCACTGCCGGGGTTGGCCCCCAAACAAAAACAATCAAATACCTAGAAATCAACTTAATCAAAGAGGTAAGACAGATACCATGAAAATTTCAGCACATTTAAGAAATTGAAGAACCCATAAAATGGGAAAAACACCCCATTCTCATGGATTGGAAGAATCAATATTACCAAAATTACCCTAAATGACAATATAGATTGAGTGCAATTCCTATCCAAATTCGTACAACATTTTTTAAGGAATTAGGGCAGAGAATTACAAAGTTTGTGTAGAATCATAAAAGACCCCATGTAGACAAAACCATACTGAATAGGGAGAATGCTCTAAGACTTCAAAAGAACCTTCACCAATATGATACCACCAGCAAAAGTTACAGAATCAAAACTGAAGAAATGGGACTACATAAAATCAGAAAGTTTCTATATAGCAAAAAGAAACACAGGCTAAAACTAAAAGGTAGCTAATTAACTAAGTAGGAAAAAATATCTGCACTCAATACATCAGATCAGGTTGATACCCACGATATGCAAAGTACTCACAAAGAATAATTCCCCAAAATCTAAAAATCCCATCAAAAACTGAGAAGAGGAAATGAATAAGACACTTCCCTGGGAAGAGAGGTGGCCAATTAGGCACATTGAAAAAATGCTCATCATAACTTATCATTAGGGAAATTCAAATCAGGACAATAAAAAGATATAATCTTAACACCAGTGAGAATGACACAAATAAAAAATAATGGAATAATTCATGTTGGAGCGGACACAATGAAAAGAAATTTTTGTCTATGGTTAATGGAATGTTGTCCAAGTCAACCCCTGTGGAAAACAGTATAGAGTGTTCTCAGTAAACTCAGAATTCAGTTTGACCCAGCAATCCCACTTTTAAGTATATATCCCCCAAATAGAAAGCTGTTTATTACAAAGGATATGTGCACACTGCTATTCATTGCAGCTTTCAATACAATAGCTAAGAGCTGAATCACCTAGAAGTCCAACAACAGATGAATGGATCATGAATATGTGGTACATATATTATGGAATACTATATAGCCATAGGAATGATGCAATCATGTAATTCGCTGCAACATGGATGAAACTAGGAGATATTATGTTAAATGAAGTAATCCAGATGAAGGATAAATACAGGATATCAGTTGGTGGTCGCTTCAGGCGATGGCCAGAGCAGCTACAGCTCTTCTTATGAACAGGCCCAGAACACAGGCTATAGCACTCAGTCTGCACCCCAGAGATACTGCTCAGCTGGTGGCTATGGCAGCAGTCAGAGTTCTCAATCCTTGTATGGACAGCAGTCCTCCATCCCATTATGGCCAGCAGCTAGCTCCAAGCAGTATCTTGGGGAGTTACACAGCAGTTCTCAAAGCAGCAGCTATGGATATCCCCAGAGTTCAGGCTATGGTGAAACAGCTTTAAGGTTATGGACAGCAGAATTAGTACTGGAGGTGGTGGTGGAGGTGACTATTGCCAATACCAATCCTCTATGAGTGATAGAGGTGGTGATTGTGGCAATCAAGTGGTGGTAATGGTAGCTAAAGAGGATACCAGCAGGATCATGGGGGCCATGGCTGGGGAGGTACATGACCCAGAGGGCATGGAGGTGTCCATGGATCCAGAGGTGGTATGGCGGAAGTTACCAAAGTGGCTTCAATAAATTTGGTGGACCTCAGGACCAAGGATCACATCATGACTCTGACCAAGATAATTCAGATAGACCCATCTTTGTGCAAGACCTAGGTGAGAATGTTACAACTGAGTCTGTTGCTAATTACATCAAGCAGATTGGTATTACTAAAGACAAATAAGAAAATTGGACAGTCCATAATTAATTTATATACACAACAAGGAAACAAGCGAGCAGAAGAGAAAAATGACAATATTGTTTGATGACCCACCTTCTGCTAAAGCAGCCATTGATTGATTTGATGGTAAAGAGTTTTCTGGGAATCCTATCAAGATCTCTTTTGCTACTCACCAAGCAAACTTCATTAGAGGTGGTGGCAATGGTCATGAAGAATGAGGGCAATGATGATCCATAGGTCAGGGAGGATATGGAGGTTGTGGCAGTGGCAGTGGCAGTGGAGGACAGAGACAATTCACCAGTGGAGGTGGTGGTGGTGATGGAAGACAGCAGTGAGCTGGGGACTGGAAGTGTCCTAACCTGACATGCAAGATTATGAGCTTTTCTTGTATAAATGAGTGCAACCAGTAGTAGTCCCCTAAACCAGATGACCCAAGAGAGGAACCAGGAGGCTCTCATATAGGGGGTAACTATGGAGACAATCGTCGTGGTAGAGGAAGCTGTGATCGAGGTGACTACCAACGCTGTGGAGGGGACCGTAAGGGCTTCTGAGGAGTCTGGGGTAGTGAACAGAAGTGTTTTTTGCCCTGGCAAGATGGACTCCAGGGATGGGCACAGACAGGATTGCAGAAAGAGGCTGTATTAGCCTGGCTTTTGATGTTCTAGAGCAGCTTTTCTTCCTGTACCTAGTGTTAACTTTCATTTATTTTGAAACCTTCAAATTAGTGGTCACCCACTTGTTGTGTGTGTGTGTGTGTGTTTGTGTGTGTGAGAGACTATGTAATTGTAAGCATACTTCTGGTTCTCATTAAAAAACATTGTTTTAGTTTAAAAACATGGAATTTAGAATTACTGCATGAAGGAATGCAATGATTTAGAAGGGGGTTGCCTAGAATACTCTTGTCCTCAGAGTATAGAAAGAAGAAAAGAGTGGAGGGGGAGACAGATGTAAAGTAATAGGGGACAGGAGTCAAGGGGATTCAGGTACATTGGTTGTGTTAA
Source organism: Suncus etruscus (assembly GCF_024139225.1). Lineage (NCBI taxonomy): Eukaryota > Metazoa > Chordata > Mammalia > Eulipotyphla > Soricidae > Suncus > Suncus etruscus. Next base: position 140,943,663 of record NC_064851.1, read on the forward strand.
GGAAAGACAGAACTAAATATCCAAACCATGGAGTCAACAACAATAAAATCATGAGACCCAAACTTTAATAATTAATCTTAAAAAGGTGTCTGTTATAATTGCAGGTGGGGGTGGGATGATGGGGGTAATGAAATGAATTCTAGAAACATTGGTGGAGATAGGTTGTCACTCACAGTGGGATTAGTTCTGAAACATAATATGTCTAAAATTCAACTATTAATAACTTTACAAATCACATTTTAAATAAGACATTTTTAAAAGAACAATCTTTCAACAAATGGTACTGCTACAATGGGATATTCAAATAAATAAACCATAGCCATTATATCATATTAGTAACAAAATAACTCAGGCAATATCACAGAAGAAATGAGGCCGGAGCAATAGCAAAGTAATAGGGCACTTGCTTGTCCACAGCTGACCTGGGACAGATCTAAGTTTGATCCTCTGCATCCCATATAGTCCCCCAAGTCTGCCAGGAGTGATTTTTGAGCATAGAGCCAGGAGAAACCGTAGTCCCGCTGGGTGTGACCCCAAATAAAAGCAAAACAAAAATAAATGAAGTTAAAATTATGAAACATCTAGAAAAAATGTAAATCTTAGTGACCTTGGTTTAGGCAAAGATTTCTTTTTCATAATTTTCATTACAAGTCTTTCACAGATGTATTTAGGGTATATAGTGACAGTAAGTTAGGTCAATTCCCACCACCAATGTTGATCTCCCTCGGCCATTGTTCCCAGCATTCATCCCATTCCTCCACCCTTAGCTTCTTGGACTGTAGTGTAACAGGTCCCTTTTGTTTATAGCTCGTTGTAGTTTGAGACTCTTGATTCTATTGTCATTGACTTTGGGTTGGGTATTTAGGTCTGATCATTTTTTATTTCCACTCAATGCTCATGAGACCACTTTGCTCCTGGTACCATCCATTTCTTTCCTCTCAATTTGTAGGAAGACATAGCCTGTCTTGAATACAGGCAAGGGGTGGGGGAGGAGGGAGAAGGAGACATTGGTGGTGGGCATGTTGCATTGCTGAGGAAAGATGTTCTTTTTATATAACCGAAACCCAACCACAAATATGTTTGTAATGATGCTTTAAAAAATGAAAAAGAATGGAGTGGGGGTGGGGAGCAGGCTGACAAACTTGCGGCTTCCAGCACAATTAAGCAACTAACTTCCTCTCTGGGACCTTAAGCTTTGGCCAGCATGGGAAATAGTATAGCTCCAGGCTGAAGGCCCTTATGCCAAGCTTAGGGGGGACTATGGGGCTTGCCCTCCGCACCAACAGCCTTCTCTCTCCTTCCTCCTGGAACTCCCGAGCTATCCCTGAGCCAGGTGGGTGCCGGGGAGCAATTTAAAGGGAACCCCAGTTTTTCCCCATCCCCCACCCACACAAGTAGTACTGTCTTGGGGAAGTCGCTGGCAATTTTCCTTCCCACTAGTGTCCATTCTCAAACGCTAGTGCCCCCGCGTATAGATAGTTTAATAAGATATCATAGTGTTTCATCTATGCTTACAATATACAGAATGTCTATGTTGTATACTTTCCTTCCCCCATTGGCTCATCACCTTACAGGCTCATTTCTAGTCCTTTACTCTCAGCCCCACTGCCTATTACCTCACATTTAACCATTTTTACCCTCAGTTCTTCGCTTTTCATGGAGCAGATCATTATCATCACTCAGGTCAACTGCCAGCCAGCTCCAAATTGAAAAAAATAGACTCTCACCCTGAGAAGAATACTTTGTTCCTATTTATCTCCTCTCAGCGGCCTCCTATCCTCCACCTTCCTTCACTGTGTACCTGTGCTTGCTATCATATTCAGTTTCTGAGAAGCCCCCACTCAAATACATTTCATGATATGGGACTGCTGGGAGTCCTTTGCAGACTCCAGATGGCCAAATCGCAGACCAAAGTGGTGTCCAGGATTCAACAACCCCCCCCCCCCGACTATTTCTAAAGACATAAAAGGAACATGTGTATATCCTTTGTATATCTTAGATGTATTCCCTTAACATCTATAGCTCTTTTTGAATATCCTCCTATATAGTGACAATTTTGCCCACTAGTATTTATTGTTTGTTTGTTTCCCCCCCTTTGGGATCTGTTCAGTAAATAATTTTGTTAGAAGAATATCTCTGTTTAGAATTCATGTTAGAACCAAGTTACAGGGAATGTTGGACTTTTTCCCTCGGCCCCCAGATGCACCAATAATACCTTGTAGCATTATTCCTCTTTTGCATAGGCACATTAAAATGAGAAAATATTACATATGCAAACAAGTTCTTATCTAATAGAGATGGGAACACAAATTTTGTAATGCAGTTAGGCCTTGTACCCTGAACATTGGCATAATGACTTGGCTCAGGCCTCAGAAGAATGAGTATTGCCCATACACCCCTGAACCATGGATACCATCTATGGAAAAAAACACAAATTTCTATACATTACCAGGAAATAAACCTCTACCAAGAAAGACCCTATCAATGCTCTGGCATTGACTTACTCTAAAGAGTGTTCTCTTAACACCCAGACTACTTAGCAACAGCAACAACTTACTTGCAGGGCAAGTCTCTCCTCATCTAATGGTAAAGTGAAACTAGAGGACGCTCCACATCAGCCTGACTCGATGAAGGAAATGCACAGAAACCAGAATCTTTAACTACAGAAACCTGACACCAACAACAGCTAATGTGCGAAAAAGTTTCACCGGGACTACGAAGAATGACTCAGGGGGTGGGCAGCCTGATATGCCTGGAGCTCAGGGTCGGTCTTATGTCAGAAAACTTCAGGGGTGAGGCCTCCTTGTAATTAGATTAAGGCTTTTTTTTTTCTGTTTTCCCCATACCATATTTTCCTGGGCCAATGCAAACAATAGTGATTGCCACTCTCACACCATTACTACTGTATTTTTTAACACTTATCCTTTAAGAAAAAAAGAATAAAAAAAAATAATAACTGTAGTAAAATGCCTGTCTCAAATACAGGCAGGGGATGGAAAGATGGGGCATTGGTGGCGGGAATGTTGCACTGGTGAAGGGGGGGGGGGTGTTTTGTTTATGACTAAAACCCAATTACAATCATGTTTGTAATCATGATGCTTAAATAAAAAATTATATTAAAAAATGAAAAAGAAATATGGGGCAGAACAACATGATTCATATTCTATGGTTTTGTTAAAAAAAGAAGAAAAGAGATAAGAAAGCTGTTGTGAGCCCCTGTTTAGAAGCTATAAATTTAGAAGAAAAAGTAAAAAAGAAGGGCTAATGTGGCAAGTGTTTTTATATTTTGTTTTCTTTTTATGTTGTTTTTTTGCATAGACACAGTAAATATTGGGGAAATTAGAAAGAAAATTCCCCTGTAGACAAAGATTTCTTAACACAACACAGAAATCACAAATTGTAAAAATAAAATTTGATGAGCTAGGCTTCATAAAGAATTTTTAAATTTTTAAATAAGTGTAATTTTTAAATTACACTTCAGTGATAAAGTGATAGTACAATGGTTAGGGCACCTTGCGTGCAAGCAACTGTCATTCAACATTAATAGTGCCGGGAATGATCCCCCAATTTCTTTAATTAGAAAATAATTAAAAACAAAATGCATGGTCAAGAAAAATAAAAACACAACACAGTTTGGAAGAAAACAGTTGTTAGTTGTATAATTGACAATGAGATATTCTAGAAAAGGAAAGCATTCTTAAGTATCAAAAGTAACAAAATAGCCTAATCGAAGTCAGAAAATATTGGTAACAAATATACAGGTAAAGATATATATAAAAATAAAATATAAATATTAGTTATTAAATGATTATCAAGTTAAATAACACTAAATACCTACTTTAATAAAGGAAAAAATAAGATCAACCTACTGGTTAATAAATAAACCTTTCAGACAATGTTGAGATGGGGGAAAGATAAAATTTTGGAAAACAAATGTTATTTCCTAATGTTAAACATATATCTGCTATGTAGCCTAGTTATTCCACTCCTAGGTATTTACAGAAGTAAATGAAAGCATATGTTCATATAAAGACTTTAATTTCTTAAAAAATGTATCACAGTGAGTTGTAATACCAAGAAATAAGTTGATAATGTATGTTCATCAATAAAAGTTTTCTAACTTAAATCAACTCATGTGTTGATCTCTTCAATTCTGAAAGACTTTCTCCTATCTAAAAAAAAATACAATGCTAAGAATGACTCCTCAGACTGACTGGATGTGAAGGCAAACACAGAACTCAAAGATCCCACATCTGGAATTTAGTCCTTTTCATATTGATTTGAACAAAAGAACTTAGCAAAGACAAGAAGATGTGTGGAATTAGGTTAATATATATATGTATATATATACATACATACACATATATATGTATATATACTTATGCCTTTACCTGTACCTATACCTATATAAAGAAGGAAAATCTGGAAATATAGATGTAGATATAGATATATAACAGTGGTATTGTGACCAATTGAAATCTCTCACTCTTTTGCTAGCTTGGGGGATGAAAGTAGGTATGTTGGGGAAAATCAGAGGACAAAGAACTTGGGTGGCCTTCTGGAATTAGACATACTCTCATCTACAGCCAACAAAATACTCAAATACTCATTGTTTCTACTTCAAATAACTGGATCTGTCAACAAATGTGAGAGATTAAATGGAGACTTAAACCCACTTGAGCCTCCAGATGAGAACCTCATCTTGACACTTTGGTTTCAGCCTTCCATAGGTTCCATCTAAGCCATGACCAGAATCATGATCCACAATATCTGTGAGGTGACAAACATATGTTGTTTCATGCCACTATGTTTGTGATAATATTTTTGATGGTATAGCTACCAGCAATAGCTATACCAGGAATTTAAAGAAGAAAAAGGAAAGTAGAGTGAGGAAAATTCATTTGATATTTAGATAGTATTTCCCACCACCAAACACAATAATTTAAACTATTATCAACTGTAAGAGAAAATGGAGTCAGAGAGGAATCAAATTCTTTCAGCTTGCCTGAAAAGAAATAAAACTGAAAAACTTACACTTAAGTAGCTTACTTTAAGGCAAGCCATATAAAAAGTATAGCAAATCTTGTAAAATAAATTGCAAATGAAAATAAATGGTCTAAACTCTTTAATTCACTTTCATGGCATGTTTTGCTCTGCTTTTCAATAATGAGCACATTAGCATTTGAGAACTCTAACAAGTTCATCAAAATGTAAGACAAGTCTCCTAATACTCTTTGTCAACCACTTCTCTGGGAAGAAAGAAAACATGAGAGCTCATTCCATCTAAGTTTCCTCAAAGACTCCCAAGAGAAGGGAGTCCATTTTTATCAACTTTAGGAACTCTGAAATACTATGATTAGCAATCTCTTCTGAAAATAGAGGACTGTATATTTTCTCCTTTATCTTTCAAAAAGCTGTTTATCAACTTTTATTACCTTTTTCTAGTCCCTACTAATAATTTCAGGGCTTCTGCAAGATACAGGAATAGGGTTTGCATACTTCACCCCCACCCATTTGTTGACATTTTATTTTAAAATGGTAAAGAAGACACAGTTCTATGCACACACTGCCTTGCCTGCCATTTTCCTATATGTACTGGGGAGCTGGAGAGTCAAGATGATCTTTGGGGTCCCAGTGCAGTCAGGAAAAGCAGGGCTTGGATGCTTTTAGTTTTTTGTGGTTATCATCTCTGTGTCTGGAAAATATCATGACGCATAGCACAGAAAAAATGATCATCCTCAGAGATTCTGTGTTCTACCTTGATATATCTTGAGATTTCTCAAGAATAAATGATTGGTATAGCAAGGCAATTAATGTGGTATCTACTACTCTTCTTATGTGTTTTTAGAGTAATGCATGTACTTTGGTTTCTGCTGTGATATGGCCTATAAATCAGGTCATACAGGAAGTCAGTGAAAACCAGGAAGTACTCTGAGAGGAATGATGTAATACTTAGTGTTCCTGTTACTGACTAAGACATTCAGCATAAAACAAATGACTTTATGAGAAAATTGATTACAAAATATTTATAAATGTGTGTAATTAAAGTTAGGAAAATGTTAAACTGAATCTAAGCACACACAATTAGCATATAAAAGTCTCATATTCTCACAATATGTCAAAATAATTCCACACACTTTTTATATATTTGAACTGAAATTAATATTATTAATCAAAATAAGCACTTAAATAATAAACAGAAATTATGCGCTTTTGTAGTATTTGCATAAAACGTAAGTTAAATGTTTAAGTGAGGCAAAGAAATAAATGATGGGTATAGCCAAGAGCTACATGTGGGCCATAGCATTTTAAAAACCTGTCTAAATTCAAAGTAATCTTTTTTCCCAATAAATTTCAATGTATCTGAGGCTGGAGCAATAGCACAGCCATAAGGTGTTTGCCTTGCACGCAGCCAACACAGGATAGACCTCGGTTCAAATCCCAGCATCCCATATGGTCCCCTGAGCCTGCCAGGAGCAACTTCTGAGTGAAGAGCCAAGAGTAACCCCTGAGCATTGCCGGGTGTGACCCAAAAACCAAAAATGAAATAAATTATTTCAGAGGTCTCTATCTGAATTACATATATATGTATATATATGCATGTATATGTATGTATATATGTATGTACATATATAATATGTACATATATATACATATATATGTAATTCAGAATATACATTCTGTTACAAAGTAAATAAAAGAATGTTAAGAAAATCTAAAAATTTGAAGACATTACTAAAAACTTTGTGTTGGTATTTAGACAATATCCAGCTGTGCTCAGGGCTTATTCTAAGCTCAGAAATCATTCCTGGCAGGCTTAGGGGTCGTATGGGGTTCCAGGGATCAAAACCAGTTCAGCTTTGTGCAAGGAAAAGACATGATACTCTGAGTTATCAGTTCTGCCTCTATATACTTGGGGGGGGGGGGACACCCGGTGATGTTCAAGGGTTACTCCTGACTATGCGCTCAGAAATCACTCCTGACTCAAGGGACCATATGGGATGCTGGAGGATCAAACTTCGGTCCGTCCTAGGTCAGCCACGTGCAAGGCAAACACCCTACTGCTGTGCCACTGCTCTGGCCCCATACCTCTATATTTTTAAATGAAGCTCCTTAAGGATTATCCTCATCATTACATGCCTCCCCTCTGTGTAATAACAAGCAACAAAGATGGTGGACAAGAATCAGAGAGAAAGGTGAGGGAGAATTTACTGATTAAGTAGATAAAAAGGAAAGAAATTTCAAACCAGAAGCCTTCAGATTCTGATTATAAGGGGTCTGGCAAAACCCCCAGCACTAATAACAAGGTTCAAGGATTGGCATATGGATCTCAGAAAGTACATGTTTAAAGAAATGTTTCGCTTTCTTCCCTTTTTCTGCAGCCCTTGCTAGCATGTGGAGCATGGTGTGCTCCAGGAAAAAAAAAAAAAAAAAAAACATAAAGAGAGTTGGAGGTTTTCTGAAAGAAAGACTAACTAGCAAACTTCATGAAAGTCCTTAAAGAGTCAATAAATACTCAATCTTTCTCATGGCCTGGTCTCTCTGGCAAGAGCAGTGGTGAGTGAGACTAAAGAAGGATGCAGAAAGACAAAACAGCCAACCAAGAACTTTATTTATTTATTTTATTTTTTTAGTTTTTGGGTCACACCTGATGACAGTCAGGGGTTACTCTTGCTATGCACTCAGAAATCACTCCTGGCTTGGGGGACCATATGGGATGCCTAGGGATCGAACGGCGGTCAGTCCTAGGTTAGCATGTGCAAGGCAGATGCCCTACCACTTGTGCCATTGCTCCAGCTCTGACCCAAGAACTTTTGAGGCAACTCTTGACTCACTTACCTTTTTTTGAAGCCTGATGTTATCCCACACTTTGTTGCACACCATGCACTCAAAGGCATCGATATAATTATCCTGATGGATATCTTGCACTCCCCAGGTCCGCTCCCGAAGGGCTTTGAGAAGTCTTGGGTTAGAGATCTCACCCTTCAGCTTCCATTGTATATAGGCCTCATACTGTTTGTCATCATAATCCAGTTGCCGGATATAACTTGCCAGCTGTTTCGGGTGAGAAAATTCTGAGACGAGAATAGCACTTCTGTTATTTGGCAGCCAGTCCTTGATGCTCGGGGATCCATAATACACAGGGACAACCCCCAGCTTCAGAGGCCTCCAGAATTTCTCCGTGATGTAGTCATCACATACAGCATTCTCAAAAGCAAGGATAAACTTGTACTGTGCAATGATCTTATAAAAAGCATCAGTATCCATGGCAGCTGGATTTCTCAGCGACTGAGGGAGATCTTTGTTCCGTAAACACTCTCCATAGGAATCGACCTCAATGTAAGACATCAGCTCTCGAACATAGCTGTCCCTATCGGAAGGCGGGTCACAGTCTGACTGCACATAGACTAGTGGAGCAAGTTTCTTTCGAAGATTATTTTTGGATGGCAAAGGGACCAGGTAGCGACGTGACTTGAGTACTTCTATGCTTTCCAGATACTGGGTAGTTAGTGGCAAGTGGGAATGACGGCTAAAGGTGGCTGTGTAGTTGAATAAGGTGATGACTGGCTTGTGAAAGAGCTTGTAATTGTTTTTGGGAGACTCTTCATGAAAAAGGGCCCAGTCGTGATGAGCCTTTCGAGGCAGAGGTAGACTCTCTATGTTAAAGTCAGTTCCTAGGAAAAGAAAGAAAATATTAGTAGGAACAAAATAAATTCAAGGAATAAGGTTCACATGCAGAGTTTGAGACTATAAATAAAAAGCATATTACAGTGTCTGCAAAGGACTGACAGTGAGTGTTAAATCCTTCATCTCCCAAAAACTACTAAGAGAGATCACAATGGTAAGAGGGAGTCTTCTTTTTCATTTTATAAGAAGGCAAATGGGAGTCGTAATGGAGCCAGGTTCTGAAGGGAGAATTTGTTTCATTTCTTGCAATTGGTGCTTATTTTTCTGAAGGTGTTGCCAACAAAGGGCAGAAGAATTTTTTTTTTAAATGGGTGCTTTGAGGCCAGACAGATAGTATAGCAAATAGAGTGCTTGTATTGAATGCCACAGACCTGAGTTCCAGTCCTAGGAGTTCATATACTCCAACAAATCCCATCAGAGGTGATCCCTGAGCACAAAGTCAGGAGTAAGCCCTGAACTTTACTAGGTCTGAACCAAAAATAAAACAAAAATAGTTCTTTAAAAAAAAATGTAAGAGAAATAAAGCCAAAAAAGGAGAAGTAACCAACTTGACAGATTGATTAACAGGAAAAAATAAATAAATAAAACCATGCAAAAGTAACAAGACCAGATATACAGGATAGATTTTTTAAAATCCAAAAATGATCGATTTCAACAAAGTGCAGTTAATCAATCTTAGTCTCAATGGTAGACAAGAGGCTTTTAAAGACAAAAGAGCTGATAATAGCACTATATTACAGACCACTGTAGGATGCACCCGAACTAACAAGCACATCAAGAAATAAAGAAGGGCATAATAGGTTATAATTATGAGTGATTCTAGTTTCCCTGAGATTAATTGGGAAACATTTGAAACATGATCTCGTGGAGACAGAAGTGACGGAATGTGGTAGGCAACTGATTCCAGACTCTGAATGAAGATACAATCAGAAAGAATTTATTTCTCTGATAAAGAATAATTAAGACAGTATCACAATTTGTAATAAGAATATCTAAGATTCTTGGGGCCGGTAAGGTGGCGCTAGAGGAAAGGTGTCTGCCTTGCAAGCGCTAGCCAAGGAAGGACTGCAGTTTGATCCCCCGGCGTCCCATATGGTCCCCCCAAGTCAGGGGCAATTTCTGAGTGCTTAGTCAGGAGTAACCCCTGAGCATCAAACGGGTGTGGCCCAAAAAACCAAAAAAAAAAAAAAAGAATATCTAAGATTCTTATGTTGTGACCCAATTGGGTTTTTAACTATAAGGGAATGATAAAAGAAATTCATCTTCCAGAATCAAAAAAAAAAAGGGGGGGGGGAACACCACCAAATAAATTCTTATAGCAGAATAAAATGTTCTCCAACAGAAATCATAAAAATTAATTATTTAACCCCAGTACACTCTCTTAAATATCTGGTGTTGGTGCCAATAGTACATCAATAAGAAATTAATTAATCAAGAAAGAATTTTAAAAAGCTAAAAACCAAAGACAACAAAAAACAACTAAAGACATATTCATGAGCACAGAAAAAAATCCTAAAGAAAGAACCTTCTGGTTAAAAGGCTTTCATTGTTAGTGATCAGGATGAAAGACTAACATCTAAAAATGGGTATATATTTGTTAATTTGGCACTGGCTATATTTGATCTTCAGTCTCAAAAAGAATGTTCATTTTCAATGAAAATGAACAGAATCATTTCTTGAGAACCACTGAGAACAACACCCCAACACTGCTGTGTGTGTCCCAACAGCCAAACTAAAAATAAGTACTCACATATTTACATTTAATACCATTTGGAGTTGGATAGTTGGTAAAGGTTAACAGAGTAATTGACATAAAATAATCTGAAAAGAAAGGCAAGATATTCAGGAAGACTCTATGTTGGTCTTGTGGTCAATGATTTGAACCAGAACCCAGAAACTTAAGTTAGGACATAAAGTTTCAATCAGATACATTTCTGTGATTTTCTGCAAAACCTTTGATACAAACTTAATTTTTTTTTATTTTATTTTTGGTTTGGGTGCCATACACAGTGGTCTCAGGAAATACTGCCTACTCTATGTTTGGAAGTTACTCTTGGTGGTGCTCAGGGGTTATGTGGTGCCTTGATAGAAATTTGACCTTCCACATGCAAAGCCTAAACTTAGTCTATTGAGCTATATCTCTATTCCCTCATTTGTCCTTTCACCAGTGAGCTCCCCCACTCAGTCTTGTGTTTCTGAACATATTATTCATGAACACTGAAATTAGAAGCACAGCAAGGCACACATCAAAAAGAACTATTAAAACCAGTGGTGGCATGAATGTAGGGAGAAAGGGACTTTCATTCACTACTGGTGGGAATGTAGATTGGTTCAGTCTTTGGGGAAACAATATGGACATTCCTCAAAAAAAAAAATTGAGCTTCCATATGATCCAACAATATCACTCTTGGAAATATATACAAAAGAAAAGAAGGGAAGGGAATGGGAGAGAGGGGAAGGGGAGGGGAAGGGTATGAGGAGGGGAAGAGAGGGGGGAGGGAAAGAGAGGGGAAGGGGAGGGGAAGGGAAGGGGAGGGGAAGAAAGGGGAGAGGAGGGAAGGGGAGAGAAAGAAAGGGGAGAAGAGAGGAGGAAAGGGGAAGGGAGAGGAGGAGAGGAAAGAGGAGGGAAAGAGGGGAAAAAAGGGAAGGGGAATGGGAGGGGAGGGAAGGGGAGAGGAGGAGAGGGAAGAGGAGGGAAAGGGAGGGGAGGAAAAGGGGAGGGGATGGGAAGGGGAGGAAGGGAAGGGAAAGAAAATGAGAAGGGAGGAAAGGGGAGGAGAGAAAAGGGGAGAGGAGGAAAGGGGAGGAGAGGGGAGAGGAGGGGAGGGAAGGAAAAGAAAGGAGAGGAAAGGGAAGGAATAGGAAGGAAAATTGATGGAAGGAAGGGAAAGGGGGGAGGGAAGGGAAGCAGAGGAAATGGAAGGAGAAGGGAAGAAAGGGGAGAGCAGGGGAGGGAGAGAGGAAAGGGAAAGGAGCGAGGGAAGGAGAGAGAAGTGAAGACCCCAAAACACAATGCAGAAAAACCCTCTGCAATTTATTTGTTCATCATTCATTATAACCAGAATCTGGAAACAACCAAGTTCACAAAAACAGTCTGAGTATGTTGTGTATGAGTCTGAGTGGCTAAAGGAACTATGGTACATCTATCCAATTGAATGACTCAGGAAATTTGCTTTTATATAGATGATATGAAGAGTATTATGCTGAGAAAAATGAGTCAGAAGGAGAGGGATATCAAATGATCACACTCATTCGTGGAATATAAAAAAATAGTATGGTAAAAATTCCCAAGACAATGGAGATGAGGATCAGAAAGACCAATCCATGGTAGGAAGCTTGCCACAAATAGCAAGGAAGTCCAGTTAGGAAAAATAAGAAACCACTATTACAATGATATTTGTAAATGATAACTCTGGATAAATGTAAAGTAATATACATAATACTCCTTCAGTAACCATATGGCAAACTACAGTATCTGAAAGGAAAAATGGAAGAGAGAGATAGAAGGGGAAGAGAAAAATGTCTGCCACAGAGGCAGGCAGGAGAGAGGCCAGGAGGGAATTCGAGGATACTAGTGATCAAAATGTGCATTGGTGAACGGAAGGGAGTGGGACATAGTATGACTGAAACTCATTCATTAATACCTTTGTGACTGTGCATATCATGGTGATTCAATTGAAGAATTTATTTAAAATAAAAAAAAGAAAGACACAAAAGAAAACTTAAAATGCATCATTCTTGTTATTTTTTGGGGGGTGTCACACCCAGCAGAGCTCAGGGGTTACTCCTGGCTCTATGCTCAGAAATCACTCCTGGCAGGTTCGGAGGACCATATGGGATGCCGGGATTTGAACCACTGTCCTTCTGTATGCAAGGCAAACTCACTACCTCCATGTTATCTCTCTGGCCCCTCAAATCTTTATTTTCTAAGAAATTATTTTTATGTATTCATAATGAACTTACAGTTATTCATGATTTTGTTTCAGACTTACAATGTTTCACCATCGATCCCTTCATTAGTGTCCACTTCCCTCCACCAATATCCAAGCCCCCCAACTATAAAAATCAATTAACCTCTGGTAAAACCATAAAAATGTGTGGCAGTTTCACTAATTTGATGCTTTGCCTTACTAGTTGTTACAAGAAGCAATTTCAGATTCAAATCTTCATTTCTTTGGGTTACTTTGTGTTTACAATACTCACAAATTTATTTCTTCCTTTAAATAACAGATGACAGAGAGATCTTAAGTAAAAGGAACTGCAACTTGGAATACAAATGAAATAAAACTAATGCAGGCAAATGATACCAGATTGTTCACTATGGAGACTGAATATGAAATAGCAGATAAGCAGAAGTGATAATACTTTATGGGGTGTGTTCCTCTGCCTCTTTCTTTCTGTAGGGCCATATACTCTTTTATATCCCCCAACTGGTAACAGAAGGCAACATGCACTGTTAACCCAGTCTACAATAAAGTTTGAGTCCCTTGTCTGGATCCAGAAATCCCTGAGGGGAGCAGAATTTTCAAACAGGCTTGTGGTTAAGGACCAGAGAGATCACTGGCCTCACCACATTGACTCTATTGAATAGCTTACCTTTAACACTCCCAAATACACCCATAAAAAGATATTATTTATCTTTAAATTCAAATTGCTTGAAAGAATGATAGGCTTTAATTTGGCAAAGAGAAATGTGCTTCCACATAATATTCTCCAAGTGTACTCTCCCTTTTTAAAAATAAACCTTGAGGGCACAGAAGTTAAGATACTTGCCTTACACCTGGCTGACCCCGGATAGATCCAGCACCACATATGAACCCTGGTTATATCACCAGAACTGACTACTGAACACCTGAGTAGGCCTGAAAACTTTCCCAATAGAGAGAACTAAAGCTTCCTTCCTATTTCTTCCATGTTCTTACGTCACTTCTCTTGACTCTTTTTTACCTGTCTCTGAATCAAATTCCAAGTCACGTCACTTGCACTCAATAATACATGCTACTGCCCTCTCTCAATTATGCATATCCAATTAGGCAGCTATCCATTGTACTCTTAAAATGGTAATTTCTCAAGTCCCCATATTAAGCCTGCACTGTAAGGCAGTCAATAACCTTGCAGTTCCTTTCCTACTAGTGCAGAGCCTGGGGCCAGAGTACAAATAGGAGTCCTGTCTGCCACATGCTTAAATATTAAAAAGCCATCAATCAATTGAGTAAACTGTCAAATGTTATATTCTCTTATCTTATAGACACACATGCATAATTTTAAAATATGTTCAAAGCAATAGTACAAAGCAAATGTTGTATTCAAAATTATCATTATTTTCTATCATAAATCTTTTTATTGTTTTTTATTTTTATTATTTTTATGTTTTTTAATTCTGGACCACAACTGGCCGTTCTCAGGGGTTACCACTGGCTCTGCACTCAGGAATTACTTTTAGCAGTTCTCAGGAACCACATAGGATGCTCGGGCTCAAACAAGCGTCAGCCACAAGTAAGGCAAACACCCCACCCACTGAATTATTGGTCTGGCCCCAAATCACAATTCTTATGTTGAGAGAAGAGTAGGAAGAATTCTCCCTTGCTTGTTGATTCATCCTCATCTAGTCTGACATTCCTTCCCTTCCACTCAAGACCACCAAAGAAAAACATCCATTTTCTGTTTCCCCTGAGGAAGGAAACAGCACACCATCCCATTGTCTAATATTGATCTGAAGCATCTATGTATGTTTTCTCCCAGGTTTCTCCCGAGCTTAGTCCCAATAAACAGCCTCTCCCATTCCACCAACTTTTCTAGGCCCTTAAACAATTTGTACCTGGAAGGCTAAGTTCAAGTGAACTAAGTTTGAGTTTCCAAGCTAGAATTCAGCTGTGATGGGTCCTCTTTCCTTTTCTCCCATAGTGTGACATACCCACACCCAGGTGGAGGACACAGACATGGGTGCCACAACCTTCAAATTCAAGTACAATCCTTATAAGGGCTCATTCCCTAATGAGAATTTAATAAATTTTCTCTGAACCCTCTTCTCACTAAACTTTGGCCTTAATTTGAGACAGCATTTGGCCAGGATTGCCTAAAACTGGGGAAAATCCACCATCCTTGATATTTGATCATGTTCCTTCTCCCCACACTTGACCTACCTTTATCAAGAAACTTGATAAGCTAGTTTAGCAAGAAACATGTTTTCCTTGATACCTTCTCAGTAACTTTCCATCCCACTGACCCTCCACTCTGTTGGCTTTAAATCCTGCTATCTTTGGGAGTTGAACTCAGTTCTATACAGAAGTCTCCCTTCTACAGTACACAATCTACCTTGTAATTTTACAAATTTCTAGGGCAATATGTTTCTTTTACAGCCCACCCCTTGATAAGTCTAGTCTTGACCAACTTTAAACCTAATTGTGCACTATATTAGCCCTGTTTGTGCCCTTGGGGTTATAAACCTGGGAAAGAGCTAATGCAGGTACTAAAAGTGGGCTCCAGAGCTTTGTGGCAGGGAGAACACTGTGGTACTTGGGTGTTAAAATACAGGCACTTAGAAGTATGTGATACATGAGCTCAATGGTCAAGGTAGACCGTGACCTTTGCCCATGAAATCCCTGTCCTGTGTGAAGAGATGGCTGTGGGAAGGCTAGCATTGATCTTTCTCGATAAGTCTATTGATTTCTCTGCCCAAATTTAAATTGCTAAACAATCTCCTTAATACACCTCAAATTCCTATTCTGAACTAAACAAAGACTTCGATAATTTCTCAAGTCCAGGTCATAAATAGAGGCTGAAGAGATAATACAGCAGGTAGAATATTTACCTTGCATGCTGCCAGGTTCAATACCTGGCATCCCAGATGGTCCCTGAACCCTTCCAGAAGTGATCCTTCATCGAAGATCCAAGAGTAAGTTCTGAGAACTGCCAGGTGTAGCCCAAAAACAAAAAATCTTCTTACAGTGACATCCAATAGAGTTGAGCATAAAAATTGCAAGATGAAAACTGACTGTTTTTTATACATTCAAGCAAAGTGACTTCTTTTCAATATTTTATTTAGAATTTGCTAAGATTGTTCCATCCCTATTCAGGTTTTGGTTTGCTACTGACAGACTCTAAATATATATATATATATATATTATAGACCATTCCCCTAAGTTTAAATGAAAGTTGAATAGCTTGCATAGCCCAGAGACAAGCACAAATAAACAAAGGCAAGCTAAACTAGTCCTTTCACATCTCCTTTTCTCCACTAAATATGACCACCACTAGGAAAGATCCTTGCATAGTAAATTAGGTGCTCTTACTTTGAGCATAATACCTTCCTTCACTTTTTCTTTTCCAAAATATACCTCAAGTACATATAATTGGACTGATCATAATCCTTGTTACATGAAGTCATCCAAGTCATTCATGACTTCAATAAATCAAGTATAAGCCTGAGAAATGAGTTAACTACAACACAGGCTACAGAAGATACAACAAGGCCTTTGCTCAGAGCCTTGACACAGAGAACCAAACATTTGTGTGCCCATGGGTAGGTTACTTAAACTTTCACATTCCTAACCAACACTGTTTGAAACCAAATAAAATTTCCATTGAGTGGTTATTGTCATACTTGAAGTACACAGATTCCAAATTCCTATGAAAAATAAAAATATTTTATACAATATCTGCCTTTTTCTTTTTCAAAACAATTTTTACCAAGTGGATTCAATATTAGAGAAGTCCTTTATGTAGGCAGAACATTCAAAGCAGAGACTTTTCCTGTGATGTAGGATCTTTTATATTTTCCAGATACTTAAATGACCCCTGAAAATTAGGCCTTCTGTTAGAATTTAAACACAAGGTATTACTGTTATAACCACAGATTTGCCCTCGATCACACTCCTGTGAGCCAATCATAATGATCCCAGAAGATCCCATCCTTTTACTAAAAGGAGACTGCATTGGTTAGTTTCATAGCTCCTTTATGTACTCAGTTCTGTGTTGTACTTTGTGAGACCCTGTACACCTAATTACTCAGGTTATTTAGTCAACATGTTTGCAATTAGGTTGCACCAGTGGGAGCACTGGAAGAATGAAGAGTAGGAGACAGAGAGGGCACCTCTTCAGAAAGATTTTTCATACTGGAGAGAATGGCAGGCAGCACTGGGGACAATAATTACATCCAGTGTGCTAGAGATACCATTCATTAACCATGATGAATTCCAGTGGGCCAGAAACACCAGCTCAGGGGTTCTAATTTGTGTTCCTGCTCATCCCAACAGCAGAGTTTTGGAGACCAGTAACTGAACACCATAGGCAATGCAAATTCCTCTTCTGCTTCACTAGTTTAGGGTGGTGGTGGTTTTTGGAGAAAATTCAAAATTTATAAGCTTCTCATCCCTTTCTGATGGTCTTTAAACCCTCCTTCTAACTAGTCATTTAATAAATTCCTAGTCTTTGAAATATTTAGAAAAAATTCTGTTTTCTGTCAAGAGCCAATTTCAAAGATTTGAAAATTCCATCTGATTGCAATTATGCCAAGTTCTGTTGAAAGTTTTCTTGTGGTCTCTTGCTCCAGGATTTTTGTGGAACTGATACTTCTTCACAATTCTGTCCTTTTGTTATCTTTATCCAAGGCTTCTAATTCTTCTCAGAGAAGTAGTATTTTACTTATTTCTCTTGGTCCATCTGGTGAAATTAGAGTGGCAAAAAAATGCAAGCCACCTATGTAAGTAGGGAAAATATAAAATCAGGAAATGAGTCTCCCCTTCAGAAAGGAACCAACAAATTACTTGAAACCAAAAGCATATTGCATTTTGTGAATTTTCCCTGAGCTGGTAATTATGATACACATAATGCTGATAACCAGAGAATTGCAAAGAATAATGAGGTCAAAGTGAAGGTCTCCAGTAAAACTGTACTTGAACACATGCTAAATTTTATCACAAATCACAAATCTTCTCCATTGCCTTTCCTGACATCTAATGCAAAAACAAATAAAGTTCTTGATGCAAAGGGCTTTCCTATAAAGTCATATGAATTTAAAAAAAAAAAAAAAAAAAAAAACCTCTGCAGTAAAAACGATATTTAAGTTTAAGATCTGATGGGTAAAACATACCCCATGTAGATCATTCATAAATCACAACTATGGTTGATTTTCTCAGTTGTAGCTAAAAATCACAGAAACAGAGACCTCTGTCCTCATTTCCTGCCTTGGATTAAGTCATTGGTTTAATAAAGCAAATAACTCTCACAAGTGCTACCTTTCTGTAAACAAAGACACAACTGCAATAAGGTAAACAGCAAATTAATGTACTTGACAGTTTCTAAATTCAAACCGAAATGGAAATTCCATAATTCCAAAGCATTAATTAAGAATAGTGCATTTTTGGGGCCCGGAGAGATAACACAGCGGCATTTGCCTTGCAAGCAGCTGATCCAGGACCTAAGGTGGTTGGTTCGAATCCCGGTGTCCCATATGGTCACCCGTGCCTGCCAGGACCTATTTCTGAGCAGACAGCCAGGAGTAACTCTTGAGCACCGCCGGGTGTGGCCCAAAAAAAACAAAAACAAAAACAAAAATAGTGCATTTTATGTTTTAAAGACAAAGAAATCAGTGTAAAAGTTAACCATTTGCACTGTCCATTCTGAGGAAGACATGTAAAGCCACATTGGTGTACTGAGATATTCTGTGAAAACTCACAAGAAAATCTCACGTAAAGCTGCATAATCACAAAGTATAGTTTGGATTTTGTTCCAGGAAAGTGAATGCTTTATTCTTCATCACTAAAAACTATGTTAGATTGTTTCTTCATCTCATATTCTGATTCTATTGCAGCCAATGTTACACAGAGACAAAAGACATCACGACTAGTTGAAAGAACAGCCTCTCCTGAAGTGCGAGGCTTTACTGAATCTTACTATTTGTAAAGTACTAAGTTGAGATCCTTAAATTGAGAAGTTTCTTCACAAATGAGTAAAATAAACCCTAAAGAATCTCATGAGTATGAAAGCAAATGTTAACCATTAGCTGAATTCTAGAGGAAAATAAGACAAATGCAAATAGCTCAGGTAGGAGGAGAAAAAAAAAAAGAATGATTATTTTGACAGGCCAGCATAAAGGGCTGAAATTCTAATAAGTATATAAAAAGGCAAGCAATTTTTAAAAATAAAATCCAATTAACTCAAGGCAAACAAGAAAAATAAAGAGTACTATCTGGTTCCTCAAGAATATCATTTGCATAGTAATCATGCAAAGTGCTACTCCTACTAAATGCAGTGACAGAGTGGAGACAGAGAGTATGCATGTTGGGTTAGAAATAATAGAAGGGGTCAAAACAGTAGTACAGTTGGTAGCACGTTTGCTTACTTTATGGCTGGCCCATGCTGAACCCCCAGAATCCCATGTGGCTCCCCAAGTCGCAAGACTGATTCCTGAATGCAAAGCCAGAAGAAATTTCTGAGCATCACTAGGTATGGCCCAACCTCACCCCCAAAAGTATAGAAGAGTAAATCTTCATCTTCCCATATCTTAATACTGAAAACTTAATAAAATTAGAAATATTACCATGTTAGTTATAACTGGTAAGAACAACTACAGTCAGATAAAAGTCTTGCAAGCGGTAACCGCAGAGGATAATTATTTGTTGTCTAGTCTTGAAGTTTGTATGAATTTGATTTTTTAGAAGCCAGAAACAAAGTGAGCAAAAAGAATATAGAAAAAGGATAATTCCCTATTCAATGTCTGAGACATCTAGGTCCCTTCCTTCTGCGAGAGACAGTCTGACTCATTTGCCTGCTATTTTTAATGAATGAATGTCTAGACATTTACAAAGAAAAAAAGGCTAAAACAAGTGAAACAAGGGAAGAGAAAAGGAAAAAGAAGGACAGAAAGGAGAGAGATGTTACATTTAATCAAATCTAGAAAAAAATTAATTACAAAAATACTATAGTATTTTATGACACTATAATTGTATTTCCACTTAAACTACACTATCATGCTTTCTTATGATAGAAATTTATTTTATTTTATTTTATATTGAAAAAAAATGTCATTTTTGGGCCTGAGACAGAGCATGGAGGTAAGGCGTTTGCCTTGCATTCAGAAAGAAAATGGTTCGAATCCCGGCATCACATATGGTTCCCCCTCCCCCACCCCCAGCCTGCTAGGAGCGATTTCTGAGCATAAAGCCAGGAGTAACCCCAGAGCACTGGTCAGCAAGCCATGGCTTGTGAGCCACATGCAGCTCTTTCCACTTTTTAATGCTGCTCTACTGTGTGCCTGGCGACCTCTCCAGGAGTCAGGACTCTGCAGCTAGCCTCTGTCAGTGCGAGGCCTGTGTGCAGCCCCTGCGGCAGGCTCCACACAGCTCTGATCAGAACCAAGGCCAACAATAAATAATATTCTAAAGTTTTTGTTTTATTAGTGTTATTTGTATCTCCCAATCTATGTGGATACTTGCAATGAAAACTTATTGAAACTAAAAAACAGTGTACCATCCTATGTATTTTCAGTTTTAAAAATGTGGCTCTCAAAATAAATTTCAATCGTGGTTTTGGCGAGATTTGGCTCAGCTGAAAAAAAAAAAAAAGTTGACCACCACTGCCCTATCCTGTACAAGTGATGGTTCCAAGGAAGAAGTAGTCCCAATGTTAGAAAGTAAAAATCCTCTTTGATACTTTGGTTTTCACAAAGAACAACGAGGCAAGGACATACACTTCTAAAGCAACAACACATGTGAAGTGGTCATTATTAGGACAGTTCAAAATGTAGTTATTTCTCTAACTAAACTCATCACTCTTTGTGGTGAGCTTCCTGAGGTGAGCTGGAACTTCCAGCTCTTTTCTCTTTTTTGTCTGAAAATTATTATTGCAAGAATGTCTTTCATTTTTCTTAGAAACCATAGATGAGTGAGACCATTCTGCGTTTTTCTCTCTCTCTCTGACTTATTTCACTCAGCATAATAGATTCCGTGTACATCCATGTATATTAAAATTTCATGACTTCATCTCTCCTGATAGCTGCATAATATTCCATTGTGTATATGTACCACAGTTTCTTAAGCCATTCGTCTGTTGAAGGGCATCTTGGTTATTTCCAGAGACTTGCTATGGTAAATAGTGCTGCAATGATTATAGGTGTAAGGAAGGGGTTTTTGTATTGTATTTTTGTGTTCCTAGGGTATATTCCTAGGAGTAGTATAGCTGGATCATATGGGAGCTCGATTTCCAGTTTTTGGAGGAATCTCCATATCGCTTTCCATAAAGGTTGAACTAGACGGCATTCCCACCAGCAGTGGATAAGAGTTCCTTTCTCCCCACATCCCCGCCAACACTGTTTATTCTCATTCTTTGTGATGTGTGCCATTCTCTGTGCTGTGAGGTGGTATCTCATCGTTGTTTTGATTTGCATCTCCCTGATGATTAGTGATGTGGAGCATTTTTTCATGTGTCTTTTGGCCATTTGTATTTCTTGTTCAAAGTGTCTGTTCATTTCTTCTCCCCATTTTTTGATGGGATAAGATTTTTTTCTTGTAAAGTTCTGTCAGTGCCTTATAAATTTTGGAGATTAGCCCCTTATCTGATGGGTATTGGGTGAATACTTTCTCCCACTCAGTGAGTGGCTCTTGTATCCTGGGCGCTATTTCCTTTGAGGTGCAGAAGCTTCTCAGCTTAATGTATTCCCATCTGTTAATCTCTGCTTTCACTTGCTTGGAGAGTGCAGTTTCCTCCTTGAATATGCCTATAGTCTCAATGTCCTGAAGTGTTTTGCCTATGTGTTATTCTATATATCTTATAGTTTTGGGTCTGATATTGAGGTCTTTAATCCATTTGGATTTTACCTTCGTACATGATATTAGCTGGGGGTCTAAGTTCAATTTTTTGCAAGTGGCTAGCCAATTGTGCCAACACCACTTATTGAAGAGGCTTTCCCTGCTCCAATTAGGATTTCCTGCTCCTTTATCAAAATTTAGCTGGGGAACATTTTCTGAGTATTCAAGCCTATTCCACTGATCTGAGGTCCTGTCCTTATTCCAATACCATGCTGTTTTGATGACTATTGCTTTGTAGTAAAGTTTAAAGTTGGGGAAAGTAATTCCTCCCATATTCTTTTTCCCAATGATTGCTTTAGCTATTCTAGGGTGTTTATTGTTCCAAACGAATTACAAAAGTGCCTGATCCACTTCTTTGAAGAATGTCATGGGTATCTTTAGAGGGATTGCATTAAATCTGTATAATGTCTTGGGGAGTATTGCCATTGTGATTATGTTAATCTTGCCAATCCATGAGCAGGGTATGTGTTTCCATTTCTGCGTGTCCTCTCTTATTTCTTGGAGCAGAGTTTTAGTTTTCTTTGTATAGGTCCTTCACATTTTTAGTCAAGTTGATTCCAAGATATTTGAGTTTGTGTGGCACTATTGTGAATGGGGTTGTTTTCTTAATGTCCATTTCTTCCTTATTACTATTGGTGTATAGAAAGGCCATTGATTTTTGTGTGTTAATTTTGTAGCCTGCCACCTTGCTATATGAGTCTATTGTTTCTAGAAGCTTTTTGGTAGAGTCTTTGGGGTTTTCTAAGTAGAGTATCATGTCATCTGCAAACAGTGAGAGCTTGGCTCCTTCCTTTCCTATCTGGATTCCCTTGATATCTTTTTCTTGCCTAATCGCTATAGCAAGTACTTCCAGTGCTATGTTGAATAGGAGTGGTGAGAGAGGACAGCCTTGTCTTGTGCCAGAATTTAGAGGGAAGGATTTTAGTTTTTCTCCATTGAGGATAATATTTGCCACTGGATTGTGGTAGATGGCCTTACCTATATTGAGAAAGGTTCCTTCCATTCCCATCTTGCTGAGAGTTTAGATCAAGAATGGGTGTTGGACCTTATCAAATGCTTTCTCTACATCTATCGATATGATCATGTGGTTTTTATTTTTCTTGTTGTTGATGTTGTGTATTATGTTGATAGATTTACGGATGTTAAACCATCCTTGCATTCCTGGGATGAAACCTACTTGATCATAGTGGATGATCTTCTTAATGAGGCACTGAATCCTATTTGCCAGGATTTTGTTGAGGATCTTTGCATCTGCATTCATCAGCGATATTGGTCTGTAATTTTCTTTTTTCGTAGCATCTCTGTCTGGTTTAGGTATCAAGGTGATGTTGGCTTTATAAAAGCTATTTGGAAGTGTTCCGTTTCTTCAATTTCATGAAAGAGTCTTGCCAGGATTGGTAGTAGTTCCTCTTGGAAAGTTTGAAAGAATTCATTAGTGAATCAATCTGGGCCTGGGCTTTTGTTTTTGGAAAGACATTTGATTACCGTTTTAATTTCATCAATGGTGATGGGGGTGTTTAGATATGCTACATCCTCTTCTTTCAACCATGGAAGATTATAAGAGTCGAAGAATTTATCCATTTCTTCCAGGTTCTTATTTTTAGTGGCGTAGAGTTTCTCGAAGTAGTTTCTGATTACCCTTTAAATCTGTCATATCAGTAATGATCTCTCATTTTTCATTCCTAATACAAGTTATCAAGTTTCTCTCTCTCTCTTTCTTTGTTAGGTTTGCCAGTGGTCTATCAATCTTGTTTATTTTTTCAAAGAACCAACTTCTGCTTTCGTTGATCTTTCGGATAGTTTTTTGGGTTTCCACTTCGTTGATTTCTGCTCTCAGCTTTGTTATTTCCTTCTGTCTTCCTATTCTTGGGTCCTTTTGTTGAGCATTTTCTAGTTCTATTAGCTGTGTCATTAAGCTACTCAGGTAAGCTCCTTCTTCCTTCCTGATGTGTGCTTGCAAAGCTATAAATTTTCCTCTCAGTACTGCTTTTGCTGTGTCACATAAGTTCTGATAGTTTGTGTCTTTATTGTCATTTGTTTCCAGGAACCTTTTGATTTCCTCCTTGATTTCATCTCGGACCCACTGGTTATTCAGTATGATGCTGTTTAACTTCCAGGTGTTGAAGTTTTTCTTCTGAGTCCCTTTGGTATTCACAAATAATTTCAGAGCCTTGTGGTCAGCAAAGGTAGTCTGCAAAATTTCTATCTGCTTGATATTATGGAGATATGTTTTATGTGCCAGCATGTAGTCTATCCTGGAGAATGTCCCGTGTACATTGGAGAAAAATGTGTATCCAGGTTTCTGGAGATGGAGTGTCATATATATATCCACTAGGCCTCTTTCTTCCATTTCTCTCCTCAGGTCTAGAAAATTCTTGTTGGGTTTCAGTCTGGTTGACCTATCCAGTGTTGACAAAGTTGTGTTGAGGTCCTCCACAATTATTGTGTTGTTATTGATATTATTTTTCATATTTGTCTACAGTTGTATTAAATATTTTGCTGGCCCCTCATTCGGTGCATATATGTTTAGGAGAGTGATTTCTTCCTGCTCTACATACCCCTTGATTAATATAAAATGTCCGTCTTTGTCCCTTACAACCTTTCTGAGTATAAAGTTTGCATTATCTGATATTAGTATGGCCACTCCAGCTTTTTTATGGGTGCTGTTTCCTTGGATAATTTTTCTCCAGCTTTTTATTTTGAGTCTATGTTTGTTCTGAGTATTCAGGTGCGTTTCTTGTAAGCAGCAGAAGGTTGGATTGAGTTTTTTGATCCATTTAGCCACTCTGTGTCTCCTAACTGGTGCATTTAGTCCATTGACGTTGAGAGAAAGAATTGTCCTGGGATTTAATGCCATCTTTATATCAAAATTTGGTGTGTCTTTTGCTTAGTCTTGTCTTAAATTAGGTCTTTCAGTTTTTCTCTTAAGACTGGTTTTGAGTCTGTAAAGTTTCTGAGCTGTTTTTTGTCTGTGAAACCATGTATTCTTCCGTCAAACCGGAAACTGAGTTTTGCTGGGTACAGTATTCTAGGTGAAGCATTTATTTCATTCAGTCTTGTCACAATATCCCACCACTGCTTTCTGGCCTTGAGTGTTTCTGGTGACAGGTCTGCTGTAAATCTCAAGGATACTCGCTTGAATGTAATTTCCCCTTTTGACCTTCCTATTTTCAGAATTCTGTCTCTATATGTGGGATTCGTCATTATGACTAGGATGTGTCTTGGGGTAGTTTTTCTGGGGTCTCTTTTGGTTGGTACTCTTCGGGCATGCAGGATTTGATTACATATATTCTTTAGCTCTGGAAGTTTCTCTTTAATGATGTTCTTGACCGTTGATTCTTCCTGGAAATTTTCTTCCTGGGTCTCTGGGACTCCAATGATTCTTAAGTTGTTTCTGTTGAGTTTATCATAAACTTCTATTTTCATCTGTTCCCATTCTTTGACTAATTTTTCCATTGTCTGTTCATTTGCTTTAAGTTTTTTTTTCCAATCTCTCCTGCTGTATGGCATTGTTATGTATCTCATCTTCGACAGCACCAAGTCTATTCTCAGCTTCTGATACCCTGTCCCAGAGCTTATCCATTTTGTCATTCACTTCGTTTCCTTACTTTTTCAGGTCTGTTATTTGATATGTTGTTTCAGTTTGGAGTTTTGTGATTTCTGTCTTCATATTTTCTTGGTTCTTATTAGTGTTCTGTTCAACTCGATCCATGGTTTCTTTGAGTTCGTTTAGCATCTACATATTGAGAGTCTAAAGTCCTTATATGAGAGATTGATTAGTTGGTTGGTCATTATCTGGTCATCAGAATTGTCATCTTCATTCTCTATGTCTGATGCTGGCCTGTTTTGTTTCCCCATTGTCACACTTGTATTGTGGGTTTTTCTATGTGTTGTGGTGGTATTCACTGGCTAAATGATGCAGGCAGCACACTCCTCTGGCTCCACCCTTTCTGGATGGGGCGACTTGGGAGTCCTCTGTGAATGAAGCCTCACACAGGATCAAATCTTAGGCCCGAGCACAGAGCAGAAAAGACAGCCCGGAGAGAAATGCTGGGCTTCAGTGATCCAGCACAGTTCTTAGTGTGATTTTTTTCTTCTTGTTGCGATGGTGTTCTTTTCTTAGAAAGAGCGCATGACCGGGTAGCAAAGCGAAGCCAAAGTGCTCTGCTGGAGCCTCTTTTCGGCCCACTCACAAGAGGTTCACACAACAGGATAGTAGACAGACACACAAACAGGCAGCACTCACAATTTTTCACAGTCGGGCCCCACTGGGCAGGCGTAGTTTCGTGGATTTTCCCAGCCTGATGTCACAAACAGGGGACCTGGCTTCTGCAAAGCATATCCCGTTTTCAAGTTATGGAGCAGTTTCTTGGCATTTCCGCCCTAGAATTGGCCTCTGGGAGAGCGAGTTTTCTGGAGCCTCTTTTCGGCCCATTCCCAAGAGGTTCACGCAACAGGATAGTAGAAAGACACACACGGGCAGCACTCATAATTTTTCACAGTCGAGCCCCACTGGGCAGGCGTAGTTTCTATAAAATATATTTTAACTTTTAATTAAACATATTTTAAAATTTCAAATTAAGCCAAAGCAGTAAAAGCTCTGATACATGTTTTATACTTTATGATACTTTCTCATAAAAAATTAATAGAGTCTTGGCAAAACTTTCATACCCAATTTCTAATTCTTGATAACAAAAATGTTAAGTGTCTGTGAAACAAAGAAAGAATAGTAAGAATGGAAAATAATGTATTAGGAAGCTATCAAGAACTAGACTTCTAACCTGAGCTGTGCTATAGAAAGTCTTTTTGGTAATTCTTTGACTAGAGTCTAGACCAAGCTAACCACACTTTCTTTAGTGTTTATTATATGGAAACATATTAGCAATTAGACATGGAAAAAACACTAAAATGATTTACAATTTTGAAGTCATTAGACATCCATTAAGTTATAATTGGAAAATAAATCAATGTGTGTCAAATTTTCTGAGTATTGTACGAATCAAATGTATAAGACATTAATAAATATGATTTTATTTAAAATAAAGCAAATTTCCAATTTTCTGTTTGAGCTTGTATAATTGCATTATCTACCTTATTTCAAAATTATTTTAATATTTAAATGTTAATGGAAACTGGCACAGCCTTTTCAAAGTAATTTTGGCTATATGCACTAAATTTTATTTTAATGTATACATTGACACAGCAACTCAGGTCTCAGATATATAAAAAATAATAGCACATATGCAGAAACATGTAATTATGTTCAAAGTAACAACAATTAAATGGCAGAACCTTAAAAAACTGTTAAAAATAATAATAAATTTAGATGCATACATCTATACTAC
Organism: Suncus etruscus; assembly: GCF_024139225.1. Lineage (NCBI taxonomy): Eukaryota > Metazoa > Chordata > Mammalia > Eulipotyphla > Soricidae > Suncus > Suncus etruscus. The sequence goes on from NC_064851.1 coordinate 140,970,502, forward strand.
TGAACAGGTGCAGCTTTAAAATTGAGGTAATAGTATTTTCAACATATTTTAACATGGGGGAAAAAGGTTTAAAACATGTTTAAATAGAAATCTAATGTATATCTATGATGTATGTCCATTTAGGGAAAATAAATAAAACTAAAGTAATTTTCATTATACATTTTCATTTTTAGATTTTAAGAGACTAATCTTTGTGAATACTTTGTATATCCCAGGTATCAACCTTTATTTAATGTGTTGAGTACATATAATTTTTCCTACTCAGTTCTTTTAACTTTAGCTTCTATTTCTTTTGCCGTGCAGAAATTTTATAATTTGATGTAGTCCCATGCTTTTTTAATGTTTCCTTAATGGTATATTCATACTTGTCTGTTGTAACTTTTCATTTTCCTTTGTTTCATTTCGGGGCCACTCCCAGTGAAGCTCAGGGGTTACTCCTGGCTCTGTGCTCAGAAATCGCTCAGGTGTATGGGATGCCAAGGAGCTAATCTGGGTCTGTCCAGTGTCAGCCGTGTGCAAGGCAAACTCCCTGCCGCTGTATTATCACTCTGGACCCAATTGTAAATTAACAAGATACATACCCCCTGAAAGCATTTTCAGAATCTCATGAGTTCTGTGCAACATACAAAGATCAGACACACCCTAAATAGCTATACCACCCCCAGAGCTAAAGTCTTTCAGACCAGGTTTCCCTAAAATGAGTCACGTTAGCCAACTGCTTTCAGCTAAAGTAAGTTGAGGCCTTTGGGGTCATGAAACTCCTTTCCTATTCCTTGAACTAGTTTGAAGGGAAATTTAGGATTACTTGTAAAATATGTTTTCTATTTGAACCACCCTTTAGTTTGACAGAGCAGACACTTAATTACACCTACATCAATATCCTCTCCTTGAGAAACAAGTCTCATTCTTCTCACCTTGAAGCCTCAGAACCCTATTCCAATCCTGACCATTTATCCGGATTTTACCTTTTCTTTCTCAGATTCATAATACTCAGAGGGTCCCACATGAAATTAAATTGGGTGCTTGTTTCTGCTAAGTTATTGATTAACCCACCAACTCAAAAGAAACCCAAGGAAAAAGAGAGAAACTTCTTCTCCATCATACTACTTAGAAACTAACGCCCTCAAAATTTTCCATGCATTGGAGAGTATCTTATTTCAGAATTTATATAGGAAATTGCATGGAACAGTTAACTGCCAGCAATTTCATCTGCTCCAAAATAAATGCTGGCAGGTTATAGTTCACTTGAACATCAACAGGTGAATGTGTTGGGTTAAACATGCACCTAATGAGTGATTTCAGATGTAAAGGTGAGATTAGTATGCATCTTCAGTGAAGTCAGTTTAAAAAGAAGTCTTATAATGCTGTCAGAAATGGATTGGATTGTTTTTCAATTAAATAAATCAAAATAATCAAGCTGGAGTCTTTCAAGCCATGCACCTTGAAATAATAATTATTATAATTCATTTATGCTTTCAAATATGCACTTCATAATCTTGATTATATTAAGAAGTATTAAATTTTGGCAGTGTCAACACTTTTAAAATAGTATTCTGGAAAGTAGAAAGGTAATAAAACAAAATATGCCCTTAATAAAATAAGAAACTAAACCATAAACAAGGTTTTGTTATTTTTTTTAATCTGTTGAAATCAGGTAGTTGAGGCTTGCTTCTGAAGATGGCTTCCCAAGCGGTCCCCACAAACCTGGGTACTTTGTATCTAAAAGCTTCAAGATGATAGAACCTAAAATATTCTCTTTTTCCAGGAACGGAGCAGGTAAGGAGGGTGTTTGGCTTGCATATGGCCAGCCAGGGTTGATCTCTAACACTGTATATGGTTCCCCAAGCCTGTCATGAATGATCCCTGGGAGCAGAGCAAGGAGTAAGCCCTGAGCACAACCATGTATGGTTCCCAAACTAAAAGATATAAATAAATATAAAATGTTATCTCTTATTTACTCTTACCCTATTGTTTAGATCAGTGTTTACCAAGATAGAAAATACCAGTCCCTGAAGGAGGGGAGGGAAGGAGAGAGGAAGGGAGAAGAAGGCAAGGGGCAGGGGAGGGAAGTAGAAACCTTGGGTTCAAATAGGAAACTTAAAGAAGAATTTGTTCTGCAAACTGGTTGCTTAAAGAGGATAGATTTCCAGGAAAGAACTGGGTGATTATTCTTCTGAAAAGGCGATTTTGGTCAAATAAGTCTGAGAACTTCAGTATACATGTTCATGCCCAATTATCCTAATATGCTTTACAGCACTAATTAGAAGTGTCTAATGACCTGGCTCCAAGTTTCTGAGACATGGCTAGTTTTACCAGTGAAATCTTACATTCTGGGAATACCAAGACCTGGAAGCATCTAGACAGACATCCCTCTGCCATAATCCTATTAAATGAACAAATCATGTCTAGGCTCTTCAATAACTTCACCAATCACCAAGGGCAGAAGAGGTATGAATTAAGATCAGCCAAGTTTTATTCCTTGTACTAAGAACCAGAATTTGGTTTCTTCTGGTTCAGAAAAGGAAACAGAACTGGAGACAAAAACTAGAAATAAGAAGCAAATCAACCCAGAGTATTTGGAATCAAGGCTGCAGTCTCCTGTGAGCAAAGTAGAAGGGAAGCGAGGTTATTGGGAATAAAAAGACTGATTTACATGGGGCAGGAAAATGCTCTATATCTTAACTAATAATAAGCCATTGATATTTTGATCTACAATGTGTTTATTACACGCAAACTTCCCCTTTCTAAAGTTGATTTAAAAATAATTGAATATTTTTTGTTTGGGGGCATACCCAGTGATGCTCAGGGGTTACTCCTGGTTATGTGCTCAGAAATCGCTCCTGGCTTAGGGGACCATATGGGACTCCAGGGATCTAACGAGGTCCATCCTGGGTCAGCCGCATGCAAGGCAAATACCCTATCAATGTGCCATCGCTCGGTCAGTGGTCGGCAACCTTTTTTTTCAACTGAGCCACAAATTTTGCCAAAACCACGACTGAAATTTATTTTGAGAGCCACACAGGGCGCGCACTGACAGAGGCTCGGAGCAGAGTCCTGACTCCTGGAGTGGCCACCCGGCACACAGAAGAGCCAAATTAAAAGTGGAACGAGCCACATGTGGCTCGTGAGCCGCAGGTTGCCGACCACTGCTCTAGCCCAATAATTGAATATTTTTATTAAAGTTAATTTTATAAACAATAAGATCTTGGGGCCGGGTAGGTGGCGCTGGAGGTAAGGTGTCTGCCTTGCAAGCGCTAGCCAAGGAAGGACCGAGGTTCGATCCCCCGGCGTCCCATATGGTCCCCCCAAGCCAGGGGCGATTTCTGAGCACATAGCCAGGAGTAACCCCTGAGCGTCAAACGGGTGTGGCCCAAAAACCAAAAAAAAAAAAAAAAAAAAAAAAGAATAAGATCTTCAACACCCTCCCAAATTTAGGATGCATAGAAGTAGTATCATGGGCAGAGCAAAGAGCTCAGACTTCCTTCAATGTCACACTTTCTAGATTGTAATGGGGAGAAGGGAATTGAATAACACATTATACCATTCCCATGTATAAAATCAATTCAAACATCACATGGAAATGTATGAGTGGGGGAATGCCAAACCCTGCCACTCCAGCACCTCTTCTTTTTCTTGTCTTGTTTTGATTTGTTAAGTTTTTGACTTTATTTTCCTTCTCTTTCTTCTTCCACTTTTCTCTACCTTCTTCCACTTTTCTCTCTCTTCTTCCACTTTTCTCTCTCTTCTTCCACTTTTCTCTCTCTTTTTCACTCTTGTGGTTATTATTTGGTGATTTTTTAATTTTTTTATTTTTAATTTTTCCTTTGCCGAGTTCATTTTTTTTCTTCACTCACTCTTTTTTTTCTCTCTTCTTTCTCTTTTTGTTAGTTGCTACCAAATTTTTTCTTCCCATTTTCTTATCCTTTTTATCTCCAATGACAACAGAATAGATACTCAGTCTACAGCAAGCTGTAGAGTGGAGACCAGTTACACTAGTATTCTAGGGGGTAAAGGAGGGAGATATGGGATACATGCTGGGAACAGGGGTGGAGGGAGGACAACAGTGATGGTGGGGATACCCCTCACTCATTGTCACTATGTACCATAAATAATTCTGTGAAAGATTTGTAATGCACTTTGGTCACAATAAATATTTATTAAAAAATAAATGCATATATAATGATAAATAAAAAGAAACAGACTGAAGAAAGAGACGAGCCACTCCAAATTGCAGGAAACAATTTTAATAAACAAGGGAACTTTGGTGATTTTTTTCTTGTTTCCTCAAAAATGGGTAGTCTTTTTATATATCCTCCTATCCTGTCACCAGCAAATAGAATATTAGTGTTTAAAAAAAAAAAAGAAATGTATACAGTTTTCATCATAGGGTCTTGTATAGATCCCTCCGCTCGAAATAACTAAAGAAAAGCAAACCAAACATTCCCCTTCCTCCCATTTAGGTGTTTTGTCGTTTAACTAGAAACTCATCTAAAGAATAGAAGATCAGAAGCACAAGAAAAAGGGAGGTGGTGGTGAAGATTTTTTTTTTTTTTTTTTTGTGGTTTTTGGGTCACACCCGGCAGTGCTCAGGGGTTATTCCTGGCTCCAGGCTCAGAAATTGCTCCTGGCAGGCACGGGGGACCATATGGGACGCCGGGATTCAAACTGATGACCTCCTGCATGAAAGGCAAACGCCTTACCTCCATGCTATCTCTCCGGCCCCGGTGGTGAAGATTTTAATGCTTCCTAAACCAGTCCAACACAAACAGCTTCTAGAACAGAGATAATCCCAGTAAAAGGAACCTAATCTAAAAAAATGTGTGAAGTGGCTTTGGTTCAAGAAGTGGTCTCCATTTTGACCTTGACATCCTAGTTATTTACTTCAAATAAATGGATGAGAGTTAGTGAGAGTTATAGTAAAGCACAGACATCCAGAAAAGAGGAAACCAAGAAAACCAGATTCAAATATTGTTCAGGGAATCTGTTGAACCTTCCAAAGGAAGAGTCTTTTTAGTGCATTATGTTGCCTTGGTCCAAAACACCATCACTTTTCAATTTTCTGCCTCTTCAAGCCCAAAGGATCAGGGCACACAGCAAAGAGCCGGCATCTGTGGCTGTCACTGATGGGATCTGCTTGCTGCTAAGCAGTCCTGAGCTAGAAGCATAGCAGCCACAGGAGCTGAAATGCTGCTGCTTGCTCTTGCTAACTCTGCGATGGGAGAAGAAAGTGGTTTAACCTTCAAGATGCATGCCAGGAAGCTTCTATGAGCTTGCACAGAAAATTTCTCAAGCGAAAAAAAGAAAAAAAAAAAAAAAAAAAAAAACAGAAGTGTCCCACTTGGTTCCTAGTTGGCAAAGGATACAACTCATAGGCCTCTGGGTGTGTGTTTGCATTATATTTCCATGGGCCAAGTATCTGCTGGTTCCTGTTAACCAATAAAGCGACTCTGCACAGCACCTATAGAGCCAAACATCTTCCCAGAATTATTTCCCAACTGGGAAATAGAAAGTTATTGGGTTGACTGGCTCATCTAGTTCAGCATTGATATTCTGGCCCAAGGAAACAGCAGAGCCAATTCTAGACTTTGCAATCTGAGAGTGAAGCTGGCATACAGGGGCCCCAGTGCAGCACCATTTGCCTAGGCCATATCCTCAGGCAAGCTGCCTACTGCTCATAATTATCCCTAACAGACATTCCACTCAGGTTCTACCATACTGTCAAGTCCCCTCTGTCTAATAAGGAACACCAGATAGACTCTGGGTGTTATGGTCCAGTCCATTCAAATGACAAGCATTGAAAACAAATCCTCCCCCAGTAACTTGGAGCTAGTACTCAGGAAAAAATAATAGCACCACAGAGATATCTTTGAGCATGCATGAAAGGAATTAGAGGATTAGCATTTCTGAATGACGTTATGAGAAAAATAGCACATTCACTGGTCCAAGGTACATAAAAAAATTAAGACAGAATAACACAAGATCAGGACAAAGGAGCAAGACAGGGAAATGCTGAAATAATTATAATCTACAGTGCAGGTGGAACTAGGCCCAAAAACCCATGGAGTAGAATTTTTACTTTCTGTTAATCTGCTCCTTAACAGATATATGCCAAAGAGGATGTGTTGGTCTCAACTTCTTTAAATGGCCTTATTTGAAACTAAAACATGACATATGACCACGAGTTGTAAGGCAGGACAAATGCAAGCAGAGGCCTGAGTGATAGTACAGTGGGTAGGCACTTGTTTTGTACACGGTCAGCCCAGGTTTAATCCAGCAACCCATATCGTCCACTGAGCCCTCCAGGAGTGATTTCTGAGTGCAGAGCCAGGAGTAAACCCTGCACATCACTAGGTAGAGCACTAAAACTGAAAAAGGGGGGCCGTAGAGATAGCATGGAGGTAAGGCGTTTGCCTTGCATGCAGAAGGTCATTGGTTCGAATCCTGGTGCCCCTTATGGTTTCCCGAGCCTGCCATGTGCGATTTCTAAGCCTGGAGCCAGGAATAACCCCAGAGCACTGCCAAGTGTGACCCAAAAACAAAAACAAAACAAAACAAAAACCTGAAAAAGGAAAAATTTGTGTTTTCAAAGTACTTCATTTTGGACTGAAAATAATACGCCAAGCTAAACATAGCATCTAAAGATAGAGTCAGAACAAAAGGAAGTATAGGAGAGCTTCAGAGGGTTTAGAAATCCAAATCTCTTCACTGAACATACCAAAGTTTTGTTTCTTAAACTTAGTTGGCTTTTGTGCTACTTTGAGATTTAATTGTAAGTTCCTTTTAGGTGACAGTATTGAAAAAGTTGGGGGCATATGTGGCTGCATGGTCCAGAAATTACAAGTTCTGCAGCTGATACAGTGGCAGCTTTGAGCATGATTATGATTGTCAGGCCAAAAAGTGTTCAATAGATGTCAGGGAAGGGTTTATGCATCACTCCAACAAAGTCCTAGTGATATCAGCCCAAATATCTGCATATCTGGAGTTTGGACTATTGGGTGTCTCTACAGAAGTCAGCGGTAAAGCAATCACCATTGTCAAAGCAACAATTGTAGGGTGTGATTACAGCTGCCAGAGCTTTGCAGCTTCAGCAGGGAGGAAAGATGAGGGGTGGGACTTGCCAACCCTCCTCCTGAGAGTGCCCCAGTTTTCAGTGTGAGGGCTCTATACTAAGGAAAAAAGCACTTGGGAATGGGGGAAGCTAGCATTCCTACCTTGAAAAGCTATCCAATGTCTTTCATCACAATCACTGTCTTTTAGTTATTCTGGCAAATGGTCTAATTACCATATGGTAATTGGTAAATACCAATTGGCAAATGGTCTAATAATCAGGGAGTACTGGAGTGATCAATGTCACTAAAGCTGTCTAAAGGCACTGACCAGTTCATTTAAACCATGCAGATCTGATACATGGAATCAGTGTGTATACTCAACCCAAGTATACAACTCTCTCAAAGCAAGAGCCCTGCTAATTTTCCTCACCCTCCACCTCAACCCTTTGGTAATACCTAATCACTTGTTCTGCCTTTTATAAAGAGTCCTGTTAGGTTAGTCCAGCCAGAAACTGTCTCTCTCACCCTCTAAAAGTTCCTCTTAGTAATCTATTTACTGACCAACTCCATGGCTAGATTGCCACTTCCCACACTAGAGGATAAAATGAGCCCAAACCTGCTGCAAGAAAGCTTTATCAAGGTATTTTACTCAATGGTCTCATCTCAAAAATCTTCCCTTGATTAAACTCTTCTTCACTATCTTTAGTAAATTCTTTAATCTCACCAGCAAAGTAAGTAAAACTGGGATTAGGTCTATAGAGATGTTGGGTTGCCCTGTTGTAGTATTCAAAGGAACTGAAAATCTCATCACCTCCCTTTGTACTGTGGAGCTTGGTGCCAAGCTCAGCAGGGAAGCATTTTTTGACCACCTATGTATAGACACATTTATTTCTGCCCATCTTCAAACTGCACTCAAATGACAAAGGATAAGAAGACATGAAATAAGGCTGAAACAGATGAAAGCTTTAAGGATGCATTCTGGAAACATCTGTGGAGCTGGTAATCCCATGAAAAGAGTTCTGGAAATGGAGGAGGGACATTGAAATGCAAAACTCAGGAGTGACAGGGTCTCTGAAAAACAGAAATGAGGGATGAAAGTATTGGGCATAATGGAAGAGTCCAATAAAACAGCAACAAAATTCCACATCTCTCCCACTTTTCTTGCATGGAGCTACAACTAGTCCACCCCCACCCAGAAATTGAAGGTCTATTCTTTCAATATTCTTTCAGTGGCCACACACACAATTACATCCAATATAGTAAAGGGCAGGGTAGTGTCCAAATTTATATAATGCAGAATATTAAATTAAAACAAGAAAAGTAAATCTGAGGGTCCACCCCTTACCAAAGAGATGATGGCTAAATTGGTCACTTTTCTGAATCTGAAAAATGACTCAAATTTGCCCAAATTAGTATTTGGTATTTGTTTTCCCAAAAGAAAAGCAAATTTAATCATCCTCCTGCAATATCCTTATGTCTTATAAGTATTTCCCATCAAAGTTTCCAACCAGCTCTGGGGTTGGAGAGATGCTAGGACAGGGCTTGTTAAGGCACTTGCCTTGCATGCAGCCAATCTCAGTTCAATTCCCAACACTGTTTATGATTCCACCAGGAGTAAGCCCTGAGCATCTGCATATGTGGCCAAATGCCATCACTGAAAAAATATATATATTTATATATGTGTATATATATTTATATATATATATATATATATATATATATATATATATATATATATATATATATATATATATATATATATATAAAGTGAAGTGCCAGAGAGATAGTACAACTGGTAAGGCACTTGTCTTGCATGAAGATCTCCAACATGTCATATGATCCCCAAGTCCACCAGGAGTAAGCCCTGAGCACAGAGTCAGTAATAAACCCTGAGCACAGTCAAAATCCAAAAACAAAACCAAAATACACTGAGAAAGTAGAAACTCGGCCTAGAGGATAAGGAACCTGTCATTAAAAATTAATGCAGGGGCCGGGCAGTGGTGCTAGAGGTAAGGTGCCTGCCTTGCCTGCGCTAGCCTTGGATGGACCAAGGTTCGATCCCCCGGTGTCCCATATGGTCCCCCAAGCCAGGAGTGACTTCTGAGCGCATAGCCAGGAGTAACCCCTGAGCATCACCGGGTGTGGCCCAAAAACCAAAAAAAAAAAAATTAATGCAAAATTTTTTTTCCTTTAAGTTTCATATGAATGTTCAGCAGGATTTAGAGAGCAACAAATCCAGTTCAAATTTAAGAAGAAGAGTACAAAACAAACGTTCACTGGGGAAGGGGAGGGGGGCTGGCAGAGAGAAAATTAAATTGATAAATTACCTGATATATTCGATGAAGTATGTAAATGTTACTTATTTAAAAGATATATGTGTGAGTTTGGCATATCTGATAGAATATTGTTAAAATTAATGGCAAGTAATAAAAACCATAAGCAATTTTCAAGAGATAATTAGATCTACGTAAATAAAATACCAAAAAGAAAATGCAGTCACTGCAACAATATTTCAGTGATAAAAATGCAAACTGCTGATGAGATAAAAAGATGCTTAGAAGTCGTTCTAAATGGCGAGGTAGTACTAGAGGTAAGGTGTCTGCCTTGCAAGTGCTAGCCAAGGAAGGACCGTGGTTCCATCCCCTGGCATCCCATATGGTCCCCCAAAGCCAGGGGCAATTTCTGAGTGCTTAGCCAGGAGTAACCTCTGAGCATCAAATGGGTGTGGCCCGAAAAACCAAAAAAAAAAAAAAAAAATAAGAAGAAGAAGAAGAAGAAATCATTCTAAATAATTAGAAGGGGGAAGAGGTATGTGTGGATAATCAACCACAAACAAGAACAAATTGATGATTGCTAAGGTTGAACAGAGTAAGTGGATATTTTCATTATCACTTGTATATAAAAGGTGTCACAATATAAATCTGAAATATTACGTTATAGGGAAAACAATTATTTCTGGAGCAACAAAATTTAACTGTATTACGTAGATTTGATGACAGCATAAATATGTTCTAGGGAAATTCATTAAAAGTAAACCAAACTTATAATTCACAATGGTCTCAATATAAATTATTTTAAAAAAGCAAACCAAATAAGAACTTGACTCAAAAAATACAAGAATTACTTAGAAATTTGAACATAATTTTCATAAGAAACTATAGGAATAAGAGTAGGAAGGAAATTACAACTGCTTTTATTTTTAAAACTATATACTACTTGATGGAGGTGGGGTTATCATACCCATCATTACCCAGGGGCTACTTTTGGTGGTGCTTGGAACACAATATGTAGTGCCAGATACCAAACTGGGATCACCCACAAAGTAAGTGTCTAATCCCTTTACTATCTTCCAGGCCTCTCTCTATATATGGTTTTCTTCACCTAGACAAAAATGAAGTTATTTATCCTCTTAAGATAGTCTGTTACTTTGTACTGTCAATATCTCTTTACCTCTGTGTAACTAAATTAAAATAATTGAAGATTGGAATTTGAACATTAAAAAGAAAAATAAACCACTAAAGGCTAAGAGTGGCAAGACTTTTTAGGGGCCTGTTCCATTACGGTGTTTTGCTGTATAGACTGCCCTCTAGTGTCCCTCTATGGAAAAGCATCATTAATTTTATAATAACTTAAATCTTCAAAGAGTCACATTCTCACTTCATTTTGTACCGTTTATCATCTCCATGGAATTTGCTATCTCCAGAACCCATAGCTCAAGTTTGAGCTGTAATTTTTATAATGTGGCTTCATTTTTCATTCAAAAGGTTTTCTTTCACAAGGGGTGTCTAGGAACCTGGTCTCTGTAGAGGAATGCAAATGACCTCTAACCAATTATGGAAAGGAACCTGTTTGTTGAATTCCTTGAGGATATATACATAGGGACTCAAATATAGTGTTGGAAAGGAGCCTGACCTGTGAGGCAAGTGACTGAGTTATGTGTGGCTCTCAAAACTATTCTCTTATGTGATCAAGTATCATACAGAAGAATGACTATCACTGTCAGGAGAAACTGCTTAGATCAAATCATCTCACAAGTGACCGTGGTCATAGCAATGCATGCAACATAATCCACAACATTCCTGGAGAAAATGGAAGCAAATGGACCAAAGGTCCATCTTAAAATCTCATCCCCTCCCAAAAAGAAAAGCCCCAAACCAACACATTGCTTTTCACCACTCTTTCCTTTGTGATGGGAAAAAATGTATTTTATTCCCAAATATTATTTACTATTTGATAAAATCACATATTTCCCCCTGCCAAATTCTGGCATATATTCAGTGCCAAGATATTTCCCTAGGATAGGCAATAAAGAAGAGAGTGTTCTGCCTCCCTCTCTTTCAATTGTGTTCCTTCCCCAGGGTAGTTGTACTTGTGGCTGGAGACCTGGTCATTTCTCCCCACATTTCCCTGGCTTATCACTCAAGGCTGTACCTAGATCTGGATACTGAGTAAATACCTGCAACAAGATAAATTGTGGGGGGCCGGGCGGTGGCGCTGGAGGTAAGGTGCCTGCCTTGCCTGCGCTAGCCTAGGACGGACCGCGGTTCAATCCCCCGGCGTCCCATATGGTCCCCCAAGCCAGGAGCGACTTCTGAGTGCATAGCCAGGAGTAACCCCTGAGCGTCAAATGGGTGTGGCCCAAAAAACAAAAAAACAAAAAAAAAGAAAAAGATAAATTGTGTTCTGTTAAGAAGTGCTTTGTCAGGGCTGGAGCAATAGCACAGTGGTAGGGCCTTTGCCATGCATGCGGCCAACCCAGAAATGACCCAGGTTCGATTCCTGCCATCCCATATGGTCCCCTAAACCTTTCAGGAGCGATTTCTGAGAACAGAGCCAGGAGTAACCCCTGAGTGCTGCTGGGTATGGCCCCAAAATAACAAAACAAAGTGTTTTCTTAGGAGCCCAAGTGATAATACAGGAACTGTATTACACATGGTCAACATTGTTTAATCCCCAGCATCCCCTACAAGCACCTGATCACTGCTGGTGTGATCCAAAAACAAAACCAACAAAGAAAGAAGTGCTCTCTCTTAGCTGCTTTCATTAGAATTTCCTTCTGCAGTAGGCTTATGTCAAGGTTGGAAATTCTTTAGCTGTAAGTCATTCTAATTTTAGCTTCTGATCAGTAATCAGGTGATCCTATTTCAGGTGATCCTATTCATTCAATACACTTTGACCAAGAATATTTCACAGTTAATTTGTATTCTTCAACAGAAAAGCAAGGTGACAATTCTTACATTGTTTTTTATCTTTACAGAACTTCATACAAATCCTGAATATTACAAAATGTGAGTCTTGGTTGGCAGCCTGTTTAGATTACAAACTTTTAGCATAAAAATGTGGTGCTTACTGGGGCTGGAGAGATAGCGTTTGCCTTGCATGCAGAAGGTTGGTGGCTCAAATTCTGGTATCCCATATTCCCGTATGGTCCTCGAGCCTGCCAGGAGCGATTTCTGAGCTAGAAGTAAACCCTGAGTGTTGCCGGGTGTGACTCCAAAACCGAAAAAAAGAAGTGATGCTTACAGCAGTGGGGTGTTTGCCTTGCGTGAGGCCAACCCTGGACGGACCCAAGTTCGATTCCCGGCAACCCATATGGTTCCCCGAGCCTGCCAGGAGCGATTTCTAAGCACAGAGTCAGGAGTAACCCCTGCACACAGCCGGGTGTGACCCAAAAGTGGCAAAATAGAGGGGCCGGAGTGATGGTGCAGTAGTAGAGCGTTTGCCTTGCAAGGGGCTGACCTAGGATGGACCGAGGTTCGATCCCAGTATCCCATATGAGCACAGAGCCAAGAGTAACCGCTGAGTGTCAACGGCTGTGGCCCAAAAACCAAAAAATTAAAAAACAAAACTCAAATAAGAAAATGTGGTGTTTATCAATGTCCAACTTTCCAAGAGCTACAAGTTCATATGCAGAGGTAGCAGTCTGAATGTATGAATGTTGTATGAATAACTTTATGAGATTACCTCATAACTGAAAAGGTTTTATATCTCTCAATCACAGTAGGTGTTAAAGTCATTCCCAAAATGTTCCAGAACATCTGAGTAAAAGCATGGTTTTTTTTTTTTTTTTTTGAACCAAGGAAGTGTGAGCTCAAAACTCAGTTTAGCCACCATGAATAAACTCAGCACATTATTTTAACTCTCAGAGCATTCTCTTCTGTCAAATAAAGAAAATACTGACCTCTGGAGCTGTTAATAAATAGCTATAATAATGCTTGTAATAAAAAGGTACATAGAAATATTCCTTTACTTCCCTGCCTCTTTCTTCCCACTCTCCTCTCTCTGTGGAACCATCAGTCCCACCCCACATGCAAAGAACAGAACCCAGACTCCCTGCCTTGTACTATGTTCTCATACAACACAGATGTCAAGCAACATTTTAAAAAAAATCATTTCTCTCTCTTTGTTTTCTTTTTGGGTTTTTTTGTTTGTTTGTTTTGGGTTTTTTTTTGGGGGGGCCACACCCAGTGGTGCTCAGGGGTTACTCCTGGCTGTCTGCTCAGAAATAGCTCCTGGCAGGCACGGGGGACCATATGGGACACCGGGATTCAAACCAACCACCTTTGGTCCTGGATCGGCTGCTTGCAAGGCAAACACCGCTGTGCTATCTCTCCGGACCCTCTCTCTTTGTTTTTTACTATCCTCCACCCCCATGTGCCTCATCATGGCTTTCCACTACACTGAGCAGAATTTATTCCAACTGGAGAGAGGTCTATGAGAGGCAAGTGTATGTCAGGTTGCAAACTGTGAACCATGATCTCTTCCAGATTCTCTCTCTACTCCAAGAAAGTTCCTCACTCAAGCCCCATTTTCTTTCTTCTGTTTCTCAGTTTCCACTTGACATTTCTCCATACGTTTACCTAGTTCTGGTTAAATCTCCTAACAAATGGGATTTTCTGACCAAGACAGGCCTGTGTTCTGGTAGCTCTCTGCTGCCCCCTCTCGTCACAAAACAGAATAGGTCACCAAGTCAGCCACACACACACAAAAATCTCGTATCAGGAAAATTCAGCATTTGGGCAGGGCAGGCAGATAGCATATTTAATATTTATTCAGTTGAAGTTAGGCCCTTTCCATTTTTAAATTTTCTCACTGAAGTGAAAATGCAATGTAATAGTGCACAAATTTCAGGGAGTTTCACAAGTTTTGCTTATGGTCAAACAAATACCACATTAAGGTCACAACTAAAAGACCATTCGTACTATCCTTCAGCAAGAGAATGAGTCACTTTCAAAAGGTTTCTACATCATTGAAGAACACTTGGTGCTTGTCAAGATCTTATGATGTAGAGTGTGTCAGGCCTTAGAGAAACAAAGCACACCCTTGAAGAATCCCAGCTCCCACACAATTTCCAGTATAGAGGCAAAGGTAGGCATTAGTCAAGTTATCATCTAAATGCAAATACAGAATGCAAACAGGTTATGCAAAGCATGTTGACCTTTTCAGAGAAGTTTCTGAGGCACAGGTTGAAAAGGAGAAGTGAGCAGAATTAACAAAATAACAAGAAAAGAGGAAAATTCTGAGAGGAAGCAGTGCATTAAAACGTCTCTGGAAATTAGAGTAAGGAGAGAGCATAAAAACAGCCAGGTAGGGCCACAGAGATAGCACAGTAGTAGGGTGTTTGCCTTGGGTGCAGCCAACCTGAACATACCTCTTTCCATTCTGGCATCCTATATGGTCCCTAAGTTTGCCAGGAGCGATTTCTGAGCACAGAGCCAGGAGTAATGCCTGAGAGACACCAGGTGTGACCCAAAAACAAACAAACAAACAAACAAAACACAAAACAAAAAAGCCAGGGAGGGACAACTGGGTGGGAACTGAAACCACTGAAACTTCCCAGGAAGAATTTGTGACAGTGGAGCATAAAGACAAGGTAGAGCCTAGGAAAGTGGATAGATTTTTTTAAACTTTTAAAAAATATCCTCAGTGTTTAAGAATTATAATCAAAAGTTGAAAGAAATGCATGAGGTAGGACACTGTTTCCTAAGCATTAGCAAATGAGAGCATCATTAGATTCTTGTGCCATGACATAGCAGTGTTGTGCCAGAACTGATTCATTTTTATACTATACAGGTATTCATGAGAAAAAGAAAAAGAAACAGAATAAAAACTTCAGGCTACTATTCTGAAACACCTAGAAACTACACCATATATACAACTAATATTCAAAGATCAAATAACAGGACTTAACAGGGTAGAAACTCCAAACACTGTAACACCACACATATACTGGGCAGAAGTGCCCAAAACACATGAAAGAGGAACATCATAAACTTTCGACCACACATTAAACCATAAAGAAACCAGCAACTGCAGAAACAGCAGTGTAGAGTGAACAGGTATGTAATCAGCCTGTTACTGCAAAGGCTCATAATAATCTCCTAGGGATCTTATACAAGGTTACAGGTAAAGAATGCCACGGGAAATCACTGACTCCAACCAAAATATTTCAAAATAATAGGTGTTAATGCCTTAAGCTTAATATATTTAAAGTAACCTCTCAGCTTTTCTGTCCACAGGCGTTCTTGGATACAAAGGATGGACAAGCTAAGATGCCAACTTAGAGTTAAGCCACACGAGATACCACACTCAGGTTGCATTCCAACAAAATTGTCTCGATAAAACTTTTTAAAACACCCTTTATGTCTAGGGCATACCTTCTTTTAGGACCTGAAGCATGTGACCAGCCAGACCACCGAAGCAGCAACTGTGACCTGCAGACTTATACTGCGGGGCATACTCATCGAACATATTCAAGCAAAATGACATGCCCCTGCTCTTTTTATCTCTCTTCTCACTAGTCCCTCTTCCTTTTTTTTTCCCCTATTTAATCTTATTTTCCCTTTCTTCCTTTCTGCCCCTTCCAAATACTTTCCCCTATCCCCCTTCCAAAAATCCGACTAACCCTTCACTCCTCAATCCCATCCAGATTTTCCAACTTATTAAAACTCTTCATCCTCAGTTCTTAATCTATTAGGCATCAAGACTGACCTCCTACCCCAACGAACCAGTCCCCAGCACCCAAGTGAAGGGACATCCACTCAAACCCACACCTCATCCCCGGCAGGAAAAGACAGCCAACACACCTACTGACTCATGCTGTGTGGCTCTCCCTACCAACTTAACCTAACGTGGACTGTTGCTGGATACCAGACTTAGCCCTAAAAGGACTCCCAATGCAAGTACTTTACACAAGACCCCCCTCCTCAAATCTTTTACCAATCTCAGGAAGGGCAGGGTGTGCAATGAAAAGGCGCCTGGGAACACACACCCCACAAGAAAATCTCAAAAGACAATGGGGAAACCTATACTTTCATCATAAGTATAAGACCTGTATAACACTACCTCTTTATTTTTTATTTCATTTTACTTAAAATCATTTTCCACTATACATATGTGAGCAAATATATATTTTTTATTTTTATTTTTATGGTTTTTGGGTGTGTGACTTGTTTCTCTATTCTTTTCATCCCAAAATGCACCGGCAATATAATGAAGCACCATTTCTTCCTGCACACTGAAAAAGGGGAAATCCCACTTATATAAACAAGCTCTTACCTACTAGGGATAAGAACTCATACTTATTTACAATACAGGGGAATCTCCCACCTTGAAAATATGTCATGTGGATCCATCTTGGAGTCCAGAAGATTAGACACTGACCATCCAGGCTTGAATCCTGAACCCCAGACATAGAATTGACACAGTTCTTCACAACAGCTACAGGAACCAAAGCCCATTCTGAATACTACTAGAACTCCAACATGTGCCAGTTCTAATATGATATCCTGACAACGAGGAAATTGGGAACAAATGGACATAAGAACAGGTTATCCTACATTACCAACTAATGATAAAACAAAATCAGAAGACTTACCACACTATGGGCCATGCAAAAGCCAAGAACGTGATCGACCGGCTGATAGAACCATGACCGGGCAGTATGTATTCTGGGACCAACAAGAAAGCCCTAGTCTAGGGTTTGGTCTACGTCCTGCACAACAATCATGACCTCTAATTCCAGAGTCCTAACTGAGGTAATTGCAAATGAACGGGTCTTCTGGAAACATAACGAAAGATGATATCCCAGGCTCCATCCGAGTTTCAGCTCAAGGGCCAAGACCACTAACCACAGAAGATAGATTAAAATGACATCGAGGAAACAGAACTTCTAAAATCACAAAGAAAGTCTTCATCATAAGTTCCACTCCTTGACCTGTGCACAGACTGAGACCTCTAGATTTAGAGGTCTGTTTTTATCATCCAGATCGGAGCAGAAGTCTTCCATATGCCACAAAAAACACCAAGGGGAGAGTAAATGAAAGTGAAAGGAGTCTATAGATAATCCCATGACAATATATTACAAGGGTAGAGAAACCCTGTATCTCTTAGGCCAAGGGGATTCCCATTTCAGATGACCCCAATATTTCTGTGCCTATGCGTGGGGTGGGGGGGGGGGGGAGACAAAAAAAAACCCCTAAATAATCTTTTTTTTTTAATCTAGTTTTTGTCGATTTCTTTGTTTTGGGGTAGATATTGAAGTAGTTGTCCATTTTTTTTATTTATATATTACTTTTTCTTTCTTCTTTTCTCTTCTTCCTCTTTGCGCCTCATCATATTTCCTATCTCAAGACCATGGCAACTATGTGGTGTATATTTTTATGCTGCAGTGCTCACTGGATATATTATTTGATTCCCCTTTTTGAACTGTTGTGGTGTTTCACCTTCTTCTTTTCCCCTTCGTCCCTCAAACCAAAGATGAGAGCCTCTAGAATGACTCTGCTCATAGTTGGCGTAGTCGATTTTTACCCCATTATATTACTTTTCTCTTCCTCAAACAAAACCACATAACTTGAACTTTCTAATCCCACCTCCCAAGTGGAGGGGGCAGTAATGGAGGCACCAAGACCAAACAGTTATAAGACCACTAAGTAATAAACTAGACACAGAAGGGACCATGCATTCTAGCAGCCCCTGGGGGGAGAGTGGAGGATGTGGGAGGCAGGATGGGAGCAGATGTGGGAGGACAATTTGGTGGTGGGAATTCCCCTGATTCAATGTAAGTATGTACCTGGAATATTACTGTGAACGATATGTAAACCACTATAATTAAAATAAAAATTATATTAAAAAAAACTTCAGGCTGACTGGTGCTGGATGCTGCACACTGCAATGTGCAATGACCTACTCCCAAACCTAGTTACTCGAGTGACCCCAAAGCAATTTTTAGGTAGGGTAGGGAAATAAAAGCAAAGGGAAGAAAAAAGAAAAAAATATATATTCCATTTTAGTCTTTATAATTCAATTAATAAATTTTCTCCTAGGTCAGGCACAAACTTTGCTCAAGTAATCCCATTAAAATATTTCATGTACGAATCATTAGCCCAAAACAGATAATATTTTAAATAGTTTTGTAGGTAGTATCATCAAATCTGGTGGAGAAGAAATGTTAAAACTGCTTGAAATTCAATAGTGTATGTTAATGTATTATGTGAAATGTTAGAGTTAACTCCCAAGAGCATACTTTTTGGCATTGGTAACTGAAGTATTAAACATAGACTTGATTCATGACAGGCTCTGAAACTACAGTTCCCCAGGGTCTGGCCTGAACCCCCTCCACAGACCTCACTGTGCTTAACACTGCTTGTTGGGAAGGCAAAGAAATGTATGGACCAATTAAGGAGGAAGAACATATGATTACAAAAATGCTGACCACTAAATATGGTGGAAGAGATATACAAAGAAATCAGAGAATTATGTAGCCTTAATAAAAAGAAATGAACAGCTCATAGTTAATTCTGGCCAATCTTCTCCTAGTGCCCAAATTCATCACCAATATCAATATAAACTATTATTGATAGGGACTGGAAATCAACTCCTTATACACATAACAGTATCCAGCTACCAGGTACCAGCATTACCTTCAACATAAAGCAATGTTGGGGAAAGAATCAGTTATGGAATGAGCATATGCAAAAGTCACCAATTGCTATGAAAATAAAAAATGCCCATTTCACCCTCTGCCTCAACTCTTCATTTGTGTACATGTGACCCAAAATATACATGGAAATGTTTAGAATACTGGATTTAGAGGTTTGATGGAGGCAACTTATGGAATTAGGAAACTTACAAACTGCATAGTGTCATCTACCAAAAATAAAATAAAAGCTACAAGTTCACAACCTTGAGAATAAAGAAATATGAACCATGTATCAAAGATGCTAAAACAGGAACTTTTACCCTTGTTGACCAAAAAGAAATTTAAAGAGACGGATTTTTTAAATGTCTTGTCCTATTTTTAGTATAGTTGAGGTAATAGGGCTATAGTAGTGTTCAAAATTACTGGGACTGGGTTTTTTGTTTGTCTGTTTGTTTGCTTGTTTTTGTTTCGCTGGGTCACACCCAGTGTTACTCCTGGCTCTGCGTTCAGAAATCGTTCCTAGCTGGCTCAACATGACCATACAGGATGCCGAGATTCAAACCAAGGTCCATCCTGGGTCAGCTGCGTGCAAGGCAAACACCCTACTGCTGTGCTATCTCTTCGGCCCTCTGCTGGAATTATTTTAAAGACTTTGCACTGTGGCAGACAGTTGCATTACAGGTAGGACCCTGAAGTCTTACATCTTCAGCCTCACTAGTCTCAGTCTTTTATAGCAATATCTCCCCCTTGGAATCTGGGTCCATCCTAAGCTAGCGCTTGAAAGGCAGACGCCTTACTCTAGCACCACCTTTCTGCCCCCCCCCTTTTTTTTACTGCATCACCAGATTTACAAAGTTATTTATAGTTAAATTTCAGGTATATCCAATGCCAACGCAAGTCAACTGCTCTCTACCAATACTCCCAGTTTCACTCTCATCTCCCAGCCTGACACCTTAACAGATACATTTTTAAGCTTGGTTGCTATAGTTGGGAATCTGATTCTTACTATCTGATTCTTTTTTTTTGTTTTGTTTTGTTTTGGTTTTTTGGGGGGCCATACCCAGGGGTTACTGCTGGCTATGTGTTCAGAAATCGCTCCTGGAATAAGGGACCATATGGGACGCCGGAAGATCGAACTGAAATCAGTCCTAAGTTAGCACGTGCAAGGCAAATGCCCTACCACTGCACCAGCACTCTGGCCCCTATCTGATTCCTCTTATTCCCCCCAGTTCCCTCAGCTTATTTCCACCCCCCGCCCTTCTCAGTTCTATATTCTAGAAAGTGGGGCAATATGTGTCTCCCTTTGATATCTTGCATTTCCTTGTCCTCTTATTCTCTATACCACACACACACACACACACACACACACACACACACACACACACACACAAAATGGTAATTTTTCTTTGCTGACTTACTTAATTCAGCACATAGATAGCCTGTTTTCTTTTGCTTTTGCTTTTTGGGGCCACACTTGGTGATGCTCAAGGGTTACTCTTGGCTATGTGCTCAGAAATTGCTCCTGGCTTGGGGGACTATATGGGACACCTGGGGATCAAACCACGGTTCACCCTAGGTTAGAGCGTGCAAGGCAAATGCCCTACTGCTGAGCCATGGCTCCAACCCATTTTCATATATTTTTATTCTTCCTCTCCCTTCCCTTTGCTGTTATTGTAATCACTGGTGTTTATACACACACTATGGTGCTCCACATTTGTAGCTAGACTATTTGTCAGGGCTAAACCTCAAATTATATCACTCATACAATGTGTTCACTGATACTTGCACTTCTATATCTTTTTAATATTTTCAGTTTTTTTATTAAGATGCTGTGATTGACAAAGTTATTCATAGTTGAGTTTTAGGCATATGATGTTCCAGTGCCTGTCAGATCACCAGTGCCAATGCCTCCACCAATATTAGATTCCTTCCCCCCCCTCCCAGTCTCCAACCTGCCTGTTTGGGGTGGGGGTTGGGCCACACCTAGGTATACTCAGGGATTATTCCTGACTCTGCACTCAGGAATTATTCCTGGCAGTGCATAGAGGACCAACTATGGAGCTGGGGATTGAACCTGGGATCAGGCACATGCAAGAAAAGAGCCCTACCCACTTCACTATTGCTCCAGTCCGTCAGCCTGTTTCCTTGACAGACACATGTTTCAGTGTGGTTGTTGGAATTTAGATCTACTGCTTCAACAACACTGTTGTTGATTCTGTGCTTTGGCTATAGAGCTATACCACACCAGCAGAGAAGAATTTCCTTCTCAGTCTCCTGCAACTTGCATTAGCTTGGCATTAGCTAAGTAAGAAGGATCGCTTTCTCATTCACGCTCCCCAATTCTGACACTTTTATACATCCCAGATGCTGCATATTCCTAACACCTAAGTGCTCCTGAAAGATTAAACTGAGCCCAAGCAGCTGAAGGTAGCCCCTGATTGCCTAATTCTTTCTGACAAAATCATCAAAATTCACATTTCAATTACAAACCGTTTTCCAATTTCAACCTAAAGCATTCAAGGAAACATTGTCACCAAGCAGATGTCTTAACAGAGATTTTATTTTCCCAAAGGTATAATGTTATAATTGGATATTCTGTTACCAAAAGCTAAGCATCAAATAAATCACAAGCATATATGAGCAACAACAGGATTTAAAATCAAAGATATAGCTATAAATTCCTATGCTGGAGCTCAAGATTTGAAATGAAATCATAAAACTTTACTGAAGAAAGACCAGAGTAATAGGACACAGGTACACATTTGTCTTGCACGCAGCCAAATGGCTTTGATCCCCAGCATCCCATATGGTCCCCCCCAAGCCT
The DNA here is from genome assembly GCF_024139225.1 of Suncus etruscus. Classification (NCBI taxonomy): domain Eukaryota; kingdom Metazoa; phylum Chordata; class Mammalia; order Eulipotyphla; family Soricidae; genus Suncus; species Suncus etruscus. The sequence continues at coordinate 140,992,295 of NC_064851.1, forward strand.
GCCAAGAGTAATCCCTGAGTGCAGAGTCAGGAGTCATACTGGTGAGCAGCATCAGTATGGCCTAAAAACGAAAGAAAAAAAAAACTTTACTGGAGTTCCCCAGATATTGGCTGCCCCATGATTTCCTGAAAAGATGATATATAGCACCAATTCCCAGACCTCCTTTGCAAAAAATTTTAAAATACCATGGGTTCTGGGATACAAAGGCTCGTTTTCTTCCGATGTTCCAGCTGACTCTGATGTACATGCAGATGTGAGACTCACTGCTCTGAAAGGGTTACAGGAACAGCTTTAGTTTGCATAAGTAACTTCAAACATAGATCTCAGTGGCTAGAGAGACAGCATAGCAAATGGGCGTTTGCCTTGCATGCAGTCAACCCAGGACAGATGGTGGTTTGATCCCAGGCATTGCATATGGTCCCCTGAGCCTACCAGGGGCGATTTCTGAATGCACAGCCAGGAGTGACCCCTGAGTGAAGCTGAATGTGACAAAATAAACTAGATCTCATCCTTGGTTTTTGTGCCACACCTAGAGATACTCAGGGGTTACTCCTGGCTCTGCATTCAGAAATTATTCCCGGCAGTGCACAGGGGACCAAATAGGGGTCTTACCCACTGCACTATTGGTCCAGCCTGTCAGCCCGCTTCATTGACAAGGCATTTTTCCATGTGGTTGTTGTAGTTCTTCTAAAATTCTTCTAGGATTTAAAACTGGTGATACAGAATCCTAACTACTATGTGACTGATACAAAAACCTAACCGTGTGGAAACCATAGTACTGGAATGCTTTAAAAAATGTAGACTATAGGGGCTGGAAAGATAATTGAGCAAGTGGCTCTGGCCTTACACATGGCGAATTGAGTTTGATCCTCAGCCCTTAACTAGGGGTGATCCCTAAGCACAGAGCCAGAAGTAAGCTCTGAGCATAACAGATGTGGCCCCAAAACAACAACCACCAAAAAATAATATAGCCCACATATTGAGAGATAGCTCAATGCTTTGCATGCAAGAGGCCCAGGTTCCAACCCAACAACTCATGATCCCCAGCACCACAGTGAACAACTTTCCAAGCAGCACTGGACCAAAACAAGCAAACAAAAAATAGTGCAACCAATTATAAACTTGCCCAAGTAGCAATACTTAGCTTCCATAAACATAAAATATTGAACAAACGCCATTTGCATTTTTTAAAAGTTTAAGCAGATTTTCAAGATGATAACTAGGATAGCAAAGTCCTAGATAAGGTCTTTAAAGAAAATTTGCACTGATACTTTGAATTTTGATCAATTTCTTAAAACATATATGAGCATTTAAAATGATTCATTTCTCAGACTTCTCACAGCCAAATACATTTAAAATCATATACTACTCAGACTTTTTGTTGCTAAAAAACAGCCAGGCAGCAGGTCCAAGTAAATATCTTATTTGTAGCAACTTCTTATAGCTGGCTCCCTTAATCATCTTGTTTCGCTATGCTGAATTATTTTGTTCTCTCCTAACCATATCTCTCCGAATCTCCTTATCCATCTCCCTCTTCCTTAAAGACACTGAAGGTCGAGCTGGTGCGAGTAAAGAAACCAGAGAGGGAACTATGAGAAGTCCAGCTGGGAAGGACACTTCTTTGCTGATTCTGCTACCAGAATCTAATGTTCAATTCCATTTTCAAATGTATTGTTTAAAAACAGTAAGTCTGATGCTCCGTGTGACCCTGACTTCAACATAGGATCTGTACAAAAACCAGGATCTCTAGCTACAGCAACCTGACCGTGACCACCATGATTATGAAGAACTTTTCCTGGGACCACAGAGAAAGACTTGGGGTTAGACAACTTAGTATGCCTGGAGCCTGTATTTGGGTCTTATGGCAAAATGCTTCATGGATAAGGTCTCCATGTTTTTAGGTCAAAGGTTTTTCCTTTCTATTTTCCCCATATTTTGCTGTGCCTATGGAAAAAAAAAAAACCTACTGTGCACACACTTTTTTTTATTTCATTTCATTTTTTAATTTCTTGACTTTTAAATAGGAGCTCCCACCTTTTTCATAGAACCTTGGGACACTGATTTCTTTGTTTCCACAATTTTCTATAGAACTAAGAAGAAAGGAATAAAGAAAGGCTAGGAGCCAAGAGCCAAATGGTCTCAGATGCATTGTTGGGGAAATAAGTAAGTATAGAACTAAATATTCAAGCCAAAGTCAATGATAATAGAATCAACGAACCTGAACTTTAACAGCCTAAACTTAAAAGGGTTTGTTATACTTGGCAGGCCAGGGGGCAAAGGGTGATTGTGTAGGATGCTCTCTGGGTCCATTGGTGGAAGAAGGTTGTCACTGGTGATGGAAAAGGCCCTGACTCATTGTATATCGGAACTTCAACTATGAAGGATTTTGTAGATCACAACTGTTTCAATAAAATAAAATTTTAAAATATTAGAAAACATAATAATAATAAAAACAAAAATTCTGAGTTGTGGTTCTCAGTTGTGCTTTTAAGCTCTATCTCTTCCCACCCTCACTCTTATCCACCTGTTTACACTACATTGATTCAGTAGGACCACATTTCAGCATCTCTGCAGAGCCCCTCAGCCATGGTTTATGGGAATACCATACAACATCAGCACATCTCATGGACCAAAAAAAATGAAGGTCCTCTTTTATGTAATGGGGCTCATGGTTCCTAGCTCTACCTTTCACAGTGGAGATCCAGGGCCTTTTAGTTGCTCCAGGGCAAACCCATACCAGGCCTGTGCCCTCTATAGGGCTTCCCGATTCTGATGATGAAGCAGGCACTTTGAGGTTGGCTCTGCATATTTGCTAACTAGCTCTTGCTCTTGATTCTGTCACTGGATCTAATTCTCCCATCAGCTGTCAAGGCATCAAGTAACAGGATCCAAAGAACCAAGGGCAAACTTTGACCCACAGAAGACAGAAAGGAGACACACAGTTCTCCTTCCTGACAAGAACTGACAAGTTCCTCCCACTTCCAAGTAAAGGTGTTGAGAATAGGCTGCCCAGGAACCACGTCAGCATGCAGAGTATTTGGAACTGAGGTCAGTCAAGGTTCTGAAGGTTCATGAGACATTTTTATCACTCCTTGACCTACCTGAAAGCATGGAAATTAGGAGGTGGGACAGGATAGTATGCTTACCTAGAATTAGTGTTATTACCAGAAATAACCTTTCTACCTGGGCTCAAGTGTCACTCCTATGGGGCTGGATGGAGATATATTATAGTGGGAAAAGTGCATGCTTTGCACATAGCAGATCTAGGTTTGATCCTTGACAACTCATATGGTCACTGAGCCCAGAAGGAGTGACCCCTGAGCACAAAGCACTGCTGGCTGTAGCCCCCCAATAAACACCCCCCCCCAAAAAAAAAGGATCACTCTGTGAGGTGTTCAGGAAACTGTATGTGCTGCCAGGGATTTAAATCAGCTTGGCCGAGTGCATGGCAAGCACAACCTTACCCTTTATGTAAGCTAAATCCTTTTCAGGTTAAATCCTGAAATCCTTTTATGTTTGGGTTACATAACTATTATCTCTGCGAACCCTTAACTTATCTATCTGAACAGCTAATTTATCCAGCAAGGAAATATATTATTTTATTATAGAACATCTGCTCTTTGTCATGAGTCTCCATTACCTTGTCTTGTGAGTTTCCTTCTTCTCTCCTTGCAGTCATGGGCCCACCTCATATGCCTGAGCTGAAAATATATGCCTCCATCTTGCCTCACTTTCATTGGAATTCTTCATATATGTGGAATTCTTGCATGTAATTAAACTGCCTTTGTTCTTCTACTATCTTCTCTGAGGACAATTTGATGAGCCAAACAACGAGATGGGGAGAATGTTTCTCTCCTACCCCACATAAGTTTCTATACAGTGTCTCAATTTATTAAGTTCCATTGGAACTTCCAACAGCTATGTTTCCTGGTGAATTCAATTTTCTTCCAGGCATCACTTCCCTTTTCCTTTTAGAACTGCTTTTCAGGACCCAGAAAAGTTCTACCTCTGAGAACACAGATTTGGACAAAGAATGAACTGAAAGATCAGTCCCTCTCAAACCACAAAGAAAGGGGATATTTACTGATTAAATACCCAGATTTAAATGGTAAACAAAGGAGTCTGAGAAGCTGTTATGCACTTTCATTTTTACCTTAAAATTCGGGGCAGTGTATTAGGTAACTACCAATTGCACACTTCGATTTTAACTCCTGCTCCCTTATGCAACTAAAATAAAGTGATGCCAATGATCTAGACAACAAATTTAGATGTCTGTACTGAAAAAAGAAATAGGCAGATGTCAATAAGCTTGAGGATTAAATATTTATATGCCTGAGAAAGCAAAATATTTACTGATCAATAATTTACTAACATATTTTTCTCACCCGTCAGGAAGGAAATGAATAGCTGCCTTTATGTGCATTTATTTTTTTATGCATCAAACTAGCGGGAAATTGATAACACAAGGTTGAATAAAGTACATGTGAGAGGCCAAGGAATTAAATGAATATGTGAAGCCTCATCCCCCCATTCTTCCTAGGTAACTTAACCTTACCTGCAAGACCCCGCCCATTTCCTGGGAGGGGTCTTGGAAAGGGTAGATAAGGTTTTGACCAGACGGGATGAGTCCCTTTTTGGTCTTTTGGTCAAAGGGAAGATGGCTGAAAGGAGTTATGATGCAGGACTAGCTAAGAATGGCTGAATGCTTAAAAGATTATGATATAGGCCACACATGTGGTGGATAGGGCATGAATAAAGTTGATGTTTCCTGATGCCTGTCTCTGGATGAGTCTGATTCCGCCGTTCACCTAAACCTGGGACGAGCCAACTGAATGGGGATTGCGGAGCCACGTGGCCTGGGATGGCAGAGAAAAATCCCTCCATCCATCCACCTCCATCCAGCTCCATCGTTAATTATTTTATTCTACAAATATGCACAATTCGTTTTTCTCTTTGGAAACCTGCAGAGATGGAAAGAGCTATCAGTAAGGGAGCAAGTCATCATTCTATCAATCTTCCAAAAACGAAACCATGTTTCTTCCTCCTATAGTTTCCTCCCTAATCCGAAGAACCACGATTTCCACTTACTTAATAGAAGCTGTTGTCTTACTTTCTCTTCCACATTCCAAAACAAAAACAAAATCTGACCACATTACCCCTGCTTTAAAACCTTCTGTAACTGGGGCCAGAGAGGAGGAGGGCATTTGCCTCGCATTTGGCTGACCCAGGCTCGAGCCCAGGCATCCCAAATGGTCCCTCAGCCTGCCAGGAGTGATTCCTGAGCACAGAACCAGGAGTAATGCGTGAGCACTGCCAGGTGTGGTCCAAAACCAAACCAAACAAACAAAAAACTTTCTGTAAATGTATGGTGATAATAAGCAGGGAGTGTGCTGTAAAATTCCAGCAGGACGGAGGGTACTTGCCTTGCACATGGCCAACCCAGGTTTGATCTCAAGCACCTCATATATCCCACAAGTTCTAGCCAGGGTTAGTAATTCCTGAGTGTAGAGCCAAGAATAACTATTGCTGTGTGGCCCAAAACAAACAATTACAAAACCCTTCTAGGGGAGAAAATAAGGTTGGAGTGATAGATTAAAGAGACGAGTGCCTGCGTCGCATACAGGAGGCCACTCTTAGGAGCCAGAGTAATAGCACAGAGGATAGGGCAATTGCCTTGCACAGGGTCTACCTGGGGTTTGATCCTGGGCATCCCATATCGTCCTGATTCTGAGCACAAAGCCAGAAGTATCCCCCTGAGCACTGCCAGATATGGCCGGAAAACAACAACAAAAATAAATGAGGCCACTCTTGACACTGACACTACAGGGTAACCAAACACAATGTGGAGTAAGGCTGGAGCAAGGTCAGATGTGCTCCAAAGAAATCCCTTCTGATATTTTCCCATCACATATAGAAAATCACTAAATCTCTGACTCTGCCTGGAGCCCTTTATGGCCTGCCTCATTTCCTATACAGATTTCATCTCACACAGTTCTTTCTTAAAGTCCACAGTATTCTTGCCTCAGTGAACTCCTTTCTGAGCCTCCTTCTCAATTTGGTTTACATCCATTGTTCTCTATGTCATATGTCCAAAATCTAGTCTCTACTCATTCTCTTCTCTCTCTCTCTCTCTCTCTCACACACACACACACACACACACACACACACTAACATACAACACGCTACTCTCACCTTCTGAGTCTCAATCTTAAACATTATGTACTAGACAAACCTATGATTAATTTGCCCAAGTCAAAATGGTTAATCCCATCTACCTTATATGGCTGATATGTCACATCAATTTCACAAGGGCAGAATCTATTATGTTTACCTTTACAATCCCATCAACTAGCACTGGACTAAATATATAATAAATGTTTTTAGATGACCAAAGTAATAGCACAGCAATAGGGCATTTGCCTTGCACACAGCCAATCCAGGTTAGACAATGGTTCGAATCCGGCGTCCCATACAGTCCCCCAAGCCAAGAGACATTTCTGAGCACATAGCCAGGAGTAAACCCTGAGCATAACCGGGTGTGGCCCAAAAACAAAAAGCAAACCCAAAAAAAGAAATAACAGCAAGGAATATATCCTAGGATAGTCTCAAATCCTCTCAAGTTATAAATATTGTAGCATCTGATTTCCTCAACAATGGAATTAGGAGGGTTATTTTACACAGATCAAAGCCATCAAGTTAATCCAATTCTTTAATCTCTTTAAGTATTTTCTGCCTGACAATTGTTGTTGCTGAAGTACTTCAGTTTATCTTCCTTTCTACTTCAAGCTTATCCTTCAGTGAAGTTTTGTTTCTAATTAACAGAATTGCTACTTCAATAGATTTCTAGCACATGCAACAGAAATAGATATCAAGCCAGCTGAGAGGTCATTGCTGGCCATTTTTTTTACCTGTATCTCTGTAACTATCCCTAGCTGAGACAGAGCATGGAATTTGAAGCAGATAATCCACAATAGAGAAAGGTTTACATAAGCAGAGAGGATTGCCAGGGCTTTCTGGAATGATGACTCAGAAAAAGAAACAGCCCAGAACTAAGTCTGCTTACAAGACTTCAAGTCCAAGAATGCCATGAAACAGGATGGTTTCTGAGAGGTGGAGGATGCTACTTGCTGCTGGCTGGTCTTTCACCCTGAGGAGTTATGACCACCTAGTGCCAGGACTTTCCTAGGAGGGAAGCAATACAGCAGTATTATTGGGATAACTAGGGCAATACCGAACATTGAACAAAGAGAAAAAAAACCTACATAGTGTATTTATTTGATAGAGCTTCTTCTTGGGCCACTTTTTGCCTGTGTTTATTTATTTATTTATTTATTTATTTATTTATTTATTTATTTATTTGGATGCCACACATGACAATGCTCAGAGGTTACTCCCGATTCTGCACTCAGGCTTTCCTCCTGGTGAGCACAGGGAACCATATGGGATGCTTGGGATAGAATCAGGGTTGGCTAGTGCAAGTTAAGTGTCTTACCTGCTGGATAATTGATCCAGCCCTCCAGTCCTCAGGCCACTTCTTGAGCCAGCCTGCTTCCAACATCTCCCAGGACATCCTATTCTCCTTTCCTTTCTTTTTCTTAATAAACTCTGCCACTATCCTGCCTCAAGTCTCCTGAGTGAAGCTTGTTCTCTGTCTTTGTCTCTCTCTCTCTGCCTCTCTCTCTCTTCCCCCACCCCATCCTCCCACCACTAATGACAGACAGACATGGCATTATATGTCACTTCTCTCTGGATCAGATGGAGTGGACAGAACTGAGAAGACTGTCTGGTCTGCCAAGGCAATTCTTGGGGATAAGTGGGGTTCTTTTTGGGGGAAGGGGGTTGGGATGTCCATTGTTTAAGATACATTGATTATAGCTGCATGGTGCATGGTTTTATCTTGCAAGCCTGATTTTAGGGAGCGATTTCATTGCCTGCATTGAAGAGCAGAACTGCCAGCTTGTCTTGCAGCATTTCTGAGTGTCAGAGAATCTGTTGAGAACTGGACTGGTGCCAGAATATCCCACTGGCCAAACTGCTGAGGCTGCAGTAATGAATCTGTCCCTGCCTCCTGATGCCAGCCAGAGGCATTTGGCATGGGTCACTTTGGTCCTTAGATTTAGACTTTAAAGGTCAAACTGAGAAATGCTTTCTAATTTACAGCCACTCTTGCTCTTCTTTTAATTTTTCTATCATCAGATGAACAAAGAAGTTAAAAGGGAATAAATGTCAGAAACATTCAGTATGTCAGAAACAAGGCAAAGAGAATGAAAGGTTGTCACTGAACAACTCTGAAAACTATGAGGTTCACCAAAGCCTTTGTACTTAAACTCAGCAAAATATAGCAAAACTCCTTTGATTATAGAAATAAAAAAAATCAAGTCATATTAATACACAAATTTTTCATGGAAGGAAATTAGTGTTAGCTATAAGGAATGTCTTGGAATAATTACACTACCCCAAAGGTATCTTAATAAATCAAAATGTTAGCTATAAGGAAATGAGTGTTAGCTATAAGGAATATCTTGGAATAATTACACTACCCCAAAAGTATCTTAATAAATCAAAATATTCTTGGTATAGGATAATTAATGATTGTCTTACTATCTAAAGTTAACTATCTCCTAAGACAGAAATGTCTTTGGTAATTAAATGTATATTTATGTATCATATTAGTACATGTACCTAATTTTAAAAGTGAAATGGTCTGGAACCAAAGCAATAGCACAGTGAATAGGGCATTTACCTTGCATGCTGCCAACCAGGGTTCAATCCCTGGCATCTCATATGACCCCCCTTGAGCCTACTTTCTGAGTGCAGACCTAGGAGTAATCCTAGACATTGCCAGGTGTGGTGTAAACACCAAAACAAAATCAAAAAAGTGAAATGGTCTTATCAATCCAACAACATAAGTCCTTTCTTTTCCTTATTTCTTTATGCCAAAAGAAGACCATCACTCCACTTCTTTCAGGTATTTTATATATATATATATATATATATATATATATATATATATATATTTACAATTTCAAAAGATATGTCACCTGTTTAATATGCTATTTCTTGATTGCTTTCAATTTCCAATAATATCCATTGTCTATCTACTGTGGAAGATGTAATTTTAACTCTCCTAGGTTACCTTTTGCCCTCATATTTGTCTTCCTTGCTCACCGACCTTTGACTATCCAGCTTCCATTACTAACAACTATAAATACTGCTTGCAATGTGTTCTTGTTCCATTTTTCTTTCTTGCAAATTTTCCAAACTCTGGCCCACATTCTCATACTTTCCCAAAATCTACAAATTGTTTCAAACTAATCAATCTGCTGTGTAGACAAACTAACCAAGTTAAATTGACAGATTGCATCTCCAACAGCAGAGATTAATGATAAGCTTGAAGAGGGGTTCAGGGAATTGGTATTTTCCTTTTAATGCTTGCTCTTATCTCATGATTTCAGATGAACTAGGTTTGAGAACCACTCATCAATCACAAAATAAGAATGTCATAAACTCTTAAGTGCAGAAGAGATTTGGGGTGCTATTTTCCAACTTTCTACCTTATTTGCCAGAAACTTTCAAAAGATGGAAATAAATGTGACAAAAGCTGAAAGTATGATCCATCCTCTATATTGTATGAATAAAAAATATCAATCACAAGTTCCACTGAAAGGGACAAAGCTTTGTCAAAAAAACCTCACACCGAAAGCCCAGGTATGTAAGAAGGCATACATCTGTTCTCTTAAGAGCCACTGGCTACTGCTTCTTGTGCAAGGTGATAATCATCATTGCTGATCTCTGTAATAAAGACTGCAATACAACTGTCTCCAAGTGGCCACAATGACATCCTGCCAAACAATGCCAGTAATATGGCCTTCATCCTAAGTGTCAAGACTGGGAAAAAGCCCAGAGGAATGTTCTTTCTTCTTTTCCAGAAGTTAACAAAACAATTCATACTTTATCATGCCCTTATTTTTTCCCTGACAAATTATTAATAAAACTATATTTATAGAGATGGCACAATTAGAGTTCATTAATATAAATTATGGGTTTTCTACTTAGGGAGTTGAATCCTAGGCACCGTATCTGGTCCCCTGAGCCCATCAGGAGTGATCTCTGAGCCTCTGAACACAGAGCCAAACATAAGCTTTGAGTACCAGTAAGTTAACTGGGCCTCAAAAACAACAACAACAAATTACTCTTTTTTTAGCATTTCTGGGGTGGACTTAAGCCACACCCAGTGGTGCTTAGGGTCAATTTCTGGCTCTATATTCATGTGTGACCTCTGTAAAGCCAAACAGCAAAGAATGACCAATTAAATAGCAATCATGTTGGAAAGCATAGTGATATAAACATTCCTGGCTTAGTCTCACTGAGGTAAGTCAATGAACAACCTAATTTACTGAGGAGACCCTCAAACTCTCCAGATCTTGACAACAATGGGTATATCTGAAAGTAAAAGTGAAGATTATTTAAAAGCTAATTTAAGAGAAAGATGCCAGGAATCTTTATTCTGACTAACTGAGACCCTTGCCCTTCCCCAGTCTGTGAGAGTATAAAAGGTCTTTATTCTGAGGAGGTCAGAGATGGGTCTCCATGCTGGAGGAACAGGCTCTGAGGAGGATCAGTGATGTCATAGTGAAAAAAGGAGACTACAAGATATTTTACAGACAGAGAATTAAAAAGATTCATTGTCTTCTCACACTCTGCTTCCGGAAGTTTAGCAACTCTGTTATATCCTCTCAGCAGAGAACTAAAAGAGTAATCCTCTCTGGGAAACCTACCAGACCAAGATCACACCTCTAAAAATACTGACAGGGAGGGCCACCAGCCTGTGAAGCTTAACTGTGACCTGCAATTATGTCGTTATAATAGTGGGAAATACTGAGTAACCAAATAATTGAAATCCTCATATTCCTTCTTGGGGAGTCAATGAATAAAGCCTAATCTTACAAATTACAAAATTAGGAAGTAACAATATAAGCATGTTATTAAGAAAATAGCTAAAGGGGTGGAAAGTGATAGTTTCCAGGGACTGGAAAATGAGGGCAGAGTCAGCTGTTTCTCTTAAATAGGCCTGTACACGGTGTTTAACTGTGTAGGAGAATACATTTAATACAGTGTAATTTAAGTAAATCAAAGGTTTAATCATAGGGTCCGGTGAACTCCTTCAAGAATGCCAGGGATACAACTAGGGAGACTTATATAACATCTCAAGAGCTAGTAAAAAAAAAAAAAAAAAAGACCCAGTAAAAAAGGGCAGGGCATTTGTCTTGCATGCATCTGACCTGTGTTTGATCCCCAGGACCCCAGCAAGACCCCAGAGCACTTCCAAATGTGATCCTGAGCACAGAACTAGGAGAAGTCTCAGAGCACAGCTGGGGACCACCCCCAAAACAAAGATTAAAAAAAAAAAAAAAAGACCCAGTGAGGATAAATGTACCAACATTCTCATTTCTTCCCTGGCAAGAATCAGGCCAGTTTCCCTTATACTTTCATTCAAGAAGGTTTACTCAAGCCTGCTTTCTTCCCTGCACTGGGTCCTCTCAGTAGAGGTAACAACAATCAACAAAACAAGGTTTCTTTTATTCCTGTACAAGAAATGCAATGTAGGGATAGGGAGGCAATGGGCCAATGAGGAGTGATTGCTGAAAAAAAATTAAGGTAAGAGTTTCTGCCACAGAAAAGAGGTGTGGGAACCAGTACAGAAGGATGAGGACGAAAAGGCTGCTCTGAAAAAGAAACAGAGGCAGAGATCAGTGAAAGAAAAAGCTGGGGTATCACATCCCAAGTGAAAAAAGGGCCAGGGAAAGGCTGTGAGGCTGGGGAAAAGCTTTTCCTATTTGAGAGGCAGCAGCTTGGTGGAGAGAGGAGTAAATAAGAGAGCACTGGCTACAAAGAAGCCTGAGTGGAGTATAGAACAGCCGTTAAAAACACAATCAGGAGGGACTAGGTAACTGGGGAGAGAAGGGAGAGCTCTAAGGGTGGACTTGCCTCTATAAAGTGCCCTGCAAATAATGATGCAAAAACAAGATGTCTACTTAAAATAAGGGATTTGGAGCCAGAGATATAGTACAGATATAGAACAGATGTATGCTTTCTTACATACCTGGTCTTCAGTTGTCAGAGTTGTTGACAAAGCTTCGTCCCTTTCAGTGGGACTTGTGATTGAATTTTTTTATTCATACAATATAAAAGATGGATCATACTTTCAGCTTTTGTCAAATTTATTTCCATCTTTTGAAAGTTTCTGGCAAATAAGGCAGAAAGGTGGAAAATAGCACCCCAAATCTCTTCTGCACTTAAAGAGTTTATGACATATCGTATACCTTGTATACTGCCAACCTGGATTCAACCCAGCATCCCATAAGGTCCCCTAAACCCCGCCAAGAGTGATTCCTGAGTGCAGAGCTAAAAGCAACCCTTGAGCATCACTGTCACCCAAAACCAAAATATTAAAATAAAATAAAGGATTAATTATAGCAAAAATTTCTCTGGGAACAGATATATTTGCAGAGTATGATATATGTATATATGTATATATACTGATATATATATGGTATACATGTATATATCTATATAACTTATCAATAAGTTATGAGCTTTTTTGTGTGCTTTTTGAATATTTTTTGTTTTGAGGTCACACCCAGTGATACTCAGGGTTTACTCCTAGATCTATGCTCAGGAATCACTCCTAGAGGTTTAGAGAAACTATATGGGATGCCAGGAATCAAACCTGTTATGTGCAAGATAACACTGTGCTATTGCTCCAACCCCATGAGCTTCTTTTTTATATTCAACTTTACTACTTCCATAACAGTCCATCTAAGCCTATTTCTTAGCTATCTCCTGTCTTCACGTGGTGTGCTATTATGCACATTCAAAAGAACCTGAGATAAATTTAGTCAACCTGAAGAGAGAACTAGCAAGAACTAACATATAATCAGTGCGAGCAACAGAAATCTCGATCCAGTGAGTTGCTGGTAAGTCACCCAGGAAAACAGAGGAGATTCCCCAACAGAATCAACAGGCCCAACAATGGCCAAGTAAGGAAACAGGCAGACGCTGTTAAGACATCAACTTTACCTAATCACATCAAATAACGCTTGTCTATTTCCACTGCTTCTCCAACAATGGCAAGAGGCCTGGCAAATGGTGACTCTAAACAGGCACCGTACAACTGAATGTTGGAATTTTGAGTTGACAGCATAATTCAAAAAACAAAACCACTCACTATCTGCAGAAGTGATACCTGAATGTTCAAAATGTATTTTGTTACAGCTCAGAATTGGTAAAACAAAGGTGTAAAAAGACACAATTTACACAGGTGAAAAAAGATACAATTTACCACCCGTTTAACATTTCAGACCACAGAATCCATTATCACACTGTTTTCTGTTGCTCCCAGGACTGAGTCTATCCACCTTCATCTTATGTATCCGTAAACTCTTTTCTGAAAATATTCCTCATAATAGTGTCCTTTAGGAAGCTTCTCTGAATCAACTACATTGGAAATATAATCTGGACCATATTATTTCACAATTTTCCATTAGGAGAAAGTTTTGTATCCTATCACTCTTATAAGTGCTTGAACTCTAAGTTTTAATTTCCTCTTCATTAACACAGATATGACTCCACAGCCAAAGAGACAGCACAGCAGGTATGGTATTTGCCTTGCACACAGCAGATGAGGGTTCAATTTCATGAACCCTCCTGAGCCAAGTGATAACTGAGCATAGTAAATCCTGAGCACAGCTGGATGTGGCTTAAAAAAATAAAGAAACAACAACTAAAATAGATATGATTCCAATCTATTTATTCCAGTTTTATTAAGAAATGAGATTACACTCATGAAAGTTCCAAATTTCTTGACTGAGTTCATTCAGGACCAAGTCCTGGAGAAATGTGTTGCTGTTCTCCAACCTCACACCCACCTCTTCAAACAGGAGACTTCATGATGGTGTATAATTAGACATATCTCTGAGCAAGGGAAATATTTAGTGGGCTGTCTTTTGTTCTGTAATCCATATGCCTCTGTGGACTAAAACTTCTGTTTAGAAACTCAACTAAAAGGTGAGCTGAAAAGATAGTATAGTGGGTAAGGCACTTGCCTTCCATGTGCCCAACCAAGATTCGTGCCTCAGCATCCCAGATGGTCCTCCACCCCTTGAGAAATGATCCCAAGTGCAGAGCCCAAAATAACTCCTGAACAATGCAGAGTGTAACCCAAAAACAGAAAGAAAGAAAGAAAGAAAGAAAGAAAGAAAGAAAGAAAGAAAGGAAGGAAGGAAGGAAGGAAGGAAGGAAGGAAGGAAGGAAGGAAGGAAGGAAGGAAGGAAGGAAGGAAGGAAGGAAGGAAGGAAGGAAGGAAGGAAGGAAGGAAGGAAGGAAGGAAGGAAGGAAGGAAGGAAGGAAGGAAGGAAGGAAGGAAGGAAGGAAGGAAGGAAGGAAGGAAGGAAGGAAGGAGAGAGAGAGAGAGAGAGAGAGAAAGAAAGAAAGAAAGAAAGAAAGAAAGAAAGAAAGAAAGAAAGAAAGAAAGAAAGAAAGAAAGAAAGAAAGAAAGAAAGAAAGAAAGAAAGAAAGAAAGAAAGAAAGAAAGAAAGAAAGAAAGAAAGAAAGAAAGAAAGAAAGAAAGAAAGAAAGAAAGAAAGAAAGAAGGGAAGAAAGAAAGAAGGGAAGGGAAGGGAAGGGAAGGGAGGAAGGAAGGAAGGAAGGAAGGAAGGAAGGAAGGAAGGAAGGAAGGAAGGAAGGAAGGAAGGAAGGAAGGAAGGAAGGAAGGAAAAGACTCACAGAAAAATAAGAGCAGTTCCCTAGCTTCCTATGCTAACTCTCCTCAGCCTCATGAGAAACCAATTCTCTCTCTCTCATGACAGACACTTTTCAATAAAACAGTTGACAAATGCAGACTATGTTCCTAAATCACTAAGGTAATAGTTTTGGGGACTAAATTTAGTAAATATTAACTAATCATGACAATAATTTATTTACTGTGACTGATTTCTTTTTCAGAGTATTGTTAACAGATAAATGGTGGCATTGTCTCCTGACTTAAACAACACACAAAAAGTGGACTATACTTTATTTGGTAAGAGTCTTTAGCTATGACATTTAGAAATATGTCTATTTTCTGATAATACCATTTTCTATTTTGTTGAAACAAGCTATATAAAACAAATTTGTGCCTGCTAAGGGAGCAAGCTTGGGGAAATGGGTGAGAAATTGAGAACATTCATGGAGAGAAGGTCCCACTAGGTTGTGGGATCGGTGTTGGGACATTAAATTCCTGAAACAACTGTATTATGGATAACTTTGTAAATCTTGGTGTTTAAAAAAATTTTTTAAATAAAATGTTTATAATAAGTAATAAACCATCTTCACAAAGAGAAGTAAGAAAGCAGGATACTAAAATAACAAAACTTTCAATATTCTGGCTTACAAAACTTCTGTTAAGGTCAAAATCATTCAAGTTTTCATTTCCCTTAATTAGGTCAGTGTTTGATTCCAGAATCCTGTTCCAGTCTTTTCCTTTTAATTCCTGCAGCACCAGAGTCCTATTTGCAGTTTCAAGTAACCTACTTAACTAGAATTTGGAACCCGAAGACTGAACGTGTGCTATCGTCATTCAATTTTGCTCAATAGACCTTATTAATGAATTAAATTTCTAATTCAGTTCGTTAAAAACAATATACCTTCAGCACTTCCAAAATCCAAGTATCCAAGTTTAATTATACTCATGAGTATAATACTCATGCATGAGTATACTTTGCTATATGCTCAGGAGTAAACATTCAAATATGGTCTAGGTAAAAGCACTGAATACAAGGCCACTTGGTTCCCTAAATCAGTTGTTAAATCCATTGTAATCTTGACACATCCTAACTTTCTTGAGCTTCAATCTTCCTATATGGACAAAGAAGACTTTAGTTTCTGAAATCCTTTACTGAAGTCTCAGGACAGCTGAGAATTTTCTACTCTGCTCTATATAGAGAGGGAATGGGAAAAGCACAGACGTGAATTTGACATTGTCCTGTCATCAGAAGTTGTATACTGAACCTGGGGAGATAACTCAAAGTGTTACAAGATTCAAGTTCAATTTCCAGCACTGTATGCACTTGCTTCCCATACTACCAAGCCTGCTAGTGTTGCCAAGTATAACCCTGTGGCCCCCGGCACCAAGCTCAACTCAACTAAGTAACCTGAGGACCTTGTACAATCCTGGAGAAACAATATTAGTGAAATTATACAGAACACAATTGCCATAATTACCTAATTTATCTCTTTATTCTTCAGGACTGACACTATGGCTGACATTATAGTAGATGTACAAACTACTAGGTAGCATAAAAGAAATCAAAGCAATCCTGTGGAAATCTGTGAATGGAGGCTATATTTACTGAAGGAAAACTGAAGGGTATCACAGGTATTATACTTGAGTTGTTTTTAAAAAAAAAAACATTCAGTTTACAGAGGATTCCTGATATCATCCTCTAATCTGATGCAAAATCATGTTAGAGCTTCAAATTCTCCATACTGTTCCCAAAATATGCTTCAACATTATCTCTCTCTTACACTAAATAAAACATAGTTTTGTCTCATTTCTTACCCATGATTTGCTACTCCCATTCCCCATTCATGTCATTCTTCACATTGGAATGTCATCCAATCTCAACACAATCTAACTCCATTCTCCTTCAAGTTTCAATTTTCTTTCTATATTTATTTTGAAAGAAGCTTATGAAATCCTTCCTTATTCTTTCAATCAAATGTGATATCTCTCTTCTTTAAAATTACCCAAGAAGAGCCAGAAAGAAATAATAGGAGGGAAGGCATTTGCCTTACACAGAGTTAACCTGGGTTGGATCTCAGGCATCCTATATGGTGGCCAAGCACTGCCTGGAATGATTCTTGAGTTCAGAGCCAGAAATAACCCCTGAGCATCACCAAGTGTGCCCCTCCAAAAATAAAATAAAATTCCCAAGATTTGTTGACATACCTCTTTCAGTGTATCTATCCTTTATCTTTGCGTTGTAGTTGCATAAAATCTTGGTTTTAAAATAATCCTGGGCATCAAAAACTAATATTCAACCTCATTGCCAAATAAGTGGTAGGTGGTATTCTATAGGTTATTTTTGATATAACAAATTATCCTATGGAGCTGGAGCAGTAGCACACTCAGTAGGTCATTTGCTTTGCATGCGGCCAACCCAGAATGGACCTCGTTTCAATCCCCAGCATCCTATATGGTCCCCCCGGTCTGCCAGGAGTATTTTTCTGACCGCAGAACCAGGAGTATCCAAAGTGATATTTGTTGTGACCCAAAACCCCACCAAAAAGATCCTAAAACTAAAATGAATAATGGTACTGAGATAGGAACTTCTGTAGCTTAAGGTTAAAATGGTGACTACTTCAGTTTGACTGTATTTAAGCTTTGGCTGAATCACATGAGTTAAGTTTAGCTAGTAGAAGATACACTCAATTGGAAGGGTATTCAAATGGCATATTTTGATTCTGAATCTCTATGAGATTCATTTAGGAACTGCAGTGTAATAAAATCAAAGATGTGAAAACAAAAACCATTTGTTTGATACATCAGTCTTCTGGGAATTTGGCAAGAAAAAAAGACCTAGAGAAATATAATATCTAAGTATGCTGATAAAATTAAGTGGGGTGGGCGGCAGAGTGATAGCACAGCAGTAGGGCATTTGCCTTGCAGTCGGCTGATCCAGGACGAACCTGGGTTTGATCCCCGGCATCCCTTATGGTCCCCCAAGCTAGGAGCAATTTCTGAGCACATAGCCAGGAATAACCCCTGAGCATCACCAGGTGTGGCCCAAAAACAAACAAACAAAATTTAAGTGGGGAAGAGGCTGGAGATAGTATAGTGGGTAAGGAACTTGTCTTGCATGCAACTGTCCCAGACTAAATCCCTGATATTTCAGATGGTCTGACTACCACCAGCAGTAATTTCTGTGCACAGAGCCAGGAGTAAACCCAGAAAACAGCTGGGCCTTGTTAAAAAAAAAAAAAAAGTCAACAATAACCACAAAATCAATTGGGTGAAAATGTAAGTCCTAGAAAAATTACTAAACCAAAATACTATTTTGTAGACTTTGTGATAATCAGATATTTGAGTGTAAACTTCAATAAAAGGAATTTTATACCTCTCAAAGCAATCAGTATTGAATTTTCAAACTGGCAAGAGAAGAACCTATGGTTTTACAGAGAAGGTAGATGGAGGCAGGGAGAAAGCATACTATACACAAAAATTGGAGGACCAAGACACTTTTAAATTCTTCCACAATTAAAACTAGAAACTGAAAGACAGAAATGTCTTCAAAATTCTGAGAAAAAAAGAATACTGAGCTAAGAGTAAAATAAATATGCTTTCAAACTTAAGTTGCCAAGAACTTACCTTGCAAGAATCTTTCTCAGAATGTATCAAAACTAAGGCATAAACCAGGAAAGAGGAATAAAATTTCTCTACCATCTCTTCCTTAGGGAAATAATTATTTACTCAGTTTTGAAGAAAGATGACAGCAGAGAGAAGGAAATCCCTGCTTACCATAAAAGAGGAATGCTTTGGTGTTGGGATGATAAAGGTATGTCTTGTTGATGGTGAAAAAACAGGTATCTGCTCCACACCGGCCTAGCCTCCCAGTTTCTCCTGTCAGTGGAGACCACCAGAGCATAATGGGGTAGGTCTCAGCTTCCGATTTTGATCTCTTACTTGTCCGTAATTCCTTCTTATGGAGTGAAGAGAAGTGTGTAGTCTTTTTCATGGTGTTTGACGATACACCTCGCAACTTGGAACTTTTTAAATTCTTCCTTTCAAATTTTCCCAGTTCAACTACTACCTAAAAAAGAAGACATTTTTGTTTGTTTATTTTTGCATCACAGTACTGCATTGAGAAGACTCTGGTTTACAGGATCACAGAGGAGTAGAGATTCGCACCTCTTCAAATCTACATCACAAGACCATCCTCACCACCACTGGACCAGCCAGGCTTTTGTCCCTCATTCCTCTCATTGTTCTGTGGTAAGAACTAAAAGGCTTTGAATTTTGCTTTGAATTTTCCCTTACTTTAATTCTTGTTTATATCACCTTCCCACTTTGAATTATTTATATCCATCTGAGTAAAATCTTGTGGCACTTGTCTTTTTCCTTCTGACTTACTATCACTTTGCAGTTCCAACCATGTCACCATTAAAAAAGCAAAATTCCTCTTTTCATATAGCTAAGTAGCATTCCACTACATATATGTACCACAGCTTCTCTATCTACTCACCTATTGTGGGGCACTTCGGTTGTTTCTAGTTCTTGGCGATAATAAATAACACTGCAATGAACTTAGGTACACATATAACTTTTTTTAATGGTTTCTTTTGTGTTCTTTGGAGAGATTGCTAGAACATATGGTTTAATATTTTGAGAAACTTCCATGCTGTTTTTTCATACAAAATGAATCAATTTATATTTCCATCAACAGTGTCTGTGGATCCCTATTTCTCTATAGCCTAACACTTTTCTGTTTCTTTTTATTTTGTTTTATTGGTTTGTGGGCCACAAACCAAGAGATGTTCAGAGCTAATTCCTGATGCTGCACTCAGGAATCACTCTGGTCAGGCTCGGGGGACCATATTGGGTACTGGAGATCAGAACTGTGTCAAATGTTCTTTTACCGGCTATACTTGCTCCCAACCCTAGCTCTGGTCCCTTTAATTAGACCATTGTCACAGGAAGAAGTAATATCATAGTAGTTTTGACTTGCATTTTTGGATAATCAGTGGTAGGGACATTTTTTTTTACATGTTGGTAACAGCCATTTCTTTTTGTTGTTGTTGTTTTGTTGTTGCTTGCAAGAGATTCTTTTACTTAAAAATATAAAAGGGACACATGTATCTCCTTTTTATATCTCAGATGTATTCCCTTAACATCTATAACTCTTTTTGAATATCCTCATAAAGTGACAATTTTTGCCCACTGGTTTTGTTATTTGATTGTTTGATTTTTTCCCTTTGAGATCTGTTTTATAAGCAATACTGGTAGAAGAGTATCTCTGTATAGAATTCATGTTTGAACCAAGTTACAGGGAATGTTGGGCTTTATTCGTCGGCCCCCAGATGCATTGGCATTGCTTCTCTTTTGCATAGACACATTAAAATGGGAAAATAATATGTATGCAAACAAGTTCTTATCTAATAGAGATGGGAACACAAATTTGGTAATGTAATTAGGCCTTATATTCTGAACATTGGCATAATGATTTGGCTTAGGCCTCAGAAGAATGGGTACCACACCTGAACAATGGGTACCATCTATGAAAACAACCACAATTGTCTATAACATTACAGGATCCAAGCCTCTACCAGGGAAGACTTACCACTGCTTTGCATTGATTTACTCCAAAGAGTGCTCTCAACACACACTGTTGCTCTCAGCAACAGCCTGCTTGCAGGGCAGATTGCTCCGCATTTAATGGTATGCTGAATTTAGAGGATGCTCCACATCAACCAGACATCGATGAAAGAAATGCATAGAATCCAGAATCTTTAAATATAAGAACCTGATACCAACAATAACTAAAGTGTGAAAAAGTTTCACTGGGACCACGGAGAATGACTCAGGTTGTACAGACTTGTGTGCCTGGAACCCAGAATCGGTCTTATGCCAATAGACTTCTGAGGTGAGGCCTTCTTGTAATCAGGCCAAGGATTTTTTTTCCCATTTTCCCCTTATTTTTCTGGACCTATGCAAACAACAGTGATTGCCACTATAACACCTTTACTATATATTTTTAATCTTATCCTTTAAGAAAAAAAAAACAATATACTAAACTTAAAAACAAATAACTGTAGTAGAATGCCTGTCTCAAATACAGGCAGGGAATGGAAAGGGGGGTGGGGGAAATGTTACACTGGTGAAGGGGGTGTTCTGTTTGTGACTGTAACCCAACTATGATCATGTTACTTAAATTAAATATATATATATATATATATATATATATATATATATAAACCTCAAAGGAGGACCAGTGATATCACAGCAGTAGGACATTTGCCTTGTACTCAGCTGACCCAGGATGGACCTGGGTTTGATCCCTGGCATCCCATATGGTCCCGAGCCTGTAGCAATTTCTGAGTGCAAAGCCAGGAATAACCCCTGTCACCGAGTGTGGCCCAAAAAGACAAAATAAAACAAAAACAAAATCAAACAAACCTCAAAGGAAAGATGATCAAAGCAATAGCACAGCATGGAGGGCATTTGTTTTGTACACAGCCAGATCTAACAGCCAGTTAGATCCCCAGCAATCCATATGAACACCTGAGCCTGCTAGGAAAACTCTCTGAGTGCAGAGCCAGGAGAATCTCCAGTTGTGGCAAAAAAAAAAAAAAATGGAAGAAGGAAGGAAGGAAGGAAGGTAGGAAGTAAGGAAGGAAGGAAGGAAGGAAGGAAGGAAGGCAGGAAGGAAGGAAGGAAGGAAGGAAGGAAGGAAGGAAGGAAGGAAGGAAGGAAGGAAGGAAGGAAGGAAGGAAGGAGTATGGAGTCAGGAGCTTGGAAGGAAACCTGATATCTAAGACCTAAGACCTAGACACAAAGGGAGTAGCAAGTAGACTCATACATATCTCAAAAGACATAACCATCACTCTTTAAAGGTCCCACCCATACAGGGATGGGCCCCAAGGTTCCCTGAGTAGTGTTTGGACTTGCAGAGGGCAGACAGTTGTTGGGGGCAATTCAAGTTCCTCAAAACACAGGCTATTTTTCTGGGCCCTGGTCACATGAGCCAAATATAAGCTGTGAATAGGGATAAGGTGTGAGGGACCTAGGGTGCAGCTCAAGAATGAAGAGTTGTTTAAGTAACTATTCAACTTTTTCCAGTTTTTGATGGTTATTGGTTATTGACATAAGTTTAAATATCTTGGATATTAGTTCTTTGTCACTTTCGTGCTATGAAAGTATTTTATCCTAATTAGTAGAATGTCTTTTCCTTTTAAGGATAGTATCTTTAGTTGTGTAAAAGCACTACAGGTGTGGTTAGAAATGGAATCTAATTGGCCATAAGCAATAGAAGACCAGAGCAAGCAGTGGGGGGGTCCCTCTGCTTCAAATGATCCAATTTACTTATCCTGAGCATTCAAGTGCAGGCAAGTAAGGATTAGTGGAGGCCAAGACTGTTGTGTGTCTGGGATGATCACCCTAGATAACTGTCATTCAGCTCAACTACTCACTACACACATGTGGAGAGCTTGTCTCTCAAGAATTGCTTTCATAGTATAGTAAAATGGAGAGTGAATTCTAATATGGCATCCACGAGCACAGCTATCAGGTTGTAAGAAATCATCCAATAGTGCCTGCAGAATAAATCTGACCCTAATTTACTCCCTGTAGTTTCTTGTCTCTCATACTAATGCTTTAAGTATGGTAATTGGAATCACTTCCTAGGGGTGCTCTTCAGACTCATGTATGTTTCTGCTTTGGATTTCAGACAGCTCCGTTGATGGGATTATTGACAGCTAGATCACAGGTTCTACTGTTTCCTAGGCTTACCTGAATTTACACTCTTTTAGCCCTTAATGCAGGGATTTCAGGGATTTGTCTCCACTATGCTGGACTGTAGGGCTGTGTTCTTGGATATTCAGCATAACCCACAAAGTGTTCTCCAGGGTAAGATCAATGCCTTAGAAATCTCTTCCCAATTGTAGCTTGTAGTCCTAAAATATGGTTTCTTTTTTGGCATGTGTCTCTATACTTTTCTATCTATCTGGGTACTTTCTTCTTTTCTCCTCTCCTTTCTCTTTGTTTTTACTGTTGCTGCTGCTGTTGTTTATGAAAGAACCAGGAATCATACACTTTAGCTACAGTGCATCAGCAATTGCACATATTGCTGAAGCATCAAAGATCCCAAACATTGGCTCTAGGCCAAGTGGAATGATAATGGCCATTGAACTTGAGGCCTCACTTGCTTCACCCTAACATGGCAGGTACAAATAAGAGTATTTTGGACTCCTGGGGAAGGCTCAAAGCTTTCACTGGGCTTTCTGAAAAACAAAGACTAAAAATGTACTAAGATCTACTGTGTGAGTGGACTGGACCGATAAAGTGCAATGGATAGGAATTTCCTGTGCACACAGACAACCCAGGTTCAATTTCAACATTCCATATGGTCCCTGAGCACCACAAGGAGCAATTCTGAGCACTAAGCCACAAGTAATCCTTGAGCATCTCCAGAATGCCCTCCAAAAAAGTATGTATGCACTCCACTATTTATCGCAGCACTCAGCACAATAGCCAAGATATGGAATCAACCTCGACGTACAATAACAGATCAGTGGATCTTATACACAATGTGGCACTTATATACACTTATATACTTACATAGCAGTTAGAAATGACACAATCGTGCTTGCTTCAGCAGCACATATACTAAAATTGGAACGATACAGAGAAGATTAGCATACCCCTGCACAAGGATGACACGCAAATTCAGGAAACGTTCCATATTTAAAAAAAAAAAAAAAGATACAATCATGGATTTTGCAGCAACATGAATGGAACTAGAAAATGTTATGTTAAATGAAGTAAGCCAGAAGAAGAAAGATAAATACAGAGTGATAGCACTTATCTGAGACATTTACATATAAAGCAAATATACATATAATACTTGATAAAGAAACACAACATTCCAAATGGTAGAACTTTGGAACACCATAGGTGCTAGGATATAGCAAGTAGAAGCAATCAAGTCAAGCAAAAAAAAGGGGAAACACAAAGCCTCTAAGATCTCACTATTTAACCCTCTTTACCCCCAATTCTTTTTTTTTCTTTTTTTTGGGGGGGGCCACACCCAGTGTTGCTCAGGGGTTACTCCTGGCTGTCTGCTCAGAAATAGCTCCTGGCAGGCACGGGGGACTATATGGGACACCGGGATTTGAACCAACCACCTTTGGTCCTGGATCAGCTGATCTCTCCGGGCCCTATCCTCAATTCTTAACTCATTAGTTACTGAGACCGACCTTCAGCTCCAATAAGCCACCACCCAGCTCTCAAAGCAAAAGGACACCTTCTCAGTCCCACATCTCAGGCACTGGCAAGAAGCTGCAACCACCACTCCTACAGACTCATTCTCTGTGACACTCCTTCTCATATACACTTCCTAAACGTGGACTGTTGCACCCTACCAAATTCAGCCCCAGAAGGAACCCCAGCTCAAGGACACTACTGGATCCCTTATTGCTGCAAACCATGTCTCAAACTCAACAAGACCACAGTGTGGGATGGAAATGGGCCCTGAATCTTACCCTCCCCAAGAATATCTCAAAAGACTTAATGGAGATATCTATATTTTCTTTGTATGTTTAATACATCAATAGTTATATCTCAGTGTGTTTATTTCCAAATGTAGAAGTAGCCTCCTCCATCCCCTTTTTTCCCTCCTCTTTTCTTAAAATTTTCTTAAGTTTCTTATATTCTCATTTTTTAATTTCTATATATAATTATTTATTTATGTATATGTATATATACATATCTATAAATTTCACTTGTTTGAGTTCTGCTTGGTATGAAATTCTAGAAGAAAAAGTCTTGTTTGGGATAAATGCTCAGGACAAAACCTGGGTGAAATTATCCAGAGGGAGAGAGAGAGAGACACACAGAATAGTCCCACTCATCTATGGTTTTAAGAAAAATTAAAGACATTACTGTAATAAGGCCCAGAGACAACAGAGTTAAGGAAGGGCTGGAAGGGCCAGAAGGACCGGCTCACAATTCGAAGCTTACCACAAAGAGTGGTGAACGCTGTTAGAGAAATAACTACACTAACAACTAGCATGACAATGTTAAAGAATACAAGGAGTGGGGCCAGAGAGATAGCTTGGAGGTAAAGCGTTTGCCTTGCATGCAGAAGGACGGTGGTTTGAATCCCAGCATCCCATATGGTCCCCTGAGCTTGCCAGGGTCGATTTCTGAGCGTAGAGCCAGGAGCTGCCAGGTGTGACCCAAAAACAAACAAACAAACAAAAAAGAATAAGAGGAGTAAAATGCCTGTGTTGAATACAGGCAGGGGCGGGGGAGGTGGGGAGCATTGGTGGTTGGAATGTTACACTGGTGAAGGGGGTGTTCTGTTTATGACTGAAACCCAACTACAAACATGCTTGTAATCATGGTGCTTAAATAAACATCTATATATTAAAAAGAAATCAGAAGACACTAAGTCCTAGATATGTGCAAAATCAAGTTCACTAATTACAGAAGACTAACTTTGACAACTGCAACTGCGCAGAACTTTTCATGGGTCCAATAAGAAAGACCCTAGCCTAGGCTTCATCCTAGGATTTGAA
The DNA here is from genome assembly GCF_024139225.1 of Suncus etruscus. Classification (NCBI taxonomy): domain Eukaryota; kingdom Metazoa; phylum Chordata; class Mammalia; order Eulipotyphla; family Soricidae; genus Suncus; species Suncus etruscus. The sequence continues at coordinate 141,017,627 of NC_064851.1, forward strand.
CAAAAACCAAGATCTCTAGTTCCTGATGTCTGACTTTGACAACTATGACTGAGCAGAACTTCTAGAATCATAAGGAAACACTATATTCTAGGCTTCGTCCTAAAATCTATGCAATAACCAAGAACACTAATTACAGAAAACTGACTACAACAACAGTGATGGAGCAGAACTTCTAGAAACATAAAGATTCTATCCTAGACTGTGTCCTATGACTTGTGCAAATACCAAGATCTCTAATTACAGAGGACTGACTTCGTTAGCCACACTAAGCAAAATATTTCCTGGCACTGGAAAAAGACTTTGGGGTTCGATAATGAGCATATCTAGAACCTGTAGTTGTTCCCATAACAGTGTGCTTCAAAGACGGAGAAACCCTGTATCTTATAGGCCAAGGAAATTCCTTTTCGAATTTTCTCAATTACTTACTATGCCTATGCAGAAAAAAAAAAAAAAAGGGCACAAAAAAACTCGGCCACATCAGCCCTCCTCCCACTTTTTTCTTTTTTGTGTTGTTGTTTGTAGTGGCTATTGTGTATTTTGCCATTGCTTCTTCTTCTTCATTGTTTTTTCCCCCTTTCTTTCTTCTTTTAAATTGATATTGATAGCTCCTAGATGGATTTCTCCCAGCATTTTTTCCCCCAACAGAACCACAGATCTTGAATCATTTTGTTCTGCCTCATAAATTAAGAGGGAAAAAAAAGTGGATGGTACCAGGAGCAAAAGTCACATGAACACTGAGTGGAAATAATGATCAGGCCTAAATACCAAACCCAAAGTCAACAACAGAATCAAGATCTACAAGTTATATACAAAGGGGACCAATTACACAAGGAATCCAGGGGGCAAAGGGAGGAAGTAAGGGATGCATGCTGGGAACAGAAGCAAAGGGAGGGCAACACACTGGTGATGGGGAATTGCCCTAATTTATTGTCACTCTGTACCTTAAATATAACTGTGAAAGACTTGTAAAAAATAAAATAAAAACTACTGTTTGAAAGTTAAAAGGAATAAGAAATTATGCTAACATTAAAAAATTGGATCACTTATGACAAAAAAGCATTAAGAGAGCAATATAACCATTAAAAACTAAAGAAAATGAATTCCTGCCAATAGCTATCTCAGCATTTTTATGATAATATAATAATATGACTTTCCCAGTAGTTTGATGGAATAGTTGACTTGTAGCCACAAACTATCTTTTCCTGGTACTTTCCTCTGCAAATATACAACCCACAATATTAAAAAATTTGGGGGTGTTTTTTTGATTGTCTATTTGTTTATGGGCCGTACCAGAAGTATTCAGGGATTACTCTTGGCTCTGCACTCAGGAATCACTCTGGACAAGCTCAGGAAACCATATGAAATCCCAAGGATCAAATTCAGGTCGACAAGGCAAACATCGTCCTACCCACTGTGCTATCACTCTGGCCCCAATATTAAAGATTTTTTTAAAAAATGAAAACAAAGGAATATAAAAAGCCAAATGAAAACCAACCACTGGGAAGAAGGGAGAAGGTAAGAAATAGAGGAGGGGGCACAACGTATTGTACTGGAAAGATATCTGTGCTTGGATAATAGATAGGGTGCTAAAATATATTTGAATATATATACAACATATATATGTTAACATATATTTGAAGAGGTACCCTTGAAACACACACAGTCCCATGAATCATAATTATATCAATAAAAATAATAAGAATGGTTAAAAGGCTTTTAGAAAATAAGTAACAATTTTATAGGCAAATCTTGTTCTATATTTCTAATTTATGTCTACTATGTGTGATATAAATTAATTTCCAAAAAATAGAAAATGTTTTTCCTTTCTGGCTTTTGGGCCAAACCTGGTGATATACTACTATGTATTATATACTATAAGAGCTACTCCTGACTCTGCTTAGGAAGGACTCTCAGCAATGCTCAGGGAACCATTTGTTCAGGGATCAATCCAGCTCTCCTTTATGAAAAGCATGCACACAGCCCTTTGTCAATCCAAAGGAGAGTTTTTCTGCCAAAGAGCTTTCAAAAACATTACTAAGACTAGGCATCATATAACAAACATAAGGGATAGACAAACGTATTAAACAAAACTATTGGAGAAGTCAGGCAAATTCAGAATATGGTTAATTCAAGACTACAAATGAACCAGTTTCTTTAACAAATTCATGACATACAGTAACAGAACAGAAGAAACTTTTCTGGTGAAAAGGTTTTTAAAAAACTGCAAAGCGTGGGGCCGGGCGGTGGCGCTAGAGGTAAGGTGCCTGCCTTGCCTGCGCTATCCTTGGACGGACCTCGGTTCTCGATCCCCCGGCGTCCCATATGGTCCCCCAAGCCAGGAGCGACTTCTGAGCGCATAGCCAGGAGTAACCCCTGAGCGTCACCGGGTGTGGCCCAAAAACCAAAAAAAAAAAACAAAAAACTGCAAAGCGTGTGCTGAGTCACATGAGGCACCATACTCAGGTTGCATCGTGAAAATGTCCGGATAAAACTCTTTAGCATGACCAGCCAGACCACCAAAGCGACAACCGTGACCTACAGATTTTTACTACAGGGCCTAAGCATCGAACACGTTCAAACAAACTAACATGCCCTTGCTCTTTTACCCTCTCTTCTCATTACTTCATATTTTTGTTGTTGTTGTTGTTGTTGTTGTTATTTAATTGTTGGTTTGTTTTGTTCTGTTTTGTTTTCCCTTTTCTCTCTTCTTGTCTCCCTCTTCTTCCACCTTCTCCTCCTCATTACCATCAATTCAATCCATGTCAAATAAAAACACATGGTTACCTCCTCTATAGGAAAGGAAAGAAAGCTGATATATAGGGTGCTGCGGACAATACTGCAAAGGGTAAATACCTATATCAGGGGTCTCAAACTCGCAGCCCGCGGGCCGTTTGCGGCCCTCCATACAACATTTTGTGGCCCACGGCCGGCCTTCAAATATTGCAGTTTTTGCAATTATTCGCTTACCGAATTTTGCTGCAACATGGATGGAAATGGAAGGTATGTTAAATGAAATAGGTCAGAAAAAAAAAAAAGGCTAAGTCCTGGATATCACTTATATGTGGTATTTAGAATAATTGTGTAAAGAAATGCAAAAGTTTAAAGGGGGGTTATCAAAAACACTCTAGGCCCCAGAGTATAGTGAGGAAAAGGAAAAATATTGAATGGAGGAGGAGAAAACAAATATGAAAGGACAGGAGACAGAGGCCAAGGAATCTCTGGTGCATGTGTTGTGTTTTGAAAGGACAGAACTAAATATCAAGGCCAGAGTCAACAACAATGAAATCATAAGTCAATCTGTAACAACCAAAATTGGTGGCCTGTTGTGCTGGCAGGCTGGGGTGAAGGATAGGGAGTGGGATGAACTCTAGAAACACTGGTGGAGGAAGGTGGACACTGGTGGTGAGATTGGTCCTCAAACATGGTATGTCTAATCCCCAACTATGAGCAATTTTGTAATTCTCAAGGATTTAAATAAAAAATACTTTAAAAAAGAAGACCAATTCAGCAGCAAAAGGTGACAGAAGGACAGCACAAGTCCTTTATCAAAGTTCTTTTATAAACATGATCTCATTCAATCCTAATCAAGAAGGAAGATTGATATGGCAGCTTGAAAAAAGCCAGAGCACATCTTCCTTTCCATCAGCCAATATCACAGCCACAAATAACCTTTAAAAGACCTTGACGTTGCACACTAAACCATTGCTTCCTGAATGAATGCAAAATATATGAATTCTCAGCCACAATTTTACTATTACAGAACCACTGTTACTCTAATTGAAAATCAGGTAATGAAGTTGAATATCATCCCAAACTGATGCTCTCACTGATCTTGTTCCTGCCTGACATATTCATTCACTAAACTTACTTCATCTGTTTAAAATTCATATTCCCAGAGCCAGAGAGATAGTACAGCAGGTAGGGTGCTTGCTTTGTACATGACTCGACTGGCCCATTAGATCTCCGACATCCATATGGTCTTTTGAGCCTGCCAGGAGTGATTCCTGAGTGCAGAGCTAGGAGTAATATCAGTTTTAGTAACATCAGGTTTAGTCGAAATCCACCCTCCCCACAAAAAACTGTTTGTTCCTTCTCTCAACAAACTTCTGGTCCTGACAGATGAGGCAAAATGAGGGGGCAGGGATGGGGGTTTAAAGTCCTTAGAAAAGGAGCTGAGAAGCAAGAATGGTGGCAAAGGCCCAAAGGCAACATTGTACAACTTGAATTCTTGATACCTGAAGGGTGATGAGCAGAAACACAGTGGCTGCGAGGCACAGGCAAGATGCCAGTACCTTCCTCCTCTGAATTTGCACCATGCTGCCCTGCTCCAGGTGAGTGACAGAGCTAGACTGGCTACCAGGTATTCTCTAGTTAGTCTATTGACTGAGACAACTTCACACAGAGGTGCCATCTGGGCGCCAATTTCCTCCATGGCCATTCCTGCTGAGATCTGGTCTCCATGAAGCACTGAGATCCGTGGTTTTGAGTGATCCCAGCTTGGCATCAAAAGAGAACAGCATGTAGTCTTCATAAGTTATCATCAGAGCAGCTGGAGATTCATCAGAGTGGCAGAAGGCATCAAAAGATTCTGTAACAAATGAATAATCTTTTATCCATTGTGCAGAATATTTCATAAATGGAGTTGTACATGGTTAGCATGTAGATACCCAACACATTAAAACTAACAGGGATATCTGAAATCATGCAGTCCCAATACCTCACTCACATGTAAAATAACAAGGTCAGAAAGGGGAATTGATTTACTCAAGGTTACAGAGGGCAGGAGATAAGTGAGAGGTCTCCACTTAAGGTCTGGAGATTTTATTCTGATTTTACCAAATCTTCTCACTTCAAGACTTAATTCCAGAAAACATTTACATGCAGAATTTTCTTTTCTTGTAAATTGCAATGGGGTAGAGAAATAGAAATTATCCATCTACTCCTGTAAAAAAAATAAGAAAAATAAAAGGTGTGTCACTGATCAAAAATGAATAATAGATCAATTAATTGATAGATCAATTAATAAGACCTTGCATTCAGCTGATCAGCTGAATTGATCCCCAAATTCAGCTGATTTGGTCTCTGATACCATATATGGTACTCTGAGCACTTAAAGAAGTGATCTCTAACCAGAGCCAGGAATAATACTTAAGCACTGCCAGGTGTGAGCCTAAAACAAAAAAATATATATATGTAGGTATTTAGGTCAGAGAGATAGGGGTTAAGAAGATTGCTTTGCAAGCAACCAGCACAAATTCAATACTTGGCACCATATATGGGCCACCAATCACCACCAGGAGTGGTCCTGAGCACAGAGCCAGGAGGAAACCCTGAGCACCACCAGGTGTGGCTCAACTCCCAAACTAACCCTATCACCACCACCTAAAAAAAAAATGACATTCTGGTGAAATGCACAGGGTGATTCTACAGTGCTCCCAAGATCAGACTTGCTACACAACTCTAGAATATAGGATTAAAGAGATAATAAAAATAAAAAATATATGTAGAATTATATTATAAACCTTAATGGTGTACTCCTTCTTCATGGATCTACCTTGACTTACTTGAAAATCCAGGACACTTTTCTACATTAACAAAAAGATCTTGGTATTATAAACCACTAGAAGTTCACTATTCTCTTACCTATGGAATTCTCAAAATCCACAGTAATAAAGAGAACAAGGACATAGAGTCAGTCTGCCGGGAATTACATCTCAACTCTCCCACTAGCATCTCCACAGTTCAGTTTCCAAAAGTAAATACTACAATGCCTAATCAGAGACAACTAAGAGGAGGATGCAAGACTAGTAAACACTTCTTATTCAATCTGGCCCATAATAAAAACCCCAATCATTCCATCCTTATTTTTAAATACCAATACTTAATGAAAAGTGAAGCTGAATTCATATAATGTATGCTGCTTTCTAATCAAATAGAATTTAAAAAGTGAAATACTTTACCAAAGGAAAGGGAATGACTAATATTTGTTGTCTGGCATATGATGATCAACTAATAGCAAATAAGAGCTCACTCAGTCCTCCTCTCAATAACTTCATAAAGTAGCAGTTCCAATCTTCTTATTTTGAATTTCCCTTTCTATTTTAGGCCTCCCAAGCAATGCGCAAGGACATTCCCTCTGATTTTCAGCGAACGAGACCAGAAGTTCAATGCAAGATCCAAGAATGTAGGACCACTTCAGCACTGCAGTGCTGGGGACTCCTGAGGTCACATCAGCAGTGCGTGTGGACCTCCAATTGTTTCCAGCAATGCTCAAGGGGCCATGCAGTGCCAGAAACTAAAATGAGTTGGCCACATGCAAAGCATACACTTTAATATCTGTACGATTTTTCAGGCTCTTGGCCTCCTCTAAGGATGAGAAAACTGAATATGACAGTCATAAATTGCCCAGACTACAACGTTGATAAGCACTACAATTAAAAAGCTGGTTGGTCTCCAGACCTTATGCATGTTATTCTCTAAGAATATAACGTTGGTAAGCTCTACAATTAAAAAGCTGGTTGGACTCCATACTTCATACATTTTATTGTAAGTTATAAATCTAAATCAGTAAAATAATGCTACATACCGTCCCTACTCATGGGTTATCTGCCTGAATCACAAAACATTTGTGCAGAATAGCTTTCTATCAGATGGTATATCAGAGGGAAACAATGACAAAAGTAGTTAAGAATCTGGAAAGTGCCTTTCTTGCTACTGGGCTGATGCTAATAGCTATTAGTTCTTTAAAATATGGAGCTGGCACTTGGGTTCCATCTAACCGTTCCTTTAATCATAATAGAAAACACTAGGTCATTCCTTTTTTGTTTGTTTGACTTTGGTGGTTTTTGTTGTTTGTGTTTGTTTGTTTGTTTTGGTAGTATAAGGAATCAAACATAATGGCTGACACATGTAAGGTAAATGCACTATCATTTGAACTACATTCCTAGCACCAAATAACGAAATCTTTCTAAGCCACTGTTTCTTCTATAAATGTTAACTGCCCTTTCTTGCATAACTAATATAATCAAATTTTCAGGGTTGAAGAGATGGACAAGGATAAGGCAATTGCACTGCACATGATCGACCCAGGTTCAAATTCCAGGTTCCCCTATGTCCTACCAGGAATGATCCCTGAGCATAAGTATAGGACTAAGTCCTTAAAACTGCCAAGAGTGAGCCAAAAACAAAGAAAAAAGGTTTTACTTTATAAACAAAAATATCTTAACTATAAGTAATCTAAATTAGCCAATCTAATAAAATCTTATCACTTTGAATTAAGTATAAAGCTATGTTGTTTTCAAAATATGTTTAGATAATGCTCTCTACTCAATCTTCCTAATAGCCACTTCATTAAATAGACTAAACATTAATGCTTTTGGTTTTCAAAAATTTAGATATTAGGAAAATGATCTTAGCAAACCTAAGGGATTTGCCCAGATTCCTATTTTCTTTTAATTATTTTATTGGATCACCATGAATTACAGAATTACAAAGGTTATTCAGGACAGAGTTTCAGGCATATACCGTGTCAGCACGAATCTAGAATTCTCTTTCCTACACCAATGTCCCCAGTTTCCCAAAAGTTCCTTCGACCATCTCTCCTCTAGTAAATGGATGATCAGCTGGATCAATAAGCAGCTCTTTTTTTCTTTTCTAATTGTATCCAGTACCAAAGATCAAACTCAGAGCCTCAGACATAGAAGCTTACACTACTGCCAAACCTCATTCCCAGACATCCTCATCCCAAAGTCCTATTTTAACTAGTCTTAAGGTTACACAAGGGTAACTTAAAGTAGTGATAAAAGTGGTGCTTTCAATGACCTAATATGATTATTCACACTAAACTTTAACCTATCGAAGAGAACAGACTCTTCCAAGGTTTGCTAGCATATAGAATTGGTTAATCTTCAGGACATCCTTTAAATAGTGCCTTTTTTTTTTTTGTTTGTTTTGGTTTTTGGTTTTTGGGTCACACCCAGCAGCGCTCAGGGGTTACTCCTGGCTCTATGCTCAGAAATCGCTTCTGGCAGGCTCAGAGGACCATATGGGATGCCAGGATTCAAACCACCAACCTTCTGCATGCAAGGCAAATGCCTCACCTCCATGCTATCTCTCCGGCCCTAACTAGTGGCTTTTTAAGGATGACAGATAAGGAAAGCTGTTGAGAAAACTAAGAGCTGTCAATCAACTTGTTTTGCTTTGTTTTTCAAATTTCTGTGTGGGTTGTAATCTGTGATGCTGGGGTCCAAAATAACTCAAGGACCATCAGGTACACAACCAGAGGTGAAGGGGAAGGAGCAGAGACATTATTAAGTAATATAATCAGGATTTCTTCCCACAGCTGAGGCTGTGCTCTATTACTAAAACCACATGCTCAGCCTTCCACAATTACCTTTTAACATTTACCCCATTTCAGTTCTATTTCCCCTCGTAAGTGCCGCTCATTCAATTTTCATGTTTACTCCAAAGACACCACCTGCTGTTCCAACCAGTTGGCTCCCACTGCATTACCCACCCAGTTGAAGTTTCTGAACTATACACTGTAAATCTCTTTGATTTAAACCAGCCATTTAAAGATAAATATTAAAGTCATTATATTGTGTTTTAAACACAATATAGCCTAGCTTCTACTCCACTTTTTAACAACCTTTCCTCCTTCTACAATTCACATACAATTGTTCCTGATCTTCCTATCACAGAGCTTCTTGGGCCTACCTTATATTATCCACACTACATTCACTATAAAACCATTCTTCAAGCCTTTCAAGACTCTTTGCTCTGGTAAGCCTTACTTAGCCTTTCCACATGTCAATGGGGAGATGTATCACTATGTGCGTATTCCAGTCAGGGCACTGACTACAGGGAAATGTGTGGTTTTAAGAACTTTTCCAAAGCTGCTTTCTTGGGTGCAGTAAAAATAATTCTCAGCAATCAGAGGATAGTAAAGGGAGTATGTAAGAGGCATTCCTTGTGTACAGACTACCCTAATTTGACCACCAATAACTCAAGATCAGAGTTATTGATATAGATATAGCTCTGGCGTTCCCCAACACTGGTGGGAGACCCTAAAGACCATGAGCACTTGTGAAAGAACTCAGATAATTTTTGACACTAAGGCATGTGCAGAACCGCTTCCCTGGGCCCTTATGTTAAACCACTGTCTCAACTGGTTGAGAATAACTGGGAAAGGCCCCAGGGTTCCCTGAGTACAGAATAGGGGGCACAGAAGTAAAAATAAAAATAGACCAAGATAAAAGTTGTGAAACATTTAAATGTTTGCATATTCAACTGGTAGAAGACTTTCTTATTGTCTGCAACTAGTCCTTGGGCACACTTTCTACCTGTCCTCAACTCTAGTGACATCTGTATTATTGTGTTTTTCACTTTCACCAATGGACACCATATTTTATTAAAAATAAGCATTTATTTTTAGGTAAAGAGTGTTCTGAGTTGCAAATCTCTAAGAAAGTTGTTCCCTTCATCTAAGTGCACATTTTAGAAAAGTTAATAGAGAACAATGAGAAAAAAAAAGTGGGGGAAACTAGCAGCCACATAAACCTAAAATATAAATTAATGGGGAAAGAGAAGTATAGCCCCAGTTACTTCACTGGCCTATATCTGAATTGTTGGTACTGCTTTAAAAAGAAAAAAGGAGGCCACACTGGGTGGTGCTCGGGGTTTATTCCTGGCTCTAAACTCAAGGGATCACTCCAGCCAGGGATAAAGGGATGGGACTATATACAATATTGGATATTGAACCCAAGTTTGCCACAGGCAATCAAGTGCCTTAACATCCCTCCAGCCCTGGTTTTAAATTCTTTAAGTGACAGATACACACCAAAACATTATACATGGGGCTGAAGCAATAGTATAGTGGGTAGGGTGTTTTGCATGCAGCCAAGCCAGGTTCCTGCCAGGAATAATTTCTTCTTTTTTTTGTTTTTGTTTTTTGTTTTTTGTTTTTTTGGGTCACACCCGGCGGTGCTCAGGGGTTACTCCTGGCTGTCTGCTCAGAAATAGCTCCTGGCAGGCACGGGGGACCATATGGGACACTGGGATTCGAACCAACCACTTTTGGTCCCGGATCGGCTGCTTGCAAGGCAAACATCACTGTGCTATCTCTCCGGGCCCCAGGAATAATTTCTGAGCGCAAAACCAAGAGTAGTCCCTAAGAACTGCCAGGTGTGCAAAAAAAAAAAAAAATCCTTTATATAATAATAACACAATCACTTTTCGTGGTTCTACTTAACATGGAAAGTATATAAAAACATGCCCATAATCCCCAAAAGATAAACAGAAATCCAAAATAGAAGAAAAATTTAAAAAGAGCAGGTCTATCATAGAGTATTGGGACATAACACAATAATCTCTAGCATTCTGGAGCTGGAGCTATAGCAAAGCGACTAAGGCATTTGCCTTGCACACAGCTGACTCAGGTTTGATCCCCCAAATCCTATATGGTCCTTGAGCCTGCCAGGCATGACCTAAAAACAAACCAAAACAAAAAAAAGTCTATCATTCTAAAAATTAAAGCAGCTCCCTAATTAAGTCTCTTTTTTACCTTTTTTCCACATAAGGTCTACTCTTTCTTAGGTTGTTCTGTGACAATTTTTCTCCCTGGCAGAGGATATGAATTAAAAATCCTTCACCTGCTCTGATGACTTACTGAATTATAAATGAGGAATGAGTGCAATAACTCATATTTCATACCCCTAAAGAGAAAGATGTGACCCAGTTAATCTCACCAAGTTCCATCTACAAAATTAGGGTTTTCATGCCATAAATAGCATATAAGAGCAAAAACTCTCCCCATAAGAAATAATCAAGTAGACAGAGAATAATCAAATCAATGAGTCATCAGAAACAAGGAATTCTGGGAACTGATTAAAAAAAACAAAACAGTTCATTCAAAAACTAGGTGCTGAAAGGAGGTAAAGTAATAGGCACAATAACACTTCGGTAGCAATATTTGAAACCACTTTGCCTAAAAGGAAGAAAGAGAGAAAAGAAAAATACCTGCCACAAGGCAGGTTAGAAGTGGACACACACGTTTGGGAGGGAAACAGGAAACACTGGTGATGGGAAATGTGCATTCAATAAGGGATGGGTACTGGGACATTGTATGACTAAACCTCAACCATGAACAACCTCGTAACAACAGTGATTCAATTAAAACTTATTAAGAAAAAAAAACTTTTAGGGACCAGAAAGATAGCACAGAGGTAGGGTATTTGCCTTGCACGCAACCAATCCTGGACCGACAGCATTTTGAATCCCGACATTCCATATGGTCTCCTCCCCACCCCCCCACCCCCGTGCCTGTCAGGAGTGATTTCAAGCATGGAGCCAGGAGTAACCCCTGAGCACCACCGGGTATGGCCCAAAAACCAAAAAAAAAAAAAAAAAAAAATCACTGGGAGAGCACTCCTTGGGAGAAATACACACACACACACACACACACACACACACACACACACAATGTCAAATTTAATTTTTATCATTTTTTTAAAGCTCACATCTGGGAACAGGAAGAGTTAAGGAACATGCCTTGCATATGACCAACCCTGGTTTGATCCCCAACACCTCATGATCCCCTAAATAACAAGTACCAAGAGTGACCCCAGTGCACAAAGTCAAAGTAGTTCTTCAGCACTTGTGTGGCCCCAAAGGTGAGAGAGAGAGAGAGAGAGAGAGAGAGAGAGAGAGAGAGAGAGAGAGAGAGAGAGAGAGAGAGAGAGAGAGAAGAAAAAAGAAAAACAAAGATAAGAAAGTAAAGTCATGTTTAGGAATAGTAAAACAAATTATTATAGACTAATGTCCACTGACTTAGGTATTGCATTGCTTACTGAAACTAACTCTTCACAGCCCAAGTTTAGAAAGCATTTCAATATGGGACAGACACTTATGCATACCAAGCAATACTTACAAAAATATCAACACATATTCCTATCTATGAATCACTTTCTTGGTCAAATGTTATTTTATTCCTAAATTTAACTTGAATTTTATTTTTTTTCTAAATATATTGCCAGTAAGTTAAAACTTGAAAACTTACTCATTTTTTAACTGAAGAATACAAAATGAAGCATAACAGTAATAGTGATCTTAATTTCCTGCTACATACTGCCACCTAGCTGGAAGCCAGCAAAAGGAAGTTGCAACAGCAACGTCAAAAATAGAGCAGATATGGGGCCGGGCGGTGGCGCTACAGGTAAGGTGCCTGCCTTGCCTGCGCTAACCTTGGACGGACCGCGGTTCGATCCCCCGGCGTCCCATATGGTCCCCCAAGCCAGGAGCAACTTCTGAGCGCATAGCCAGGAGTAAACCCTGAGCGTTACCGGGTGTGGCCCAAAAAACCAAAAAAAAAAAAAAAAATAGAGCAGATATTAGGGACCCTCTGATGTTGCCATACACCACCTCTGGTGTACAGGCAGCAGGGGGAAAAAATGTTCCAAAATTGAGGCAAGGCGCCTAGATTCATTTAGTGTAACAACCCCTTAACGTCAATGGCCAGTATCCACTTGCAAGTTCTCCATTCAACAGCAAGATGGGCCAGAGGGACACATGTCATAGTTGTCCTGCTACATAGCTAGCAAGCCCAAGACCAGAGCTCCTGGATTGTCTCCTTCTGAGTATAGATAGGTAGATAGATAGATAGATAGATAGATAGATAGATAGATAGATAGATAGATAGATAGATAGATAGATAGATAGATAGATAGATAGATAGATAGATAGATAGATAGATAGATAGATAGATAGATAGATAGATAGATAAAGATATGTGGGGCCGGGAAGGTGGCGCTAGAGGTAAGGTGTCTACCTTGCAAGCGCTAGCGTAGGACGGACAGCGGTTCGATCCCCCGGCGTCCCATATGGTCCCCCAAGCCAGGGGCGATTTCTGAGCGCATAGCCAGGAGTACCCCTGAGCGTCAAACGGGTGTGGCCCAAAAACCAAAAAAAAAAAAAGATATGTATAGTATATATATCATATATGTGTGTATTGTATGCCAGTATATATGTATGTGTGTATGTGTATATATGTGTATATGTATATCATATATGTATATGATATATATTACATATGTATATAAAGAATAAGATCCTTCAAACCAAAGACCCATGCCCCAAAGAGAGAGTGCGCATGATCTCTAAATAACATGATCCCTAAATAAATAAAATTCGCTATAGTTAAGACATGCATAGTATCTTGTATGTCCCCCCAACAACTTCAGAGAGTAGGGAGTGGTGTTCAGAACTAGAGAAAAAGGCATGTTGCATAGTATGAAGTCCATATAAAAAAATAATTTAAAGATCCCCAAAAAAGAGATTTATAGTCACGCCAGTGCTATTTCTGTTGCTTACACAAAACGTATGGAGGGCGCTAGTCGCAGACAAAAATACCTAAGATGACTTGCATACTCGCTGATAACAAGCTAGAGGGCTGCTGTAGGGAGGGACAGCTGCGCCCCACTTTGCAAAACACACTGCCCGGAGCTGGAAAGGCGAACTCTCTTTTGCTTCTGCTTCTGCCAACAATTGCATCAACAAGTGGTTCTCGGGGTAGAGGTGCGGAAAGAGGGGAGCAGAGAACCCCACACCAACAACATGGGGTTCCCAAAGCGGGTGGAGGCTCAAGGGGAAGGCCGAGAGGTTTGGGGACGGAGCAGCCGACTCAGATCCCGCAGGGCTAGGACACTGTGGGTGCGGGACACACGCGCATCTCCGGGCACGCGTGGCTCCTGCGCGCGCATCAATCACATCACCTGGCTCCCACCTGTGTTTTTCCAGCAGCCACAAAGGCAGGGTCTGCTGAAAGCACCGCCCAGGGTTCCCCCAAGAATGCTCCGGGGTTCCCTTCCCAAACTCTCAACTCATGCAGCTCTGGCACACACATACACTCCGGCCCCGACTCGGGCCCCGGCGCACAGCGCTTTCCTTCCTCTCCGGAGGCGGCAGGCGGCGTCCCAGGACCCAGAAAAGTCTGTTTCTGGGTG